>NC_084558.2:46858327-47053327 GCF_033978685.3 Nerophis lumbriciformis | reverse complement strand
GCATCGCTCTCAGCACCTCACACCTCCCCTCTCAATAGAATTAACTGAGCAAAGTGAGCCCTCTTTTCACTCATTCAATCTTTGTCGTAATGAACGCATGAATAAAGATCTCAGCGTCGGTGGTGGGCAAAATGGGGTGAATTTTAGTGATATTACAGAGATGAAAGGGACAAGCGGTAAAAAAATGGATGGAAAAAAGACTGTTTTAGTAACACTCTTAATGTGTGACTCAACTGAGAGAGTTGGGTCAAAGATAATACCGAGATTCTTTACCGAGTCGCTTTGTGTAATTGTTTTGTTGTCAAATGTTTAGGTGGTATTATTAAATAGGTGTATAATTGTTTTGTTGTCAAATGTTAAGGTGGTATTATTAAATAAGTGTATAATTGTTTTGTTGTCAAATGTTTAGGTGGTATTAATAAATAAGTGTGTAATATGTTGTCAAATGTTTAGGTGGTATTATTAAATAGGTGTGTAATTGTTTGGTTGTCAAATGTTAAGGTGGTGTTATCAAATAAGTGTATACATGTTTTGTTTTCGAATGTTAAGGTGGTATTATTAGATAAGCGTACAACTGTTTGGTTGTCAAATGTTAAAGTGGTATTATTAAATAAGTGTAATTGTTTTGTTGTCAAATGTTAAGGTAGTAATATTAAATAAGTGTATAATGGTTTTGTTGTCAAATGTTAAGGTGGTATTATTAAATAAGTGTATAATTGTTTGGTTGTCAAATGTTAGTAGTATTATTAAATAAGTGTATAATTGTTTGGTTGTCAAATGTTAAAGTGGTATTATTAAATAAGTGTGTACGAGGTTGTCAAATGTTTAGGTGGTATTATTAAATAGGTGTGTAATTGTTTGGTTGTCAAATGTTAAGGTGGTGTTATTAAATAAGTGTATACATGTTTTGTTTTTGAATGTTAAGGTGGTATTATTTAATAGGTGTATAATTGTTTTGTTGTCAAATGTTAAAGTAGTATTATCAAATAGACGTGTAATTGGTTGTCAAATGTTAAGGTGGTATTATTAAATAAGTGTATAATTGTTTGGTTGTCAAATGTTAAGGTGGTATTATTAAATAGGTGTGTTATTTTTTTGTTGTCAACTGTTAAGGTGGTATGAATAAATACGTGTATAATTGTTTTGTTGTCAAATGTTAAGGTGGTGTTATTAAATACGTGTGTAATTGTTTTGTTGTCAAATGTTAAGGTGGTATTATTAAATAAGTGTATAATAGTTTTGTTGTCAAATGTTAAGGTGGTATAATTAAATAAGTATGTAATTGTTAGGTTGTCAAATGTTAAGGTGGTATAATTAAATAAGTATGAAATTGTTTTGTTGTCAAATGTTAAGGTGGTATTATTAAATAAGGGTATAATTGTTTGGTTGTCAAATGTTAAGGTGGTATTAATAAATAGGTGTGTTATTGTTTTGTTGTCAACTGTTAAGGTGGTATTATTAAATACGTGTATAATTGTTTTGTTGTCAAATGTTAAGGTGGTATTATTAAATAAGTGTATACATGTTTTGTTTTCGAATGTTAAAGTGGTATTATTAAATAAGTGTGTACTAGGTTGTCAAATGTTAAGGTGGTATAATTAAATAAGTATGTAATTGTTAGGTTGTCAAATGTTAAGGTGGTATTAAATAAGTGTATAATTGTTTTGTTGTCAAATGTTAAGGTGGTATTATTAAATAAGGGTATAATTGTTTGGTTGTCAAATGTTAAGGTGGTATTAATAAATAGGTGTGTTATTGTTTTGTTGTCAACTGTTAAGGTGGTATTATTAAATAAGTGTATAATTGTTTTGTTGTCAAATGTTAAAGTGCTATTATTAAATAAGTGTATAATTGTTTTGTTGTCAAATGTTAAGGTGGTATTGTTAAATAAGTGTATAATTGTTAGGTTGTCAAATGTTAAGATGGTATTATTAAATAAGTGTATAATTGTTTTGTTGTCAAATGTTAAGGTGGTATTATTAGATACGGGTATAATTGTTTGGTTGTCAAATGTTAAGGTTAAGATCAGACCAGAGTAAATGTAGTCCATTTGCATCTCCGTTGGCTCCTTCAAAGGTAACAAGACTTTCTCCTCATGATGTATGTCCAGGTGTGAGTCCTTTACACCTGGCAGCCAAGAACAATCATGTGGAGTGCTGCAGGAAGCTCCTTCAGGTGACACCTTCAAGTCTGCTGTTAAATGTGAGAGTTTAATGTTTGCAAACACTTTTGCTTTCACTTTGACTCATCCTCATGCAGAACAAATGTCCTGTGGACGCACTTGACGGCTCGGGAAGGACAGCTTTGCATCACGCTGGTAAGTCTTATTATTTGTAGTTTTTGGTGTTTATTTACTTCAATCTAATTTATTTCCTTTAGGATTAGTGTTGAATGTTGTAAAACATCCTTTAGATGAATTCTATGCAAAAAATACATCAATACCTGCTTTTTAATATATGTATTATTATTATTATTATTATTATATATGTAATTATTGTCTACTTTCTTTCATTCCAGCTCTAAACAGGAACATAACATATGTATTATTATTATTATTAGTATTATTTGTATTATTACTTTTATTATTATTATTATTATTATTATTTGTATTATTATTATTATTATTATTATTATACAAGTATATTGTCTTATTTCTTTTATTCCAGCTCTTAACAGTAACATAAAATATGTATTATTTTTATTATGTATGTAATTATTGTCTACTTTCTTTTATTCCAGCTCTTAACAGGAACATAACATATGTATTATTATTATTATTATATATGTAATTATTGTCTACTTTCTTTTATTCCAGCTCTTAACAGGAACATAACATATGTATTATTATTATAATTATATATGTAATTATTGTCTACTTTCTTTTATTCCAGCTCTTAAAAGGAACATAAAATATGTATTATTATTATTATAATTATATATGTAATTATTGTCTACTTTCCTTTATTCCAGCTCTTAACAGGACATAACATATGTATTATTATCATTTATATGAAATTATTTTCTACTTTCTTTCATTCCAGCTCTAAATAGGAACATAACATAGGTATTATTATTATTATTATTATTATTATTATTATTATTATTATTATTATTATACATGTAATTATTGGCTAATTTATTTTATTCCAGCTCTTAACAGGAACATAACATATGTACTATTATTAATATTTAAATTTAATTATTGTCCACTTTCTTTCATTCCAGCTCTAAATAGAAACACAACATATGTATAATTATTATTTATATGTAATTATTGTCTACTTTCTTTTATTCCAGCTCTAAACTAGAACATAACATGTATTATTATCATGTATATGTAATTATTGTCTTCTTTTTTTCATTCCAGCTCTAAACAGGAACATAACATATGTATTATTATTACTATTTATATTTAATTATTGTCTACTCTTTTTTTATTCCAGCTCTAAACAGGAACATAACATATGTATTATTATTATTATAATTATTATATATGTAATTATTGTTTACTTTCTTTCATTCCAGCTCTAAACAGGAACATAACATTGGTATTATTATTATATATGTAATTATTGTCTACTTTCTTTTATTCCAGCTCTAAACAGGAACATAACATATGTATTATTATTATTACATATGTAATTATTGTTTACTTTCTTTCATTCCAGCTCTTAACAGGAACATAACATATGTATTATTATTAATATTTATATATAATTATTGTCTCCTTTCTTTCATTCCAGCTCTTGGTGGGAAGATCCAGACCGTCCATTTTCTTTGTGAGCTGAAAAGTCCTGTTAACCTTAAAGATTCTGTACGTACTTAATTTGTTCCTTCTCTTTCTGCTGAGTAACATTAGTACATGACCGCACCCGTGTACTACTACTACTACTACTACTCTTTGTAGTACAGTGTGTACACAGTATATGTACTACTACTACTGAATGGAGTACACCATGTACACAGTATGCATACTACTACTACTACTATGGGGGGCAGCATGTACTGTGAGAACTGCATTGTCTAGCCGCAGACATGTGGTCTCCCTTCCAGTGGCGACCAAATGTCTGCGGTGGTCTCCACTACATTTAGATGTTGTATCACATTTAGATGTGCGATACAACATCTAAATGTCCTCCAATAAACACGCAATTTCTTCTATTTTACTAAAGTCATTTACCAAAGGTAAACATGGTAGGCTGTAGGCATCTACACAACAGCTAAGCACACAATAGCGCACAAGCTAGACATAGGTAATAATCATTGAACAATAAAATGTGATATTTGTCAATATATATAAACAAGTATTAAATAATTGTAGTTGCATATTACTTACACATACAAAGTTTCCAAGACATATTAGAAAGTATCCAGTAACAAACGTGTCTGTATCATTAATTTACTGTCATAATCCTAACTTAATAAATGATTTTGACCACAAAGGTGTTACAAAAGAACAACAGTTATCACTCCACTTCAACTCAAAGATAGAATAAGTCCATTCTAGATGGTTAATAATAAATATGTTAGTGTTTTTCATAACTACCATTGTTCTCTGTTTGACTCATTTCATTTGATCAAACCTTTTCTAACATTCCACACTACTGAATAATACAAATATGTATGATTGCTGCTCGTATCGGACCATTATCAGTATCGGCCAATATTAGAGGCTTTGTTATGAAAAGATTTGAATGGAGTTTAACTTGAGCTTGAAGAGTTAGTTACTGATCCAGTTTAGAACTTGTCAAGTCCTCTCAGCCTATCCCAGTCAGACCTTTGTTTCAGGTTAAAGGTCACGTGTGAGGTTAGCTGAACATGAAATATCCCTGCAGCTGCGATACATGACACCATCCCATCCTAACTGTGGTGCTTCTTCACGCGTGTGTGTGATTTCTCTCGGCACACAGCAATTGAACCTCCCACTGTTTTCTCCCACAGGACGGCCACGCCCCCCTGCTCCTGGCAGCCGCACACGGCCATGCTGAGGTGTGCAGCGTTCTGCTGGACCGTGGCGCTGACATGGGCACTTGTGACAAGAGCGGCAGGTAGGCAGCCAACATGGACGCCACAAGGAGCACAGAGTGAACAACAACATGTTGCAGGACCGCCATGATGCTCGCCGCAGAGTCCAACGCTGTGTCTGTCATCCAAGTTCTGGTCCAGCGAGGAGCGACCCTCTCCGCAGTGGACGCTCAAGGCCACGACGTAGCGCATTATGCTAACGTGTCCGCTAGCTGTGAGGTCAAAGCTGCACTCAGTGCTGCTCGCACGCAACAACTGTCTGGTGAGACAAACACAAGACTCAATATCAATCATAATCATCATAATGAAGAATCAATACAATTATAATCATCATAATGTAGAATCAATATAATCATAATAAAGAATCATGATCATCATAAAGAATCAATACAATCATAATAAAGAATAGATACAATCATAATCATCATAATGTATAATCAATATCAATCATAATAAAGAATAGATACAATCATAATCATCATAATGTATAATCAATATCAATCATAATCATAATAATCATGATGAAGAATGAATTAAATCATAATTATGATAAATAATCAATATAATCATAATCATCATAATAAAGAATCAATGTAATCATAATCATCCTAATGAATGATCAATACAATCATAATCTTTAATGAAGAATCAATACAATCATGATCATCATAATAAAGAATCAATACAATCACAATCATTATAATGAAGAATCAATACAATCATAATCATCTTAATGAAGAATCAATACAATCATAATCATAATCTTCATAATGAAGAATCAATACAATCATAATCATCATAATAGAGAATCAATACAATCATAATATTCCTAATGAATAATCAATATAATCATATTCATCATAATGAAGAATCAATAAAATCATAATCATAATGAAGAATCAATATAATCATAAATGTCTTAATGAAGAATAATCAATACAATCATAATCATAGTGAAGAATCGCTACAATTACAATCATAATGATGAATCAATACAATCATAATCATAATGAAGAATCAATAAAATTATGATCATCATAATGAAGAATCAATACAATCATAACATCATAATAAAGAATCAATACAATCATAATCATCATAAAAATTAATCAATACAATGATAATCATCATAATGAAGAATCAATACAATTATTGTCATCATAATAAATAATCAATACAATGATCAGCATCATAATGAAGAATCAATACCATCATAATCATCAATCAAAGTTTATTTATATAGCCCTAAATCACAAGTGTCTCAAAGGGCTGCACAAGCCACAACGACATTCTCGGCTCATCATAATGAAGAATCAATAAAATCATAATCATCATAATAAAGAATCAATACAATCATGATCATCATAATGAAAAATTAATATAATCATAATCATAATATTCATAATGAAGAATCAATACAATCATAATCATCATAATAAAGTCTCATAATAATCATAATAAAGAATCAATATGATAATCATCTTAATGAAGAATCAATAAAATCTTAATCATAATGAAGAATTAATATAATCATAATCATCATAATGAAGAGACAATACAATCATAATCATCATAATGTAGAATCAATACAATCATAATCATCATAATAAAGAATCAATACAATCATAATCATCATAATAAAGAATCAATATAATCATAAACATATAGATATAATCAATATTATCTTAATCATCATAATGAAGAATCAATCAAATCAAAAATCATAAGCATCATAATGAAGAATCAATACAATCATAATCGTCATAATAAATAATCATTACATTCATAATCATCATAATGGAGAATCAATACAATCATAATAATCATAATAAAGAATCAATACAATCATACTAAAGATTAATACAATCATAATCATCATAATAAAGAATCAATATTATCTTAATCATCATGATGAAGAATCAATAAAATCAAAATCATAATCATCATAATGAAGAATCAATACAATCATAATCATCATAATAAAGAATCATTACAATCATAATCATCATAATAAAGAATCATTACAATCATAATCATCATAATGGAGAATCAATACAATCATAATAATCATAATAAAGAATCAATACAATCATAATCATCATAATAAAGAACCAATATAACCATAATGATTATAATAAAGAATCAATATAATCATAATCATCATAATAAAGAATCAATACAATCATAATCATCATAATAAAGAATCAATATTATCATGATCATCATAATGAAGAATCAATACACTCATAATCATAATCACAATAATATTAATGAAGATTCAATACAATCATAATCATCATAATAAAGAATCACTATAATAATGATCATCATAATGGAGATGTATGCCAGTGTTGCGCAATAGCTCATTTTGAGTGATTACAGCCAACGCTGACCCCTGCTGGAGATACTCTGTCATTACTTAGGATGTTTCAATCAGTGTATGATTTATTATATTTTCGGGATTGAAAACTCCACAAACACACTCTAGTGTTTTCACTAACGACCAACGATTTGAAATGATTTTTTTCTTTGGATTAAAAACACGATTTGCAAACTATTATTTGCAAGTATAAAAACTTTTTTTTTTTTAAATATAAAAAAAAACAATTCTCAGGTATTGAAACCATTTTCTTAAATTATGAAAATGATTGGCAAGTATGAAAACAATTATTTGCAAGTAAAAAAAACCCTTCTTTTTTCAATTAAATAAACGATTTGCAAGTTCCAAAACATTTTTTTTCAATAAAATAAACGATTTTCAAGTTAAAACTTTTGCCAGTAATATTCCACACTTGCACTCAGACCACCTGTAATTCACACTCTACAAAGACAGATGGTGCTGCTGAGTCGATTTTTTCAAAACATTTTTTTGGACAAAATAATTGATATACTTGCGAATCTGTTTCTTTTTTATTTTAACAAAATCGTTTTTTTTATTTACAGAAAATAATTTTTACTTGCGAATTTGTTGGGTGTGAGTAAAAACATGTTTGTGTGTTTGTGGAGCTTTGGCAGTAATTCCACTCCATAATAGTTCTTATTAATAATTTATGTTATTGTTATTTATTAGTATACCAACAATTATTATTAGCATTGGTATTATTATTGAATGACAATATACATTATTAGTCGTTAGTCATTGATAATTAGTGTTGTTGTTATTGAATGACAATATTCATAATTAGTAATTAGTCATTGATAATTAGTATTGTTAATAATTAATGACAATATTAATAGGAAATATTAGTAATTAGTCATTGATAATTAGTATTGTTATTAATGAATGACAATATTCATAGGCAATATTAGTAATTAGTCATTGACATTTAGTGTTGTTATTAATGAATGACAATATTCATAGGCAATATTAGTAATTATTTTCTTGTGTCACATCCTTTGCAGATGTCACGTCTGCCAGAGGTGCTGCGGTAAGAACATGACTTTATTGATGTGCATGTCATCATGTTTATGTTTGTCGTAGTCATTATTAATAATTCATATACATATTAATTTTCATTATGTTTATGTTTGTTGTAGTCAACATTAATATTTAATACACAAATTCATTTTCATCATGTCTATGTTTGTTGTAGTCAGCACTAATAATTAATACACATATTCATTTTCATCATGTTTATGTTTGCCGTAGTCAACACTAATAATTAATACACATATTAATTTTCATTATTATTATGATTGTTGTAGTCAACATTGATAATTAATACATATTCATTTTCATCACGTTTATGTTTGTTGTCGTCAACATTAATAATTAATATATATATTAATTTTCCTCATGTTTATGTTTGTTGTAGTCAACATTAATAATAATACATATTCATTTTTATCATGTTTATGTTTGTTGTAGTCAACATTATTAATTCATACACATATTAATTTTCATTATGTTTATGATTGTTGTAGTCAACATTGATAATTAATACACATATTCATTTTCATCATGTTTGTTTGTTGTAGTCAACATTAATCATTCATACACATATTCAACATATAGAATTCAAAGTTGATTATTAGTTAGTCCCTCCAGGATTTTACAAGCTTGTCTTAGACTGTTGCGGACTAAACGGGCCTGAATTTGAAGCAGCTTCTTCAGAAAGGTGCAGCAAATAATCAGCAGCAGTTAATATTAACATTATTATTAGCATTTGTTATTTGCATTTGTTATTAGCATTTGTTATTAGCATATCTGATTAGCATTTCCTCTTAGCATTAATTAATAACATTTTTATGAGCATTTCTTCTTAGCGTTTCTTACCAGCATTTATTATTAAAAATCTTAATGAGCATTTTTAATGGGCATTTCTTACTAGCATTTCTTATTAGCATTTCCTATAAAAACTTTTTTTTCAGCATTTCTTATTAGCAATTCTTATTAGCATTTCTTATCAGCTTTTATTATTAGAATTTATTTTTAGCATTTCTTATTACCATTACTTTTTAGCCTTTTTTACTAGCATTTCTAATGAACAATTCTTATAAGCATTTATAATTACCATTGCTTATTACCATTTATTATTAGCATTTGTTATCATTATGTATTATTAGTATTTCATATTCGTATTTCTTATTAGCATATAGTATTATTATTAGCATGCTTATTAACATTTCTTATTAGCATTTCTTATTAACATTTATTATCAGCATTTATTATTAGCGTTTCATATTAGCATTTGTTATTAGCATTTATTATTAACATTTCTTATTAGCATTTCATATTATAATTTCTTATTAGCATTTCTTATTCGCATGAGTGTAATTAGTTGGAGGTACAAAAGGGGAGAGAAAATATTCTTGTCATTTGTTATTAGCAATTCTTATTAGCTTTTATTATTTTTTTTTTTTTTCTAATGAACAATTTTTATTAGCATTTCCAATTAACAATTCTTATTAGCATTTCCAATTAACAATTCTTATTAGCATTTCTTATTAGCATTTATAATGACCATTTCTTATTAACATTTATTATTAGCATTTGTTATTAGCATTTCATATTAGCATTTCTTATTAACGTTTTTCCATCAGCATATATATATTATTAACATTTCTTATTAGCATTTCATATTAGCATTTCTTGTTAACGTTTATTATCAGCATTTTGTATTAACATTTCATATTAGCATTTATTATTAGTATGAGTGGAATTAGTTGAAGGTACAAAAGAGAAGAGATAATATTCTTGCCTGCATGTTTCGCATGGCACTTTGACATTTGTTGTTTGAATGTAGAGTGCAGAACAAATCAAATATATTATTGTTATTAATACCAGTGAGTAGTTATTGCACCTGTGTGAGTGCAGCTTTACAGATGCCATGTTGGACTGTGCACATGTTATCAGAGGAGCAAATATGCAAGGAATGTTTCTGAGATGATGACTCCATGTTTTCACCATTTTCCTCAATGATTGAATGTCCTTCAACTCGCTGCCACTCAACTAGCTTCTCTCTTGGCTCCTTCACCCCCCCCCCCCCCCCCCCCCCCCCCCTTCACCCCCTATAGCATGATGCAGTAGCTCTGCCAGGTGAGGAGCAGGTGTCAACTCCTAAAAAACGCAAAGCACCGCCACCTCCCATGAGTACACTGCAGGTAGTGTATGTGCATGTCGTGTGTGTGTGTGTGCGTGTGTGTCACTGCAGGTAGTGTATGTGCATGTCGTGTGTGTGTGTGTCATGTGCTCTGTGCTATTAATATTTAGCAGCTGAAATATTATCATATCATCATATCACTTCGTCCCACAGAAGTCTGCTCCTTCTTCTCCTTGCGTCTCGTCCAACAACAGCGACAAGAGGTCCAACTGTAAGGTCAGCAAAGGTCACACTGCACCGTCAAGGGCCACCATTCCACCATACAGCTATTATTATTATTGCACATGGTCATATATTATATTGTAGATTATTACTGCATCTTATCATATATTATTATACATGTTCTATTACATTTCATTATTCAGTATTTGTATGTAAGGCCCTTATTTTTATGTACATTGTGACATATTGTGTTGTTTTGGAATATTGCATATAGACATAAATATACAGCACATATATATATATGTTTAATGTGTGTGTGTGTATATATATATATATATATATATATATATATATATATATATATATATATATATATATATATATATATATATATATATTTATATATATATATATATATATATTTTATATAATATAATATAATATAAATATATATATATATATATATATATATATATATATTTATATATATATTAGAGATGCGCGGTTTGCGGACACAACCGCGGAGTCCGCGGATTATCCGCGGATCGGGCGGATGAAATTAAAAAAAATAAGATTTTATCCGCTCGCGGGTCGGGTCGGGCGGATTAATTAGATTTTTTTTTTTTTTTTTTTTTTTTTTTTTTTTTTTTGCGGGTGGCAGTTAAACCAATTGGGAAATATATATACATAGTTAAATGTTGTTACCCACATACGAAAAACGAACAGGCACCTGCAGCATATGCCACAACAGAAGAAAAAAAAAGAAAAGAGATGGACACTTTTACGGAGCAGAGAAGGGACGCCTCGCCGGGGTCCGGGACCGAGGCCCCTTCCCCCGAGAGGGCCCCACCGGGAGCCGTAGCTGAGGCGATCCGCGAGAAGGGCCCGACGCACGTCCAGGGTCACCGCGCCCACCGCACCGACACCCCGCCTCGTCCGCTTTCGCCGCGGCCGGCGTCACACGCAGCAGGTAAGCAGCTTACCTGCCCGCCACCCCCGTGGCCGGGGGCTCGTAACATGGGTCACTCCGCGCGCTCCGCCCGCGCAGCTTACCTGCTTGCCACCCCTGTTGCCGGGGGCGCGTAACAGGGGTCACTCCACGCGCAGTGCGCTCACGAAAGGGGTGGGGCTCACCCTGGTTGATATAGAGAGCAGGACGGTGGCCATGGAATTTCATTTAAGGTTTGTGATAAACCATCAAACTCATTCGTTAAAAGGACTCTATAGTAATATAAAGCAAAATTTTCTGGACATTATCATGCAAGAAAAGTTTATTTTTGGGATCGCGATCACCGCGTAATGATTTTTAAAGGTTGCATTACATTATTAACTGTCCCATGTGATCAGCCAGTGCGATTGGAAGTCCATGCTCAATTATTGCCTCCGTAAATAAAACTTTGGCATTTATCACATCCAAAGAATCTGTTTGGGCGACGAAAAACGTTGAAAGTTTTCCACTTGTATCGCTAGCAACGGCATTAGACTTGTGTTTTTTTGTCCCAACGTGGTCTTTTACATCGCTAATTCCTCCGTGTCCGATCGAAAAATTTTGTCTGCACAAGGTGCAATTCGCGTAGTTTTCACCCTTTTTTTTTTTTTTAAATTAATATTAGATATATAACAAAGGGCGGATGGCGGGCGGATGCAGTTCTGATCAAACGTTACATCGGGTGGATGGCGGATGGATGACGACTTTCTGACACGGTTGCGGATGAGATAAATTGCCTATTCGCGCATCTCTAATATATATATATATATATATATATATATATATATATATATATATATATATACACACAGCATATATATATACATATACAGTATATATATATATACATATATATATATATATTTATATATACCTTTTCACATACATACATGTACACACATATGTATATACAGTCGTGGGCAAAAGTTTATACAGCACATATATATACAGTAGATATATATATATATATATATATATATATTTAATGTATATATATATAGTCATCTGTAATGTGGTGGCGACTTGTCCAGGGTGTACCCCGCCTTCCGCCCGATTGTAGCTGAGATAGGCTCCTGCGACCCCGAAGGGATTAAACGGTAAAAAATGGATGGATATATAGTCATATATATACACGTACACACATGTATATATAGTCGTGGTCAAAAGTATACATACAATTGTATAGAACATAATGTCATGGCTGTCTTGAGTTCCCAATAATGTCTTCTTTTTTTTTCATTTTATTTTTATTGACATCCAGCATCAGACATTCCTATCCATTACATCATATTCGCATAAATCATATATCTGTTGTCTGCCCTAATTGTCTAAATATTTTTTGTTTATATCCCAAACCATGCCACCCCCCCCCCCCCCAAAAGAAAGAAACAGCAAAAAAAACCAAAGTAATATCTACAAATACATCAATTAAATAAACAAAAAAGAAATAATAATACATTAATAATAATAATAATCAGAAATAAAATAAAAAAATATAAACAGATGCATATATATTAGAGATGCGCGGATAGACAATTATTTCATCCGCAACCGCATCAGAAAGTCGTCAACCATTCGCAATCCACCCGATCTAACATTTGATCAGAACCGCATCCGCCCGCCATCCGCCCTCACCCGCCCGTTGTTATATATCTAATATAGACGATGCAAGGCATTAGTGAGGTTATAAAGCTTTTGCCTGTTAAAGAAAGGAGACTGATCCAATGCAGCACAGACATTCGCGTGCCACGCTGTCACGACCCAGACGCACACCAGTGCGCAATCATATGGGAGCCGCGCTGAGCGCACCTCCAAGCGCGTCTCGCTGCAGGCGACGGCCGGGTATATGGGCCCGACGCTCCAGCGCCATCCATTTTCAGGGCTAGTTGATTCGGCAGGTGGGTTGTTACACACTCCTTAGCGGGTTCCGACGTCCATGGCCACCGTCCTAGCTGCTGTCTATATCAACCAGGGTGAGCCCCACCCCTTTCGTGAGCGCACTGCGCGCGGAGTGACCCCTGTTACGCGCCCCCGGCCACGGGGGTGGCGGGCAGGTAAGCTGCTTACCTGCTGCGCGTGACGCCGGCCGCGGTGAAGGCGGACGAGGCGGGGTGTCGGTGCGGTGGGCGCGGTGGTGACCCTGGACGTGCGTCGGGCCCTTCTCGCGGATCGCCTCAGCTACGGCTCCCGGTGGGGCCCTCTCGGGGGAAGGGGCCTCGGTCCCGGACCCCGGCGAGGCGTCGGGGGCCTTCTCCGCTCCGTAAAAGTGTCCATCTCTTTTTTTTTTTTTCTTCTGTTGTGGCATATGCAGCAGGTGCTTGCTCGTTTTTCGTATGTGGGTAACAACATTTAACTATGTATATATATTTCCGAATTGGTTTAACTGCCACCCGCCTGAATCTATTTAAAATCTAATTTTTTTTTTATTTCAACCGCCAGACCCGACCCGACCCGACCCGCGGATAAAATCTAATTTTTTTAAATTTCATCCGCCCGATCCGCGGATTATCCGCGGACTCCGCAGTTGTGCCTGCAAACCGCGCATCTCTAATATATATACACACACACACACACACACACACACACACATATACAGTATATACATATATATACATACATACATGTATATACATATATATATATACATACATACATATACACATATAGGGAGTAATCCTTTTTTTAAAGCAGTACAATCACTAATTTGAAAAACTAAAGTCAGGCTTATGGGGCGTGACATAGTTGACCCAGTTTTCCCAGTATGAAGTAAATTTCTCCAATTTATAATTAATAAAGGCAGTTATATTCTCCATTTTATATATGTCCATTGTTGTTTCCATCCATTGCTTCAAAGTTGGGCTCTCCTGGGATATCCATTTTCTAGTAATGGTCTTTTTCTCTTTCAATAATTTCTACAACTCTTATTTTTTGTGATAGAGTGATTGGAGCACATACTTTTTGGTCACAAAAACATTCAGGAAGTTTGGTTCTTTTATGACTTTATTATGGGTCTACTGAAAAGGTGACCAAATCTGCTGGGTCAAAAGTATACATACAGCAATGTTAATATTTGGTTACATGTCTCTTGGCAAGTTTCACTGCAATAAGGCACTTTTGGTAGTCATCCACAAGCTTCTGGTTGAATTTTTGACCACTCCTCTTGACAAAATTGGTGCAGTTCAGCTAAATTTGTTGGTTTTCTAACATGGACTTGTTTCTTCAGCATTGTCCACACGTTTAAGTCAGGACTTTGGGAAGGCCATTCTAAAACCTTCATTCTAGCCTGATTTAGCCATTCCTTTACCACTTTTGACGTGTGTTTGGGGTCATTGTCATGTTATACGTTTTCTATCTAAATGGAAAAAATAACTATATTTTTTGTCTAAATGGAAAAAAATATTATATTTTTCTGTCTAAATAGAAAAAAATAATGTGTTTTTTATCTAAATGGGAAAAATAACTATATTTTTCTTTCTAATTTGAAAAAATAATATATTTTTTTGTCTAAATGGAAAAAATGAATATAATTTTCTGTCTAAATAGAAAACATTTATATAATTTTCTGTCAAAATGGAAAAAAAAAAAAAAATTTCTGTCTAAATAGAAAACATCAATATATTTTTCTGTCTAATTGGAAACAATGAATATATTTTTCTGTCTAAATGTAAAAAAATAATATATTTTTCTGTCGAAATGAAAAAAAGGAATATATTTTTCTGTTTAAATAGAAAAAAAGAAAATATTTTTCTGTCTAAATGTAAAAAAAAAGAATGTTTTTCTGTCTAAATGGAAAAAAATATATATTTTTCCGTCTAAATAGAAAACAATTAAATATATTTTTCTGTCTAATTTTAAAAAAGGAATATGTATTTCTGTCTAAATGGAAAAAAAAACTATATTTTTCTTTGTAAATGGAAAAAAGAATATATTTTTTTGTCTAAATAGAAAAAATAAAATAACTTTTTCTGTCTAAATGGAAAAAAGGAATATACTTTTCCGTCTAAACAGAAAAAATGTATATAATTTTCTGTCTGAATGGAAAAAAATAATATATTTTTCTGTCTAAATGGAAAAAAATCAATATATCGTTCTGTCTAAATGGAAAAAATCAATATATTTTTCTCTCTAAATGGAAAAAAATAATATATTTTTCTGTGTAAATGAAAAAAAGAAATCCAGTAATTTTTTTGTCTAAATGGAAAAAAACAAAATATTTTTCTGTCTAAATGTTAAAAAGGAATATGTTTGTCTGTCTAAATAGAAAGAAGAATATATTTTTCCGTCCAAATAGAAAATATTTTATATATATTTTTCTGTCTAGATGTAAAAAATTAATGTTATTCTGTCTAAATGGAGAAAAAAATATATATTTTCTGTCTAAATGGAAAAAAGGAATATAATTTTCCGTCTAAATACAAAAAATAAAAAAAATATTTTGTGTAAGTGGAAAAAAATTCTATATTTTTCTGTCTAAATAGAAAAAAAATAATTATATTTTTCTGTCTAAATGAAAAAAATGAATATGTTTTTCTGTCTAAATGGAGAAAAAAACTATTTTTCTGTCGAAATGGAAAAAAGGAATATAAGTTTTCGTCTGAATAGAAAAAATGAATAAAATATTCTGTTTAAGTGGAAAAAATGTCTATATTTTTCTGTCTAAATAGAAAAAAAACATTATATTTTTCTGTTGAAATGGAAAAAAGGAAAACAATTTTCTGTCTAAACGGAAAAAATAACTATATTTTTCTTTCTGTTTGGAAAAAATAATATATTTTTTGTCTAAATGGAAAAAATGAATATAATTTTCCGTCTGAATAGAAAAAAATAATATAATTTTCTGTCAAAATGGAAAAAAGGAATATATTTTTCTGTCTGAATGTAAACAAATAATATATTTTTCTGTCATCGTAATGAAAAAAAAAGAATATGTTTTTCTGTCTAAATGAAAAAAATTAATATTTTTTCCCGTCGAAATAGAAAACAGTTACATATATTTTCTGTCTAAATGTAAAAAATGAATATGTTTTTCTGTGTAAATGGAAAAAATAACTATATATTTCTTTCTAGATGGAATAAATTATATATTTTTCTATCTGAATAGAAAAAATTAAATATATTTTTCTGTCTAAATGGAAAAAAGTAATATCATTTTCCGTCTAAATAGAAAACATTAACATTATTTTCTGTTTAAGTGGAAAAAATGAATATAATTTTCTGTTTAAGTGGAGAAAATTTATATATATTTATGTCTAAATAGAAAAAAACAAATTATATTTTTCTGTCTAAATGGAAAAAAGGAATATCATTTTCTGTCTAAATGGAAAAAAGGAATATATTTTTCTGTCTAAACGTAAAAAAAATAATATATTTTTCTGTCTAAATGGAAAACAGGAATACACTTAGTAAGAAAAGATGTACTTGATTATTTCCAGGCCGTATAAAATGAAGTGGGCTTGAGTGTGACACACATGACGTAAGTGATTATGATTCCCCTTTTCACCGCCCCCTCCCACTCTCCCTTTAAAGGAGGACGAAGCGGGCGACGAGGACCACAGTAGAATGTTGCAGGAGACGATGGACGAATCGAGGAGCGCGGCAGCTTGTCCTGAATTGGACGTCCAGGTGATGAAAGCAAACGCACCAAGCTGGTTTATATGTAGATGATCAATCATTTGTTTTATTTCAACATTCTTTGTGTTTTCTTGAAGTTGTAACTCGTGTCCATTGTGACGTAACAACCCTATTTCATAATGAAAGATTCATGTTTCGTGCATTTAAAAGCAACTTTTGTCTTGTGAGGCGAGCTTGTTCAGCATTCTTGGAGGTCCAAGCCAGACTTGCATGTCAGGGCTTGTCTTCAGTTTCCTGACTGGCTGCCATGGTCTCACTTCTGCTGTCTTCTCCTGGAAACCTGCAAGATATTCTAACAATGGTACAAATAATCACGTGTATTGCAGGTGGAGCCTGCGCCTTCTTCTGCTCTCGTCTCGGCCCTGCAAGACCACGTCAGCGTGCTCACTTTGGAAAACCAGCAGTTGGCGGCAAAACTCGAGGTAGCGTGACACAGTACTGACTGGAGGACGTTCATACCTTTTTTTTTATTGACTTGTGCATGTAAGACGGGCAAAATATGTTTTAATCAAGAGGAGACTGAGGGCAGCATGAAAAGAGGCCTTTAACACAAAATATATAAAAAATGTACCGCATTTTCCAGACTATAGAGCACACCAGTATATAAGCCAAGTTTTAGAAGAAAAATGTTCAGCATTTATTAGCCGCACCGGACTATAAGTCGCAGATACAGTATACACATTGTGAAATTAGTTATTTACACAGAATTTTTTTAAATTACATACCTTCATTGTTTCCAAACGGTGTCCGTAACAGGGCAGTAAAACGGTGTAACTGAAACAATACAAAAAGAATGCTATTGTAAGTGAATAATACTAACACAGACACTTGTAAACATGTTAGCATATTAGCTAATGCTAACAACGCTAGCTTGATGACATTACCAGTACAAATATGCATGAAAGCATTCCTACAGACATAAATAAATAAATGATAAATGGGTTGTACTTGTATAGCGCTTTTCTACCTTCAAGGTACTCAAAGCGCTTTGACACTACTTCCACATTTACCCATTCACACACACATTCACACACTGATGGAGGGAGCTGCCATGCAAGGCACTAACCAGCACCCATCAGGAGCAAGGGTGAAGTGTCTTGCTCAGGACACAACGGACATGACGAGGTTGGTACTAGGTGGGGATTGAACCAGGGACCATCACACAGAATTGTTTTAGTTACATTGTAAAACTTACAACAGTTGCTTGGAGTGATGAATGAAGAATCCATGAGTATTATTATTATTATTTACATCTTTATTTACACCATTTACATATAGCACCAATTATTTTATTATTATTATTATTATTATTATTACTAAAAATATAATGTTATTATTATTATGTTTTGTCGTTATTATTATTATTATTATTATTATTATTATTATTATCATTTTTACTATTACAATAATAATAATTATTATTATTATGAATGCCATTGTTATAATTATTAATATTACCATTATTATTACTAATATTATTGTTATTATTATTACTAATATTATTGTTGTTATTGTTATTTCTACTATTACTATTAATACTGTTATTTTATTAATGTTATTAGTATTACCGCTACTAGTATTATTGTTGTTATTGTTATTTCTACTATTACTATTAATACTGTTATTTTATTAAAGTTATTATTATTACCGCTACTAGTATTATTATTATTACTACTATTATTATTATTATTATCATCATTATTATTATTATTATTATAATTACTGTGATTATTACTAATATTGTTATTATTATTACTAATATTATTGTTGTTATTGTTATTACTATTATTTCTATTGATACTATTCTTATTTTATTGATTTTTTTATTATCATTACTGTTACCACTACTAATATTATTATTGGTACCATTATTATCAGTGTTAATATTAATAATATAATTATTACTATTATTATTATTATTATTAATATTATTGTTAGTATTGTTGTTATTATTATTATTTGTGTTATTATTATTATTATTACTATTCACATCTGTATTGACACCAATTACATATAGCACCGATTACTATTATTAATATTATTATGTTTTATTATTATTACTACTATTATTATTACTATTTTAATTATAATTAGTATTGCTATTACTAATATTGCTATTATTATTATTATTATTCTATTGTTATTACTATTAATAATACCAATATTATTATTACTCAGTAGTTTTATTATCACAAGTATTATTATTAATGTTATTAATTTTATTACAAGTATTATTATTATTATTATTACTACTATTATTATTATTATTATTATTATTACTATACGCAGAGTAGGTGGATGAAGACCCTTTCTGGAGGACAATAGTTCAGCGGTGCTTCTTGTTCACAGACACTTTGGTCCCTGCAAGGAAGCGAGCAGCTGAAGGACAGCAGCCGTCCTCACAGCAGGATTTCCAACTCCTCCGTCCATTCCACGCGGGACCACGCAGAGCTCGCCGCAATGGTTCCGCCGGAGGACGACGGGATGAGGAAGAGCCGTGAGGAGATCCGGCTGCTAAGACAGACGCTGGACAGGGTCCAAGCCGAGCTGATGGAGAGCAGAGAGGAGAACTTCCGGCTTCAGGCTCAGCTGAGAGTTGGAGAGGAGGACGACAGAAGGAGCAAAGGAAAGGAGGTGGAGTTGCTGGAGAGCTTGGCGGAGCTTCAGGCCAAGCTGAGCGACACACAGAAGAGATACCACCATGCTGTGGAGGAGCTGAGAAGTCATGCGGAAGGAGCCGGAACGTCCTCGCTGGAGCAGGAAGTCCTACATCTGAAGGCACAGCTGCTCCGTGAGCAGCAGGATGCCGCTCAGCGTGTCGGAGAGCTGGAGGGGGAGCTGAAGAAGGCGGAGGAGCAGAGACGGGCGTTTGAGGAGCAAGAGCAGAGGATGGAGGAGACGTACAAGGAGGCGCAGGAGGAGATCAGCCTGCTGCAGGTAAGGAACTCTCACTCTCCGCTTACATGAGCGCAACATCCACGCTTCTTGCTGTCTCGGCTAGGAAGCCCTGCGAGGAACCGTCCCTGTGGAGGCGGCCGCCAAGGACTTCCAGGACATGAAGACGGAGCTCAACCAGGTCATTTGTGGCCTCCAGCGCCGCCTGGTGGAGCTGTCGCACTCCTACAGCCAAACCAGGGCGCAACTGGGCGCCGCCCACAAGCAGCTGGAGGACGGCGACCGGCCTGCGTCTCCTCCCTCGCAACAGGAGGACCTGGCCGGCAGGCTGGAGGAGCTGCAGACGCTGCTGGCGGACACGCAGGACAAGCACGCTGAAGCTCTGGAGGAGATCTCACAGCTGAGGATGGAAGCCGAGGTTCAGGTGCAGAGCTCCGTGTCCCTTGGCGACCACACGCGGGTGATGTCGTCTCTGGGGAACGCCGTCAAGGAGCTGGAGAGCCAATCGGAAGCTCTGAAGGCGCAGCTCCGCCAGAAGACCTTGCAGGTGGACGCTCTGCAGAACAGGTGAGCGAGGGAAGCCAGCGCCCGAAAGGTGTTCTTAGGTGTAAACATGTGTTGTTGTTGTCGTCCTGCAGGTTGGAGGCCGACAAACACTCGGAGGACGTCATCTCCTTGGAGGAGCACAATAAGATTGGAGAGCAGCTTGAGGGCCAAGTGAGCCACCTGACGCAGCTCCTCCAGGAGGCCCTCAGGAAGCAGGATGAGATGGCGCTGGAGGCTGCAGATGCCTGGCAGAAGGTGAGGAGCTGCTTGTTGTTGCAGGAACTGATCAGTGTCAAGTGTGATCCTTATTACTATCATTAGCATTATTATTACTATCATTATTATTATATTTGTATCATTATTATTAATATTATAATGATCATTATTATAATAATAATAATTATTATAATAATCATTATTATTATATTTTTATCATTATTATTAATATTATTATTGTTGTTAGCATTATTATTACTATCATTATTATCATATTTATATCATTATTATTATAATTATGATTATCATTATCATTACTCTCATTATTATTATTATCATTATTATTACTACTATCATTATTATTATCTTTTGTATCATCATTATTATTGTTATTATTATCATCACTATTATTATCATTATTATTACTATCATTATTATTATCTTTTGTATCATCATTATTATTGTTATTATTATCATCACTATTATTATCATTATTATTACTATCATTATTATTATCATTACTATCATCATTATTATTAAACATTTTTTCATTATTATCATTATTTTTACTATCATTATTATTATTTGAATTATTATTAGTATTACTTATATTATTATATAATAATTATTATTTTCACTATTACTGCATGTATGGGTGAGATTGATGTGAGGCGGTTTGTCCAAAAAGGGGCGGGACTACAGAGCGGAGCGTGACGTCCTGCAGGAGCAGCTGACGTCCACTGAGAAGGACAAGCAGAGTTTGAGTGACAGCTTGCGTGCGTCCCAGGATGCAATTCTTCAGCTCAAAGTTGTGGTGGAGAAACATGTGGCCTCTGAGCGTGACAAGAACAAGCGGGTGGGTCACCTCCTCTTTTTCTTCTTCTTCTTCTTCTTCTTCTTCTTCTTAGTATTATTATCCTCCTTCTTCTTCTTCTTCTTCTTCTTCTTCTTCTCCTCATCCTCCTCCTCCATCTTCATCTTCTTCTCATCCTCCTGCTCCTTCATCTTCTTCTTCTTTTTCTCCTTCTTCTTCTTCTTCTTTTTATTTTTCTTCTTCTTCTTCTTCTTCTTCTTCTTCTTCTTCTTCTCATCCTTCTCCTCCATCTCCTCCATCTTCTTCTCCTCCTCCTTCTTCTTCTTCTTCTCATTCTCCTCCTCCATCTTCATCTTCTTCTTCTTTTTCTCGTCTTCCTCCTTCTTCTTCTTCTTCTTCTAATCCTCCATCTTCTTCTTCTACTTCTTCTTCTTCTAATCCTCCATCTTCTTCTTCTACTTCTTCTTCTTCTTCTCAGCCTCCACCTCCATCTTCATCTTCTTCTTTTTTTCTCCTTCCTCTTCTTCTTCTTCTTCTTCTTCTTCTTCTTCTCATGCTCCTCCTCCATCTTCTTCTTCTTCTTCTTCTTCTTCTTCTTCTTCTTCTTCTCATCCTTCTCCTCCATCTTCTTCTTCTCCTCCTCCTCCTTCTTCTTCTTCTTCTCATCCTCCTTCTTCATCTTCTTCTTCTTTTTCTCCTCTTCCTCCTTCTCCTTCTTCTCCTTCCTCTTCTTCTTCTTCTTCTTCTTCCTCTTTTTCTCATCCTCCTCCTCCATCTTCATCTTCTTCTTCTTCTCATCCTTCTTCTTCTTCTTCTTCTTCTTCTTCTTCTTCTTCTCATGCTCCTCCTCCATCTTCTTCTTCTTCTTCTTCTTCTTCTTCTTCTTCTTCTTCTTCTCATCCTTCTCCTCCATCTTCTTCTTCTCCTCCTCCTCCTTCTTCTTCTTCTTCTCATCCTCCTTCTTCATCTTCTTCTTCTTTTTCTCCTCTTCCTCCTTCTCCTTCTTCTTCTTCTTCTTCTTCTTCTTCTTCTTCTTCTTCTTCTTCTTCTTCTCATCCTCCTCCTCCATCTTCATCTTCTTCTTCTCAGCCTCCTCCTCTATCTTCATCTTCTTCTTTTTTCTCTCCTTCTTCTTCTTCTTCTTCTTCTTCTCATACTCCTCCTCCATCTTCATCTTCTTCTTCTCAGCCTCCTTCTCCATCTTCATCTTCTTCTTTTTTTTCTCCTTCTCCTTCTCCTTCTTCTTCTTCTTCTTCTTCTTCCTCTTCTTCTCATCCTCCTCCTCCATCTTCATCTTCTTCTTCTTCTCCTCCTTCTTCTCCTCCTCCTCCTCCTCCTTCTTCTTCTCATGCTCCTCCTCCATCTTCATCTTCTTCTTCTTCTTCTTCTTCTTCTCGTCCTTGTCCTCCTCCTCCTTCTTCTTTTTCTTCTTCTTCTCATCCTTCTTCTTCTTCTTTTTCTGCTTTTTCTTCTTTTCCTCCTTCTTCTCCTCCTCCTCCACCACCTCCTCCTTTTTCATCTTCTTGTTCTCCTTCATCTTCTTCTTCTTTTTCTTTTTTCTTTTTCTTCTTCTTCCTCTTCTTCTTCTTCTTCTACTTCTTCTTCTCCTCCTCCTCCTTCTTCTCTCTTCTCCTCCTCCTCCACCTTTCTCCTTCTTCTTCATTTTCTTCTTCTACTTCTTGTTCTTGTTCTTGTTCTTCTTATTCTCCTTCTTCTCCTTCTTCTTCTCCTTCTTCTTCTCCTTCGTCTCCACTTCCCCTCTCCTCCTCTGGTGTCGTTGAAGAAGGTCTTTCAAAGGCGTGTCGTTTGTCCCGCAGATAGACGACCTCTCCCGGGAAGTCAACAAGCTGAAGGACGCCTTAAACAGCCTATCACAGCTCTCCTACAGCTCGGCCCCGCCCACCAAGAGGCAGCAGCTGGAGAACTTGCAGCAGCAGGTCAAACATCTGCAGTACCAGCTGGCTGTAAGATCTTCACATATTCACACGTCCACGTCACAGCAGACCTTACTAATCACCGCCCGATGAGATCTTTCCTTGTCGGATGTTTGCGAATCGACTTCTAGACCTTGACATGGAAACTGTAGTCGCCATTTTCCCCCTTAATATACCTGAATGTGGCACATGTCCGTGGCAAAAGAATAACTTTTTAACTTTTATTGCCAATCTTAGGATAACAAACAGCTCTTGAGGCACGGGCAGTGTGTTGGTTGTCTTAAAGACAGGTGTTGTGTTAGGACAGGTGTTGTGTTAAAGACAGGTGTTGTGTTAAGGACAGGTGTTGTGTTAAGGACAGGTGTTGTGCTAAGGACAGGTGTTGTGTTAAGGACAGGTGTTAAAGACAGGTGTTGTGTTAAGGACAGGTGTTGTGTTAAAGACAGGTGTTGTGTTAAGGACAGGTGTTGTGTTAAGGACAGGTGTTGTGTTAAAGACAGGTGTTGTGTTAAAGACAGGTGTTGTGTTAAGGACAGGTGTTGTGTTAAAGACAGGTGTTGTGTTAAAGACAGGTGTTGTGTTAAAGACAGGTGTTGTGTTAAGGACAGGTGTTGTGTTGAAGACAGGTGTTGTGTTAAGGACAGGTGTTGTGTTAAGGACATGTGTTGTGTTAAAGACAGGTGTTGTGTTAAGGACAGGTGTTGTGTTAAGGACAGGTGTTGTGTTGAAGACAGGTGTTGTGTTAAGGACAGGTGTTGTGTTAAGAACAGGTGTTGTGTTAAAGACAGGTGTTGTGTTAAGGACAGGTGTTGAGTTAAGGACAGGTGTTGTGTTAAGGACAGGTGTTGTGTTAAGGACAGGTGTTGTGTGAAAGACAGGTTTTGTGTTAAAGACAGGTGTTGTGTTAAGGACAGGTGTTGTGTTAAGGACAGGTGTTGTGTTAAAGACATGTGTTAAGGACAGGTGTTGTGTTAAGGACAGGTGTTGTGTTAAGGACAGGTGTTGTGTTAAAGACGTGTTAAGGACAGGTGTTGTGTTAAGGACAGGTGTTGTGTTAAAGACAGGTGTTGTGTTAAGGACAGGTGTTGTGTTGAAGACAGGTGTTGTGTTAAGGACAAGTGTTGTGTTAAGGACAAGTGTTGTGTTAAGGACAGGTGTTGTGTTAAAGACAGGTGTTGTGTTAAAGATAGGTGTTGTGTTAAAAACAGGTGTTGTGTTAAAAACATGTGTTGTGTTAAGGACAGGTGTTGTGTTAAGGACATGTGTTGTGTTAAAGACATGTGTTAAGGACAGGTGTTGTGTTAAAGACAGGTGTTGTGTTAAGGACAGGTGTTGTGTTAAAGACAGATGTTGTGTTACGGACAGGTGTTGTGTTAAGGACAGGTGTTGTGTTAAAGACAGGTGTTGTGTTAAAGACATGTGTTAAGGACAGGTGTTGTGTTAAAGACAGGTGTTGTGTTGAAGACAGGTGTTATGTTAAGGACAGGTGTTGTGTTAAGGACAGGTGTTCTGTTAAGGACAGGTGTTGTGTTAAGGACAGGTGTTGTGTTAAAAACAGGTGTTGTGTTAAGGACAGGTGTTGTGTTATGGACAGGTGTTGTGTTAAAGACTGGTGTTGTGTTAAAGACTGGTGTTGTGTTAAAGACAGGTGTTGTGTTAAAGACAGGTGTTGTGTTAAGGACAGGTGTTGTGTAACGGACAGGTGTTGTGTTAAAGACTGGTGTTGTGTTAAAGACAGGTGTTCTGTTAAAGACAGGTGTTGTGTTAAGGACAGGTGTTGTGTTAAAAACAGGTGTTGTGTTAAGGACAGGTGTTGTGTTACGGACAGGTGTTGTGTTAAGGACAAGTGTTGTGTTAAGGACTGGTGTTGTGTTAAGGACAGGTGTTGTGTTAAAGACAGGTGTTGTGTTAAGGACAGGTGTTGTGTTACGGACAGGTGTTGTGTTAAGGAAAGGTGCTGTGTTAAGGACAGGTGTTGTGTTAAGGAAAGGTGCTGTGTTAAGGACAGGTGTTGTGTTAAGGACAGGTGTTGTGTTAAGGACAAGTGTTGTGTTAAAGACAGGTTTTGTGTTAAAGACAGGTGTTGTGTTAAGGACAGGTGTTGTGTTAAAGACATGTGTTAAGGACAGGTGTTGTGTTAAGGACAGGTGTTGTGTTAAGGACATCTGTTATGTTACGGACAGGTGTTGTGTTAAGGACAGGTGTTGTGTTAAAGACATGTGTTAAGGACATCTGTTGTGTTAAGGACAGGTGTTGTGTTAAAGACATGTGTTAAGGACATATGTTGTGTTAAAGACAGGTGTTGTGTTAAAGACAGGTGTTGTGTTAAAGACATGTGTTAAGGACAGGTGTTGTGTTAAAGACAGGTGTTGTGTTAAAGACATGTGTTAAGGACAGGTGTTGTGTTAAAGACATGTGTTAAGGACAGGTGTTGTGTTAAGGACAGGTGTTGTGTTACGGACAGGTGTTGTGTTAAAGACAGGTGTTGTGTGTTTGTGCAGGAGTCCAAGAAGCAGCACCATGACATCGTGTCGGTCTACAGGATGCACCTTCTGTACGCCGTGCAGGTACTAAAGTCGCAAGTTGTCTTCTTCTACTTCTCGCAAGGTGTAGTTTGTCTGCAGACTGTGAGGGTGGTGTGTGTGTTTGTGTTCAGGGTCATGTGGTGTGTGTTTGTGTTCAGGGTCAGATGGACGAGGACGTGCAGGAAGCCTTGAAGCAGATCCTCATCATGTGCAAGAAGATGCCAAAGCAGAGCAAAGATGCTTGTTGATGCCGCACACACAACAACACAACAGTTGCAACGTTTTCGTTGTGTACTTGGAAGTCTTGGACCGTGGAGAGAGGACTTCCTCCTGGATTCTTTGCAACGCAGCGGAACTTGCAATCATCCTAAATGAACAATTGTGGTCATGTTGTTGTTACATCAAATCTTCTTGATGATTTCTTCTGGTGCCATCTTGGACATATTTGCATACAACATGTTGTTGTCCCAGTTACTGTAACACAACATATTGTGCACAACTTGTCATTGTCCCAGTTACTGTAACACAACATATTGTGCTCAACATGTCTTTGTCCCAGTTACTGTAACACAACATAGTGTGCTCAACATGTCTTTGTCCCAGTTACTGTAACACAACATATTGTGCTCAACATGTCTTTGTCCCAGTTACTGTAACACAACATATTGTGCTCAACATGTCGTTGTCCCAGTTACTGTAACACAACATATTGTGCTCAACATGTCTTTGTCCCAGTTACTGTAACACAACGAGGAGTTTTTATGTTGGAATGTTCTTGTCCTGCCTTGTAAAAAATGCACTATGTTGACCCCTGAACTTGTTGTTTGGACTATTATTCCTATTTAGGACAATAACTTAACTTGTCGTTTGGACTATTATTCCTATTTAGGACAATAACTTAACTTGTTTGGACTATTATTCCTATAGAGGACAATAACTTAACTTGTTGTTTGGACTATTATTCCTATTTAGGACAATAACTTAACTTGTTGTTTGGACTATTATTCCTATTTAGGACAATAACTTGTTTGGACTTTTATTCCTATTTAAGACAATACTTTTACTTGTTTGGACTATTATTCCTATTTAGGACAATAACTTAACTTGTTGTTTGGACTATTATTCCTATTTAGGACAATAACTTAACTTGTTTGGACTAGTATTCCTATTTAGGACAATAACTTAACTTGTTGTTTGGACTATTATTCCTATTTAGGACAATAACTTAACTTGTTTGGACTATTATTCCTATAGAGGACAATAACTTAACTTGTTGTTTGGACTATTATTCCTATTTAGGACAATAACTTAACTTGTTGTTTGGACTATTATTCCTATTTAGGACAATAACTTGTTGTTTGGACTATTATTCCTATTTAGGACAATAACTTGTTTGGACTTTTATTCCTATTTAAGACAATACTTTTACTTGTTTGGACTATTATTCCTATTTAGGACAATAACTTAACTTGTTGTTTGGACTATTATTCCTATTTAGGACAATAACTTAACTTGTTTGGACTAGTATTCCTATTTAGGACAATAACTTAACTTGTTGTTTGGACTATTATTCCTATTTAGGACAATAACTTAACTTGTTTGGACTATTATTCCTATTTAGGACAATAACTTAACTTGTTGTTTGGACTATTATTCCTATTTAGGACAATAACTTAACTTATTGTTTGGACTATTATTCCTATTTAGGACAATAACTTGTTGTTTGGACTATTATTCCTATTTAGGACAATAACTTGTTGTTTGGACTTTTATTCCTATTTAAGACAATACTTTTACTTGTTTGGACTATTATTCCTATTTAGGACAATAACTTAACTTGTTGTTTGGACTTATTCCTATTTAGGACAATAACTTAACTTGTTTGGACTATTATTCCTATTTAGGACAATAACTTGTCGTTTGGACTATTATTCCTATTTAGGACAATAACTTAACTTGTTTGGACTATTATTCCTATTTAGGACAATAACTTAACTTGTTTGGACTATTATTCCTATTTAGGACAATAACTTAACTTGTTTGGACTATTATTCCTATTTAGGACAATAACTTAACTTGTTGTTTGGACTATTATTCCTATTTAGGACAATAACTTGTTGTTTGGACTATTATTCCTATTTAGGACAATAACTTGTTGTTTGGACTTTTATTCCTATTTAAGACAATACTTTTACTTGTTTGGACTATTATTCCTATTTAGGACAATAACTTAACCTGTTGTTTGGACTATTATTCCTATTTAGGACAATAACTTAACTTGTTTGGACTAGTATTCCTATTTAGGACAATAACTTAACTAGTTGTTTGGACTATTATTCCTATTTAGGACAATAACTTAACTTGTTTGGACTATTATTCCTATTTAGGACAATAACTTAACTTGTTTGGACTAGTATTCCTATTTAGGACAATAACTTAACTTGTTGTTTGGACTATTATTCCTATTTAGGACAATAACTTAACTTGTTTGGACTATTATTCCTATTTAGGACAATAACTTAACTTGTTTTTTGGACTATTATTCCTATTTAGGACAATAACTTAACTTGTTTGGGCTATTATTCCTATATAGGACAATAACTTAACCTGTTGTTTGGACTATTATTCTTATTTAGGACAATAACTTAACTTGTTTGGACTATTATTCCTATTTAAGACAATACTTTTACTTCTTTGGACTATTGTTCCTATTTAGGACAATAACTTAACTTGTTTGGACTATTATTCCTATTTAGGACAATAATTTAACTTGTTTGAACTATTATTCCTATTTAGGACAATAACTTAACTTGTTTCGACTATTATTCCTATTTAGGACAATGACTTAACTTGTTGTTTGGACTATTATTCCTATTTAGGACAATAACTTATCTTGTTGTTTGGACTGTTAAATCCTATTTAGGACAATAACTTGTTGTTTGGACTAATATTCCTATTTAAGACAATACTTTTACTTGTTTGGACTATTATTCCTATTTAGGACAATAACTTAACTTGTTTGGACTAGTATTCCTATTTAGGACAATTACTTAACTTGTTTGGACTATTATTCATATTTAGGACAATAACTTAACTTGTTGTTTGAACTATTATTCCTATTTAGGACAATAACTTAACTTGTTTGGACTATTATTCCTATTTAGGACAATGACTTAACTTGTTTGAACTATTATTCCTATTTAGGACCAGAACTTAACTTGTTGTTTGGACTATTATTCCTATTTAGGACAATAACTTAACTTGTTGTTTGGACTATTATTCCTATTTAGGACAATAGTTTAACTTGCTTGGACTATTTTTCTTATTTAGGACAATTACTTGTTTGGACTATTATTCCTATTTAGGACAATAACTTAACTTGTTTGGACTATTATTCCTATTTAGGACAATGACTTAACTTGTTTGGACTAGTATTCCTATTTAGGACAATAACTTAACTTGTTGTTTGGACTATTATTCCTATTTAGGACAATAACTTAACTTATTGTTTGGACTATTATTCCTATTTAGGACAATAACTTGTTGTTTGGACTATTATTCCTATTTAGGACAATAACTTGTTGTTTGGACTTTTATTCCTATTTAAGACAATACTTTTACTTGTTTGGACTATTATTCCTATTTAGGACAATAACTTAACTTGTTGTTTGGACTTATTCCTATTTAGGACAATAACTTAACTTGTTTGGACTATTATTCCTATTTAGGACAATAACTTGTCGTTTGGACTATTATTCCTATTTAGGACAATAACTTAACTTGTTTGGACTATTATTCCTATTTAGGACAATAACTTAACTTGTTTGGACTATTATTCCTATTTAGGACAATAACTTAACTTGTTTGGACTATTATTCCTATTTAGGACAATAACTTAACTTGTTGTTTGGACTATTATTCCTATTTAGGACAATAACTTGTTGTTTGGACTATTATTCCTATTTAGGACAATAACTTGTTGTTTGGACTTTTATTCCTATTTAAGACAATACTTTTACTTGTTTGGACTATTATTCCTATTTAGGACAATAACTTAACCTGTTGTTTGGACTATTATTCCTATTTAGGACAATAACTTAACTTGTTTGGACTAGTATTCCTATTTAGGACAATAACTTAACTAGTTGTTTGGACTATTATTCCTATTTAGGACAATAACTTAACTTGTTTGGACTATTATTCCTATTTAGGACAATAACTTAACTTGTTTGGACTAGTATTCCTATTTAGGACAATAACTTAACTTGTTGTTTGGACTATTATTCCTATTTAGGACAATAACTTAACTTGTTTGGACTATTATTCCTATTTAGGACAATAACTTAACTTGTTTTTTGGACTATTATTCCTATTTAGGACAATAACTTAACTTGTTTGGGCTATTATTCCTATATAGGACAATAACTTAACCTGTTGTTTGGACTATTATTCTTATTTAGGACAATAACTTAACTTGTTTGGACTATTATTCCTATTTAAGACAATACTTTTACTTCTTTGGACTATTGTTCCTATTTAGGACAATAACTTAACTTGTTTGGACTATTATTCCTATTTAGGACAATAATTTAACTTGTTTGAACTATTATTCCTATTTAGGACAATAACTTAACTTGTTTCGACTATTATTCCTATTTAGGACAATGACTTAACTTGTTGTTTGGACTATTATTCCTATTTAGGACAATAACTTATCTTGTTGTTTGGACTGTTAAATCCTATTTAGGACAATAACTTGTTGTTTGGACTAATATTCCTATTTAAGACAATACTTTTACTTGTTTGGACTATTATTCCTATTTAGGACAATAACTTAACTTGTTTGGACTAGTATTCCTATTTAGGACAATTACTTAACTTGTTTGGACTATTATTCATATTTAGGACAATAACTTAACTTGTTGTTTGAACTATTATTCCTATTTAGGACAATAACTTAACTTGTTTGGACTATTATTCCTATTTAGGACAATGACTTAACTTGTTTGAACTATTATTCCTATTTAGGACCAGAACTTAACTTGTTGTTTGGACTATTATTCCTATTTAGGACAATAACTTAACTTGTTGTTTGGACTATTATTCCTATTTAGGACAATAGTTTAACTTGCTTGGACTATTTTTCTTATTTAGGACAATTACTTGTTTGGACTATTATTCCTATTTAGGACAATAACTTAACTTGTTTGGACTATTATTCCTATTTAGGACAATGACTTAACTTGTTTGAACTATTATTCCTATTTAGGACCAGAACTTAACTTGTTGTTTGGACTATTATTCCTATTTAGGACAATAACTTAACTTGTTGTTTGGACTATTATTCCTATTTAGGACAATAGCTTAACTTGTTTGGACTATTTTTCTTATTTAGGACAATTACTTGTTTGGACTATTATTCCTATTCAGGACAATAATTGAACTTGTTTGGACTATTATTCTTATTTAGGACAATAGCTTAACTTGTTCTTTGGACTATTTCTTATTTAGGACAATAACTTGTTGTTTGGACTATTATTCCTATTTAAGACAATACTTTTACTTGTTTGGACTATTATTCTTATTTAGGACAATAACTCAACGTATTTGAACTATTATTCCTATTTAGGACAATAACTTAACTTGTTTGGACTATTATTCCTATTTAAGACAATACTTGTACTTGTTTGGACTATTATTCCTATTTAGGACAATAACTTAACTTGTTGTTTGGACTATTGTTCCTATTTAAGACAATACTTTTACTTGTTTGGACTATTATTCTTATTTAGGACAATAACTCAACTTGTTTGGACTATTATTCCTGTTTAGGACAATGACTTAACTTGCTGTTTGGACTATTATTCCTATTTAGGATAATAACTTAACTTGTTGTTTGTTTGGACTATTATTCCTATTCAGGTCAATAATTTAACTTGTTGTTTGGAATATTAATTCCTATTTAGGACAATAACTTAATTTATTGTTTGGACTATTATTCCTATTTAGGACAATAACTTAACTTATTGTTTGGACTATTATTCCTATTTAGGACAATAACTTAACTTGTTGTTTGAACTATTATTCCTATTTAGGACAATAACTTAACTTGTTGTTTGGACTATTATTCCTATTTAGGACAATGACTTAACTTGTTTGGACTATTATTCTAATTTAGGACAATAACTTAACTTGTTGTTTGGACTATTATTCCTATTTAGGACCAGAACTTAACTTGTTGTTTGGACTAATATTCCTATTTAGGACAATGACTTATCTTGTTTGGACTATTATTCTAATTTAGGACGATAACTTAACTTGTTTGGACTATTATTCCTATTTAGGACAATAACTTAACTTGTTGTTTGAACTATTATTCCTATTTAGGACAATAACTTAACTTGTTGTTTGGACTATTATTCCTATTTAGGACAACGACTTAACTTGTTTGGACTATTATTCGAATTTAGGACGATAACTTGTTGTTTGGACTATTATTCCTTTTTAGGACAATAACTTAAGTTGTTGTTTGGACTATCATTCTTTTTTAGGACAATAACTTAACTTGTTGTTTGGACTATTATTCCTATTTAGGACAATGACTTAACTTGTTTGGACTATTATTCTAATTTAGGACGATAGCTTAACTTGTTTGGACTATTATTCCTATTTAGGACAATAACGGTCTAAACGAGCAGTATGTTGCCAAGAAATAAACTTTTATCATTCAGTTTGCAGCACTTTCAAGTTCCTCATGAGGAGTTCACTGCTCTCTGCATTGGGACTGTGCCAGGAGCCAAAAACCACATGTATCTTTTTGGAGAGTGGACTGTTAGTAACCATGACGTCTTCTGCCTGATTGAACCCCAAACATTTCTCATGTTTTGCTCAGGAAATGTTTTAAGTGAATTACACACAACTTTTATTGCTATTCATGTGTTTTTTTTTCCTTTGCATGTTATCCAGCTCAAATATTTTATATTTCAAGGATAAAACTCATTTGTGTTGTGTCTTACTAAATGTCAGCAGTTTTGTACAGACCAACAATTGCAACTTTGCCCTCATGAATAAACTTTAAAACTGAAAAGACTTGAAAGTGTTCTTCTTCTACTCGTCCTAAGAAGATTCAAGCCTGAATTTGATGAAGAATTTCATCAAGTTATGAAGCCACTTTTAAAATAGCGTTCTCACAATTCATGTCTGGACGAATGTCATGTCAAAAGTTCTCCTACTGTGACTGTTGTGTCAAATATCTCATCATTTCCACTCTTTATCTCATAATCATGACTTTTATTTGCATAATCATTACTTTTTTTATCTCATAATCATGAGTTTTTATCGCACAATCATGACTTTTAATCGCATAATCAAGATTTATTATCTCATAATCATGACTTTTTAATCTCATAATCATGAATTTTTTTTATCTCATAATCATGATTTTTTTTTGCATAATCATGACTTTTTATCTCATAATCATGGCTTTTAATTGCATAATCATGACTTTTTAATCTCATAATCATGATTTATTATCTCATAATCATGATTTTTTAATCTCATAATATAGATTTTTTTTTTATCTCATAATGATGATTTTTTTTAAATCACATAATCATGACTTTTTATCTCATAATCATTACTTTTTCATCTCATAATCATGACTTTGAATCTCATAATTATGACGTTTTATCTCATAATCATTACTTTTGATCTCATAATCATGACTTTTTATCTCATAATTATGACTTTTTATCTCATAATTATGACTTTTGATCTCATAATCATTACTTTTGATCTCATAATCATGACTTTTTTTTATCTCATAATTATGACTTTTTATCTCATAATCATTACTTTTTAACTCGTAACCGTGAATAGTTATCTCATAATCATGGCTTTTTATCGCATAATCATGACTTTTTATCTAATAATCATGACTTTTAATCGCATAATCGTGACTTTTTTAATCTCATAATCATGATTTTTATAGCATAATCATGACTTTTTTAAAATCTCATAATCGTGACTTTTAATCGCATAATCGTGACTTTTTAATCTAATAATCATGATTTTTAATTGCATAGTCATGACTTTTTATCTCATAATCATGACTTTTTTATCTCATAATAATGACTTTTTGATCTCATAATCATGATATATTATGTCATAATCATGACTTTTTATTTGCATAATCATGACTTTTTATCTCATAATCATGACTTTTAATTGCATAATCATGAGTTTTTAATCTCATAATCGTGATTTATTATCTCAAAATCATGATTTTTTAAATCTCATAATCTTGATTTTTTTAAATATTATAATCATGATTTTTTAATCTCATAATCTTGACTTTTTTTTTTATCTTATAATCATGATTTTTTTAATGACATAATCATGACTTTTTATCTCAATCATTACTTTTGATCTCATAGTCATGACTTTTTATCTCATAATTATGACTTTTTTTTTAAATCTCATAATCATTACTTTTTAACTCGTAATCGTGACTTTTAATTGCATAATCATGACTTCTTATCTCATAATCATGACTTTTAATTGCATAATCATGACTTCTTATCTCATAATCATGACTTTTTATCTCATAATAATGACTTTTTAATCTCATAATAATGATTTTTTAATCTCATAATCATGATTTATTATCTCATAATTATGACTTTTAATCGCATAATCATGCTTTTTATCTCATAATCATGATTTTTATTTGCATAATCATGACTTTTTTTTATCTCATAATATTGACTTTTTAATATCCATCATCCATCCCATCCATTTCCTACCGCTTATTCCCTTTGGGGTCGCGGGGGGCGCTGGAGCCTATCTCAGCTCTTAATTTTGTATCTCATAATCATGATTTTTAATTGCAAAATCATGATTTTTATCTCATAATCATGACTTTTTATCTCATAATAATGACTTGTTAATCTCATAATCATGATTTATTGTCTCATAATCATGACTTTTTAATCTCATAATCTTAATTTTTTTTAAATCTCATAATCATTATTTTTTAAAATCTCATAATCATGACTTTTTGATCTCATTATCATGACTTTTTTAAATATCATAATCATGACTTTTAATAGCATAATCGTCGCATTACAAATAAATAAATTCATAATCATGACTTTGTATCTCATATTTATGACTTACAATTTGGGTATTTTTAGTTAGATTATGCAAGTAACAAATATTTGAGAAGTTTGCTATCTTGAGTCATAATGACCGTCAAGACTGAGAAGTTGTTATGCCCCCTAATGACCACAAGATGTCGTCTTTTCCCATGGGACGAATGCCTGTGCTCGTCAAAGCATTGTTTGCAATTATAATCATCGTTTTAAAGCATCATGACGTCATATGCGCGCATATATATTGTAAGATTGTCGATGAAGTACACGGTTTTGATCAAGTAAACGTGATCATTTCACAGCCCGCTGAGAAAATAAGGCTGCTGTTTGCTGATTGGACAAACGCTCCCCCGCCTTAGCTAGCCAATCAGCGAGCAGCACAAGTGTATAAATACGCTGCTCGTCATTGAGCCTCGCTATACTTTACGTCAGAAGTAAAAACCACCTTTCAAAAGTTAAAATGTCTGGACGTGGTAAAACCGGCGGTAAAACTCGTGCTAAGGCCAAGACCAGGTCATCCAGGGCCGGACTCCAGTTCCCGGTGGGCCGTGTCCACAGGCTGCTCCGCAAGGGTAACTACGGCGAGCGTATCGGCGCGGGGGCTCCCGTGTACCTGGCGGCCGTGTTGGAGTACCTGACCGCTGAGATCCTGGAGTTGGCGGGGAACGCAGCCCGCGACAACAAGAAGTCCAGGATCATCCCCCGTCATCTGCAGCTGGCCGTCCGCAACGACGAGGAGCTCAACAAACTCCTGGGAGGTGTCACCATCGCCCAGGGCGGCGTGTTGCCCAACATTCAGGCGGTTCTGCTCCCTAAGAAGACCGAGAAGGCTTCCAAGAAGTAAACTGTTGACAGTCAACAATATCAGAAAAGGCTCTTTTAAGAGCCACACAATTCCTCTTTGAGTCAGTCATCTTCATCAAATCAATTTATACTATACTAATACAGCAATCATTCATTACAATTGTCTTTATGATCTCAATCGTTTTTACACTTTTGTATTTGTTCTCTCTTGTAAATAGTACTCCTGTCACTCAAAATTATTGATGAACGTATACAATTAAATGTAATATTATAGTATGTAGTGAGCCTAAATGAAACTACATTGACTTAATCAAAAATTCAAACATTACCTGCTTCATATGTACAGTAATAGCAGAAAGCAACAAACGTGACCTTTGACCTTATGTATGTCCAGCACCCCCGCGATCCCAACAGGGACAAGCGGTAGAAAATGGATGGAGTTTATAGACAAGTCATGACACCCTTAATAATAGATTTATATAGCGCTTTTTTATTGACTAGATACGTTCACTCCACATTCACACTTAAACTGTTATATAGTTATATAAGACACACATAAAACAATTATGTAGGACATAAAAGGTTAGAATCTCTATTTAATCTCATATTGAGGAAATATTTCACAAGTTTTAAACATTTTTTTTAAAAAGAGAGACGATGCAATTGTCTTTTTGGTGAAAACAGGAAGGGCTACACTGGTGACTGCGGACGTGAGAGAGCACAGGTCCTCTCTCACGTCCGCATTTGTCTCATACAGCACAGTTCAGACTGGCTTTGAAAAGAGAGGACATACAATTGTGTGTTTGGTGAAAACAGGAAGGGCTGCACTTGTGACGTCACATGTCCCCTCTCACGTCCGTAGTTGTCTCATAAAGCACAGTACAAACCAACACAGTCATCATTCTACTTGATAGTTTGTCAAATTTAAACCCACTAGTCATGTCTGGAAGAGGAAAGGGAGGTAAAGGTCTGGGCAAAGGAGGCGCCAAGCGCCACCGCAAAGTCCTCCGTGATAACATCCAGGGAATTACCAAGCCGGCTATCCGCCGTCTGGCTCGCCGCGGCGGAGTAAAGCGTATCTCCGGCCTCATCTACGAGGAGACCCGTGGTGTGCTCAAAGTGTTCCTGGAGAACGTCATCCGTGACGCCGTCACCTACACCGAGCACGCCAAGAGGAAGACGGTCACCGCCATGGATGTTGTCTACGCCCTCAAGAGGCAAGGTCGCACTCTGTACGGCTTCGGAGGATAAATCTCACATTTCACCAAATAAACAAAGGTCCTTTTTAGGACCACACACCTCTTCTATCAGTCACTGATCCTCTGATATCACTATGTATCATCCAAAATGTATCATATGCACTTCCATATCCTTTTGATAGAGGTTTCTTTTATTGTGATTAGTAAACAAATCTAATCAAATGTCCTATATATGTTACTAAATGCCCACTGATATAGATTAAACATTACGTTGGTATCAATATCAATACTGTAAGCAAATATACTTGTGTGATACCACATCTTTTTTCTCCCAATCTGATACAGGTCAAATTCAGACTATCAGTTATATATGTTACCGACCATTTCTGCAACTGACTGATAGTGGTGTGTGTGATATCACCACTGATTCCCCCCCCCCTTTCTGATACCGAGTAAGATGCAGGCTGGTATCGGCAGTAATGTTCCAATACCGATACTTTATGCGAATATAGCTCATGTGTGTGTGGTCAAATGTTCAGGACCACACACCTCTTCTAACAGTCAATGATCCTCTGATATCAATATGTATCATCCAGAATTTATGACATACACTTCTACATCCTATTGATAGAGGTTTCTTTTATTGTGATTAGTGAACAAATCTAATCAAATGTCCTATATATGTTACTAAATGCCCACTGATATAGATTAAACATTACGTTGGTATCAATATCAATACTGTAAGCAAATATACTTGTGTGATACTGCATCTTTTTTTTCTCCCAATCTGATACAGGTCAAATTCAGACTATCAGTTACCGACCATTTCTGCAACTAACTGACTGATAGTGGCGTGTGTGATATCACCACTGATTCCCCCCCCTTTCTGATACAGAGTAAAATGCAGGCTGGTATCGGCAGTAATGTTCCAATACCGATACTTTATGCGAATATAGCTCATGTTTGTGTGGTCAAGTGTTCAGGACCGCACACCTCTTCTAACAGTCAATGATCCTCTGATATCAATATGTATCATCCAGAATTTATGACATACACTTCTACATCCTATTGATAGAGGTTTCTTTTATTGTGATTAGTAAACAAATTTAATCAAATGTCCTATATATGTTACTAAATGCCCACTGCTATAGATCAAACATTACGTTGGTATCAATATCGATACTGTAAGCAAATATACTTGTGTGATACCATATCTTTTTTTCTCCCAATCTGATACAGGTCAAATTCAGACTATCAGTTATATATGTTACCGACCATTTCTGCAACTAACTGACTGATAGTGGTGTGTGTGATATCACCACAGATTTTTTCCCCCCCTTTCTGATACAGAGTAAAATGCAGGCTGGTATCGGCAGTAATGTTCCAATACCGATACTTTATGCGAATATAGCTCATGTTTGTGTGGTCAAATGTTCAGGACCACACACCTCTTCTAACAGTCAATGATCCTCTGATATCAATATGTATCATCCAGAATTTATGACACACATTTCTACATCCTATTGATAGAGGTTTCTTTTATTGTGATTAGTAAACAAATCTAATCAAATGTCCTATATATGTTACTAAATGCCCACTGATATAGATTAAACATTACGTTGGTATCAATATCAATACTGTAAGCAAATATACTTGTGTGATACCACATCTTTTTTTATCCCAATCTGATACAGGTCAAATTCAGACTATCAGTTATATCTGTTACTGACCATTTCTGCAACTAACTGACTGATAGTGGTGTGTGTGATATCACCACTGATTTTTTTCCCCCCTTTCTGACACCGAGTAAAATGCAGGTTGGTATCGGCAGTAATGTTCCAATATCGATACTTTATGCGAATATCGCTCATGTGTGTGTGGTCAAATGTTCAGGACCACACACCTCTTCTAACAGTCAATGATCCTCTGATATCAATATGTATCATCCAGAATTTATGACATACACTGCTACATCCTATTGATAGAGGTTTATTTTATTGTGATTAGTGAACAAATCTAATCAAATGTCCTATATATGTTACTACATGCCCACTGATATAGATTAAACATTACGTTGGTATCAATATCAACACTGTAAGCAAATATACTTGTGTGATACTGCATCTTTTTTTCTCCCAATCTGATACAGGTCAAATTCAGACTATCAGTTATATCTGTTACTGACCATTTCTGCAACTAACTGACTGATAGTGGTGTGTGTGATATCACCACTGATTTCCCCCCCTTTCTGATACCGAGTAAAATGCAGGCTGGTATCGGCAGTAATGTTCCAATACCGATACTTTATGCGAATATAGCTCATGTGTGTGTGGTCAAATGTTCAGGACCACACACCTCTTCTAACAGTCAATGATCCTCTGATATCAATATGTATCATCCAGAATTTATGACATACACTTCTACATCCTATTGATAGAGGTTTCTTTTATTGTGATTAGTGAACAAATCTAATCAAATGTCCTATATATGTTACTAAATGCCCACTGATATAGATTAAACATTACGTTGGTATCAATATCAATACTGTAAGCAAATATACTTGTGTGATACCACATCTTTTTTCTCCCAATCTGATACAGGTCAAATTCAGACTCAGTTATATATGTTACCGACCATTTCTGCAACTGACTGATGGTGGTGTGTGTGATATCACCACTGATTTCCCCCCCCCCTTTCTGATACCGAGTAAGATGCAGGCTGGTATCGGCAGTAATGTTCCAATACCGATACTTTATGGGAATATAGCTCATGTTTGTGTGGTCAAATGTTCAGGACCACACACCTCTTCTAACAGTCAATGATCCTCTGATATCAATATGTATCATCCAGAATTTATGACATACACTTCTACATCCTATTGATAGAGGTTTCTTTTATTGTGATTAGTAAACAAATCTAATCAAATGTCCTATATATGTTACTAAATGCCCACTGATATAGATTAAACATTACGTTGGTATCAATATCAATACTGTAAGCAAATATACTTGTGTGATACCACATTTTTTTCTCCCAATCTGATACAGGTCAAATTCAGACTCAGTTATATCTGTTACCGACCATTTCTGCAACTGACTGACTGATAGAGTGGTGTGTGTGATATCACCACTGATTTGTTTCCCTTTCTGATACCGAGTAAAATGCAGGCTGGTATCGACAGTAATGTTCCAATACCGATACTTTATGCGAATATAGCTCATGTGTGTGTGGTCAAATGTTCAGGACCACACACCTCTTCTAACAGTCAATGATCCTCTGATATCAATATGTATCATCCAGAATTTATGACATACACTTCTACATCCTATTGATAGAGGTTTCTTTTATTGTGATTAGTAAACAAATCTAATTACTAAATGCCCACTGATATAGATTAAACATTACGTTGGTATCAATATCAATACTGAAAGCATACTTGTGCGATACCGCATCTTTTTTTCTCCCAATCTGATACAGGTCAAATTCAGACTAGACTATCAGTTACTGAGCATTTCTGCTACTAACTGACTGATAGTGGTGTGTATGATATCACCACTGATTCTTTTCCCTTTCTGATACCGAGTAAAATGCAGGCTGGTATCGGCAGTAATGTTCCAATACCGATACTTTATGCGAATATAGCTCATGTGTGTGTGGTCAAATGTTCAGGACCACACACCTCTTCTAACAGTCAATGATCCTCTGATATCAATATGTATCATCCAGAATTTATGACATACACTGCTACATCCTATTGATAGAGGTTTCTTTTATTGTGATTAGTAAACAAATCTAATCAAATGTCCTATATATGTTACTAAATGCCCACTGATATAGATTAAACATTACGTTGGTATCAATATCAATACTGTAAGCAAATATACTTGTGTGATACCACATCTTTTTTTCTCCCAATCTGATACAGGTCAAATTCAGACTATCAGTTATATATGTTACCGACCATTTCTGCAACTGACTGATAGTGGTGTGTGTGATATCACCACTGATTTTTTTCCCCCTTTCTGATACCGAGTAAGATGCAGGCTGGTATCGGCAGTAACGTTCCAATACCGATACTTTATGCGAATATAGCTCATGTGTGTGTGGTCAAATGTTCAGGACCACACACCTCTTCTAACAGTCAATGATCCTTTGATATCAATATGTATCGCTCAGATTTTGAGTCATCCACTTCCACATCTCATCTATAGAGGTCACAATTAATTTGATTAGGAAACAAATCTAATGTACAACATGCCCACTCTGATACAGATCAAACATTAGGCTGGTATCAGTAATATCAATACTGTAAGCAAATATTCTTGCCATACCACAACTTTTTTCTCCCAATCTGATACAGGTCAAATTCAGACTGCTATCAGCTATCTCTGTTACTGACAATTTGTGCAACTATAACTGTGTGTGTGATACCACCACTGATTTTTTTTCCTTTCTGATATCGAGTAAAAATCAGGCTGGTATCGGTAGTAGTGTTCCAATACCGACAGTTTATGCGAAAATAGCTAATGTGTGTGAGTGGTCAAATGTTACAAAGTATTTCAAATGTTGCTGCTCTCGGGGAATCGTCCTCAAACGATATCAAATCACAGGGATAAACAAATCATAGCGTTGTTCAATCTCATTTCACCAAACAAACAAACAAAGGTCCTTTTCAGGGCCACACACCTCTTCTAACAGTCAGTGATCTTGTGATATCAATATGTATCGCGCATATTACAAGACATGCACTTCCACATCTCACCGACAGAGGTCACAATTTATTTCTTATTGTAATACGGAAACATAAATCTAATGAATGATCCCGTATGAAACATGTTATTAATCGAAGTCATTAATATATATTATGGCCATTCTGATACAGATTCAAAATCAGACTATTAACGATTTTTAATCCCACAATTACGATTTTTTTAATCCCATAATCAGGATGTTTTAATTGATAGTATCTAATTAATATGAGATATTGTTATGCCTCCTAATGGCCACGAGATGTCGTCATTTCCCATGTGTTGAATGCTTGTGCTCATCCAAGCATTATTTGTGTTTATAATCATCGCTTTAACGCGTCATGACGTCATATGTGTGCAAAGTTGGTATCCTACATCCTACATCATTGCCCTTCCACAACTCACCGACAGAGGGAGCAATTTGTCTTTCATATCGATGTCAAATCCAGGGCACGTCCAATATGATGTAAAAAAATCCATCATTCAATTTGGCTTAATGTGCGATACAACTGACTAATCTACCCATTTTGTTATCGGTGATACTGATACTTTATGCAAATATACCTGTTTCCAACTACTGTTTTTTGTCTGATCCGATACAGGTCAAATTCTGCCTAGTATCAGCTATACCGATGTGATATTAGGGGTGTGCATCTCAACCGTAAATGGCCATCTGATATGAATCTAGATACGATACGATTCACGAACAATACTTTTTCAAATATTATCATTTAATGCAGATGGTGATTTCCCCCCCCCCCCGTATCATTTGCATAATCATGATTTTTATTTGCATAATCATGACGTTTTATCTCGTAATCATGATTTTTATTTGCATAATCATGACTTTTTATCTCATTATCATGACTTTTTATCTCATAATAATGACTTTTTAATATCATAATCATGATTTGTTATCTCATAACCATGATTTTTAAAATCTCATAATCTTGATTTTTTTAAAATCTCATAATAATGATTTTTAATCGAATAATCATGACTTTTCATCTCATAATAATGACTTTTTAATCTCATAATCATGATTTATTGTCTCATAATCATGACTTATTGTCTCATAATCATGACTTTTTTAAATCTCATAATCATGATTTTTTTTTTTAAATCTCATAATCATGATTTTATTGTCTCATAATCATGACTTTTTAATCTCATAATCTTGATTTTTTTTTATCTCATAATCATGATTTTTTAAATCTCATAATCATGAATTTTTATCACATAATCATGACCTTTTATCTCATAAACATGACTTTTAATCGCATAATCGTGACTTTAGAAAAAATCTCATAATCATGATTTTTTAAATCTCATAATCATGAATTTTTATCACATAATCATGACCTTTTATCTCATAAACATGACTTTTAATCGCATAATCGTGACTTTAAAAAAATCTCATAATCATGACTTTTTATCACATAATCATGAATTTTTAATCGAATAATCATGACTTTTTATCTCATAATAATTACTTTTTAATCTCATAATCATGATTTTTTTATCTCAAAATCATGATTTTTTAAAATCTCATAATCATGATTTTATTGTCTCATAATCATGACTTTTTAATCTCATAATCTTGATTTTTTTTTTTAAATCTCATAATCATGAATTTTTGATCTCATTATCATGATTTTTAAAAAATCTCATAATCATGACTTTTTATCACATAATCATGACCTTTTATCTCATAAACATGACTTTTAATCACATAATCATGACTTCCATCCATCCATTTTCTACCGCTTATTCCCTTTGGGGTCGCGGGGGGCGCTGGAGCCTATCTCAGCTACAATCGTGACTTTTTAATCGAATAATCATGACTTTTAATCCCATAATAATTACTTTTTAATCTCGTAATCATGATTTATTGTCTCATAATCATGACTTTTTAATCTCATAATCTTGATTTTTTTTTTAAAATCTCATAATAATGACTTTTTAATCTCATAATCATGATTTATTGTCTCATAATCATGACTTTTTAATTTCATAATCTTGATTTTTTATCTCATAATCATAATTTTTTAAATCTCATAATCATGAATTTTTGCTCTCATTATCATGACTTTTTTAATCTCATAATCATGACTTTTTATCACATAATCATGACCTTTTATCTCATAAACGACTTTTAATCGCATAATCTTGACTTTAAAAAAAAATCTCATAATCATGACTTTTTATCACATAATCATGACTTTTTAATCGAATAATCATGACTTTTTTATCTCATAATAATGACTTTTTAATCTCATAATCATGATTTATTGTCTCATAATCATGACTTTTTAATCTCATAATCTTGATTTTTTTAAATCTCATAATAATGACTTTTTAATCTCATAGTCATGATTTATTGTCTCATAATCATGACTTTTTAATCTCATAATCTTGATTTCTTATCTCATAATCATGCCTTTTTTTAATCTCATAATCATGACTTTTTATCACATAATCATGACCTTTTATCTCATAAACATGACTTTTAATCGCATAATCTTGACTTTAAAAAAAATCTCATAATCATGACTTTTTATCACATAATCATGACTTTTTAATCGAATAATCATGACTTTTTATCTAATAATAATGACTTTTTAATCTCATAATCATGATTTTTTTTATCTCATAACGATGATTTTTAAAAAATCTCATAATCATGATTCATTGTCTCATAATCATGACTTTTTAATATCATAATCTTGATTTTTTTTTGTCTCATAATCATGATTTTTTAAATCTCATAATCATGAATTTTTGATCTCATTATCATGATTTTTTTTAAATCTCATAATCATGACTTTTTATCACATAATCATGACCTTTTATCTCATAAACATGACTTTTAATTGCATAATCATGACTTTTTAAAAATATCATAATCATGACTTTTTATCACATAATCATGACTTTTTAATCGAATAATCATGACTTTTTAATAGAAAAATCATGACTTTTTATCTCATAATAATGACTTTTTAATCTCATAATCATGATTTTTTTATCTCATAATCATGATTTTTTTAAATCTCATAATCATGATTTATTGTCTCATAATCATGACTTTTTAATCTCATAATGTTGATTTTTTTTTCTCATAATCATGATTTTTTAAATCACATAATCATGACTTTTTTATCTCATTATCATGACTTTTTAAAATCTCATAATCATGACTTTTTATCACATAATCATGACCTTTTATCTCATAAACATGACTTTTAATCGCATAATCGTGATTTTAAAAAAAAAATCTCATATTAATGACTTTTTATCACATAATCATGACTTTTTAATCTCATAAACATGACTTTTCATCACACAATCGTGACTTTAAAAAAAAATCTCATAATCATGACTTTTTATCACATAATCATGACTTTTTATCTCATAATCATGACTTTTAATCGCATAATCGTGACTTAAAAAAAAAATCAGATTATTAGTGAATACTTTTTCAAATATTATCATTTAATGCAGATGTATCATGTATCACAACGTCCAAGGGTATATTTTTTAAAGACTCAAACAAAACAGGCATACCCTGTATTAACTATGAACAAAAATGGTAGAACTAATAACTTGCAATCCACAAACCTTAGAAAAAGAAGATGTAAACAAAACACTTTTGGCTAGCAGGTAATGACTGTTTGCTCGGGTAGCAACGATGAAATCAGAATCAGAAAAAAAAAATGAAGTCCAAGCCTGGGCCCCTGGAGAGGGGGGAACAACCTCACAGCCATAGCACACATCAACATGTGTGTAAGAGGGAAACATCAAAGAAAACAAAGGATATTAAAGACATTAAAAGAGCAGAGATGATGCAACCAGCCACTTCTACTTTGACTTCCTTTTTATTGTCATTCAAATTTGAACTTTACAGTACAGAGACACACAGCCACAAAAGTAAAACAACAACAAAAAAAGCCCAAAACGTATACACTGTGGTGGCCTCTGCGGTGTTCCATGCCATCGACTGCTGGGTTGGGGGGGAAATGGCCAGGAGCAGACCCAACAAAGCCACCCTCGGCCCACCTACCAACTCTCGGCCAGTGTCCAGTCCGTATGGAAGAGTGAATATACGTCCAAGGAGACCGAGGCGTCCGATATAAGTAGCGATGTTTTAACACCACGATAGTCCAACTAAATTATTAAAGTCCTCAATTTACCATTGGCCCTGTGATGAGGTGGTAACTTGTCCGGGGGTGTGCCCCGCCTTGTGCCCGAGTGTAGCTGAGATAGGCTCCAGCACCCCCCCCCCCCCCCAAAAGGGACAAACGGTAGAAAATGGATGGATGGATGGATGGAACTTACCATTGAAGGTGTTTCGTTGCTGGAAACAAGTGTTTTTCCACACAGCTTTATGGCGACAAGTCGTCATGTTTACAAAATAAACATGTCAAGAAACATATATATATATATATATATATATATATATATATATATATATATATATATATATATATATATATATATATATATATATATATTATGTCAGCACATAAAGTATCAATATTTTCATTTGAGAATCAATATTAGAGCATAAAGATCTGTGTTGATCTGCACATCACTATCACGCTTGTGATCTACTTCAAAGTATCCAAAGACATGTCTGCTGCTCACTGCTCCCCTCACCTCCCAGGCGGTGGAACAAGGGGATGGGTCAAATGCAGAAGTTCATTTCACCACACCTAGTGTGTGTGTGTGTGTGTGTGTGTGTGTGACTATCAGTGGTACTTTAACTTTAATCTATCGTTCACAATCCTTATGAGACGAGAACACATTTTTTTATGCATTCTAAATCGTAAATAAATGTTAGAAAAAGTCGGCCAACGGAGCTAATGATAGTCGCTCTATTCTACCGATAAAGTGCTCAAATAACATCACGGTTATATACCTTTTTAACCCAGATTCACTTTTCGGGTTTATTATTCAAGAGTGGTAGTTAAAGCGTACACACGTCAGTTAGGGTGGTATAATTTTGTACTCACATTTCTAGCCTAGTTTATACTTGTTTTGTGTATTTCCTATATTGCCACACTTTTTTTTTAGATGGGAAATTTCAATCCAGCACAATCGCATAATGATGATTTAAAAAAAAAAAATCTCAATCACCACTTTTAAAATCTTAAAATCATGATTTATTATCTCATAATCATGTCTTTTTAATCTCATAATCATGCCTTTTCAATCTGATAATCATGAGTTTTTAATCACATATTCATGACTTTTAATCCTATAATCATGCCTTTTGAATCACATAATCGTGCCTTTTTAATCTCATAATTATGCCTTTTGAATCTCATAATCATGACTTTTTTGAATCTCATAATCATGACTTTTTTGAATCTCATAATCATGACTTTTTGAGTCTCATAATCATGACTTTTTGAGTCTCATAATCATGAATTTAAAATCTCATAATCATGAGTTTTTATCACATATTCACAACTTTGTACCTCATAATCATGCCTTTTGAATCTCATAATCATGCCTTTTGAATCTCATAATAATGAGTTTTTATCCCATATTCACGACTTTTTATCTCATAATCATGCCTTTTGAATCTCATAATCATGACTTTTTAATCTCATAATCATGAATTTAAAATCTCATCATGAGTTTTTATCACATTCACGACTTTTTATCTCATAATCATGCCTTTTGAATCACATAATCATGCCTTTTGAATCTCATAGTCATGAGTTTTTATCACATATTCACGACTTTTTTCATAATCATGCCTTTTGAATCTCATAATCATGACTTTTTTAAAATCTCATAGTCATGAATTTAAAATCTCAAAATCATGCCTTTTGAATCACATAATCATGCCTTTTGAATCTATCACATATTCACGACTTTTTATCTCATAATCATGCCTTTTGAATCTCATAATCATGCCTTTTGAATCACATAATCATGCCTTTTGAATCTCATAATCCTGCCTTTTGAATCTCATAATCATGACTTTTTTTGAATCTCATAATCATGAATTTAAAATCTCATAATCATGCCTTTAGAATCACATAATCATGCCTTTTAAATCTCAATCATGCCTTTTGAATGTCATAATCATGACTTTTTTTTAAATCTCAGAATCATGCATTTTGAATCTCATAATCATGCTTTTTTAAATCTCATAATCATGAATTTAAAATCTCATAATCATGCCTTTTGAATCTCATTATCATGCCTTTTGAATCTCATAATCATGCCTTTTGAATCATATAATCATGCCTTTTGAATCTCATAATCATGAGTTTAAAATCTCATAATCATGACTTTTTATCACATATTCACAACTTTTTATATCATAATCATGCCTTTTGATTCACATAATCATGCCTTTTGAATCTCATAATCATGAGTTTTTATCACATATTCACGACTTTTTATCTCATAATCATGCCTTTTGAATCTCATAATCATGACTTTTTAAAAAATCTCATAATCATGCCTTTTGAATCACATAATCATGCCTTTTGAATCTATCACATATTCACAACTTTTTATCTCATAATCATGCCTTTTGAATCTCATAATCATGCCTTTTGAATCTCATAATCATGAATTTAAAATCTCATAATCATGCCTTTAGAATCACATAATCATGCCTTTTAAATCTCATAATCATGCCTTTTGAATCTCATAATCATGCCTTTTGAATCACATAATCATGCCTTTTGAATCTCATAATCATGACTTTTGAATCACATAATCATGACTTTTTTTTTTTAAATCTCATACTCATGCGTTTTGAATCACATGATGCCTTTTGAATCTCATAATCATGACTTGTTTTAATCACATAATCATGACTTTTTTTTAAATCTCATAATCATGCCTTTAGAATCACATAATCATGCCTTTTAAATCTCATAATCATGCCTTTTGAATCACATAATCATGCCTTTTGAATCTCATAATCATGACTTTTTTTTAATGTCATAATCATGCGTTTTGAATCACATAATGATGCCTTTTGAATCTCATAATCATGACTTGTTTTAATCTCATCATGAATTTAAAATCTCATAATCATGCCTTTAGAATCACATAATCATGCCTTTTAAATCTCATAATCATGCCTTTTGAATCTCATAATCATGCCTTTTGAATCACATAATCATGCCTTTTGAATCTCATAATCATGACTTTTGAATCACATAATCATGACTTTCTTTTTTTATCTCATAATCATGCGTTTTTAATGTCATGAGTTTGTATCACATATTCGACTTTTTATCTCATAATCATGCCTTTTTAATCACATCATGACTTTCTCATAGTTATGACTTCATTTCATAATGACTTTATGTCATAATCATAACTTTGCATTTCAAAATTATGATTTTTAAATCCCAATGACTTGTCATACTCATGACTATCTCTCAATGTAAAGCTTTAGAATATTAGTGTAATTAAAATTAGAGTTTAAATTATTCTGATTTACATCAAACATGACTGAAGCCAATCATTCTTTGTAAAGAAACATGTTTTGACAATTATTTTGACTCCTAACAATCTTAGCGAGACGCACTATTGAACAATTTGTAGGTCAGTTTTGAGTACACATCAATTATATAATATTTAGGTAAATGTTTCCTTAGTAGGATTGTGTGGCTCTTAAAAGAGCCGTTGGTTGTTGCAATGACGTCACATGGTCTACTTGGAGCTGGTGTACTTGGTGACCGCCTTGGTGCCCTCAGACACGGCATGCTTGGCCAGCTCACCGGGCAGCAGGAGTCGCACTGCGGTCTGGATCTCCCGGGATGTGATGGTGGATCTCTTGTTGTAATGAGCCAGGCGAGATGCCTCGGAAGCGATGCGCTCGAAGATGTCGTTGACGAAGGAGTTCATGATGCTCATGGCCTTGGACGAGATACCGGTGTCAGGGTGCACCTGTTTGAGAACCTTGTACACGTAGATAGCGTAGCTTTCCTTCCTGGTCTTCCTCCTCTTCCCTTTACCCTTACCAGGAGCCTTGGTAACGGCTTTCTTGGAGCCCTTCTTGGGCGCGGCCTTCTGGGGTTCGGGCATTCTGATGCGGTTACGGATCAGTGTGGCAGCCGCAGTGAGCCATGTGTTCTTATAAGCGCCGTCATGCAAATTTAGCTGCGACAACTCTCTTTTTTGATTGGCTAACACGTGAAACCCGTGTGTCTATAATCGCTTTCATGCAAATTAACTGCGCCAACTCTCTTTTTTGATTGGCTAACACGTGAGACCCGTACGTCTATAATAGCTTTCATGCAAAGTTAGCTGCGCCAGCTCTCTTTTTTGATTGGCTAACACCATCTGTCCCCTTGGAGGCCCTGAAAACGGTCAAGGATAACGTGACGTCCTTGTTTTTTGTGGAGCAAACGGAAATAATGATACAAACCGATAGAAAATGACTTTCTTTCCCACCATAACAGTTACTGTTTTGTATCCATACCGTGTATATTATATTGCATGTATACATTTTCATTGTATTGGTTTGCCTAAACTGTTTGTTGTGTTTTATGTACCAAAAAAATAATATAATTCATGCTCAAAGACGATTAAACACAAATAGTATCAGATATTTATTAATGTGCAGTATCACACTCCCAACCCCGATGGCAGCAATCTAGTGAAGTGCGTGCGGGTCAATACTGCAATATCGATACCGCCGATGCCAGATCTTTCTATGAATGACAGTATATTTATACAAAAGTTCATCACAAGTGCTATTTTTATGCTCTAATACTGATTCTCAAAGGACAATATCGATACTTTGTGTTGACAGGAACAATGTAAAGATTTTGTCCGAATAAAACGTGATTGGTGGAACTACTTTTTCTTCCGCCAAGGTCTAAATATGTGCTGTGCTGACTCATTCTGTCATTTATTTAAGAAAAATACTGGCGGTCAAAAACTGTCCCTAAGTCATACTTGCCAACCCTCCCGGATTTTCCGGGAGACTCCAGAAATTCAGCACCTCTCCCGAAAACCTCCCGGAAGAAATTTTCTCCCGAAAATCTCCCGGAACTCAGCCGGAGCTGGAGGCCACGCCCCCTCCATCTCCATGCGGACCTGAGTCCAGTGTGCGCACACAAGGAGATGAAGCAGAAGAACGAGACCATAGTCGAAGAGCGCAGGGGAGACGCTTCTCCAGGGCCGATGTATGCTCGGGGCAACACCTTTCACCACGGACGACTTTAGGGTGAATGATGAGTCCAGCGATTAGTTGCAAATCTTGCTTTATTGATTGCTTGCACACAGCCAATCCAACACAGAACCAACTAGTCCCTCCCCGCACTCACGCTACGCTCCCTCTCTTCTCTCGCCCACACACTCACTGACGTCACTCACCTCACATGCTGTCACCTATTAAAGGGCCACACACACACATACTCTACTCTCATAACACACAGCACAGTTAGTAGAACAACTGTGTTTTCATTACTGTGTATTTGATAGGTGCCATTGCCCCGGAATTGTATTGCATTGTACTTTCAAGTACAACAATGAGTAGATGAGTGTTATGTGTGTGTATATGTGTAAATAAATGAACACTGAAATTCAAGTATTTATTTTATTTATGTGTATAATAAAATAAATAAATATATATATAGCTAGAATTCACTGAAAGTCAAGTATTTCATACATATATATATACATATATGAATGAAATACTCCAGTTGGTGAATTCTAGCTGTAAATATACTCCTCCCCTCTTAACCACGCCCCCAACCACGCCCCCCACCCCCCACGTCCCTAAATCGGAGGTCTCAAGGTTGGCAAGTATGCCCTAAGTATCATAAAACAGCAATTGGAATGTATCGTTTTAGTGTAAACTACACACAGATTTGAAAATTAATAATATACTACATTCAGAGCAGATTGAACAACGCTATGATTTGATATCGTTTGAGGATGATTCCCCGAGAGCAGCAACATTTGACCACACACATTACCTATATTCGCATAAAGTATCGTTATTGGTAGTGATGGGTCCGGCAACACCGATACATCGGCGCATGCGTCGAGCTCATAGAGCAAAACCCTGTGGACCGCTTTCAGAAAGTCACGTGACCGATCATGAGCTGTTTTGGTCACGTGACCGATACGCGAACTGTGTCGCACTGACGCCTCCTCTGTGCCCTGTGAGCGGGTCTTTTCTACAGCCGGAGAAATAATAACTAAGAAAAATCGTCTAAAATGTAATACGTCGGAAAAACTTTTTTTTTTTTTTAAATAAAAATGTGTAAGAAAAATAAACTTAAAAAAATTCCCAGTCCACAATCATCCACAACACGTTCTCTTAGATTTCCATGTTATGATACATGTTCACATTATTTATTGACTGTATCTAAAAAAGATAAAAATATATTTTTATTTAAATGAAGATATGAAATAATACTAAATGAAATACAATGACTTGGTTTATATTATTGTATATACTAGGGCAGGGGTCACCAACACGGTGCCCGCGGTCACCAGGTAGCCCGTAAGGACCAGATCAGTCGCCCTCTGGCCTGTTCTAAAAATAGCTCAAAGAGCAGCACTTACCAGTGAGCTGCCTCTATTTTTAAAATTGTATTTATTTACTAGCAAGCTGGTCTCGCTTTGCTTGACATTTTTAATTCTAAAAGAGACAAAACTCAAATAGAATTTGAAAATCCAAGAAAATATTTGAAAGACTTGGTCTTCACTTGGAATAAGCGGTAGAAAATGGATGGATGGATGGGTCTTCACTTGTTTAAATAAATTCATTTATTTTCTACTTTGCTTCTTATTACTTTTAGAAATACAATTTTAGAGAAAAAAATACAACCTTAAAAATGATTTTAGGATTTTTAAACAAATATACCTTTTTACCTTTTAAATTTCTTCCTCTTCTTTCCTGACAATTTAAATCAATGTTCAAGTAAATTTTTTTATTTTTTATTGTAAAGAATAATAAATATTTTAGCTTCTGGTTTTTCGACGAAGAATATTTGTGAAATATTTCTTCAAACTTACTATGATTGAAATTCAAAAAAAATATTCCGGCAAATCTAAAAAATCTGTAGAATCAAATTTAAATCTTATTTCAAAGTATTTTGAATTTCTTTTAAAATTTTTGTTCTGGAAAATCTAGAAGAAATACTGATTTGTCTTTGTTAGAATTATAGCTTGGTCCAATTTGTTAAATATTCTAACAAAGTGCAGATTGGATTTTAACCAATTTAAAACATGTCATCAAAATTCTAAAATGTATCTTAATCAGGAAAAATTACTAATGATGTTCCATAAATTATTTTTTTAATTTTTTCAAAAAGATTCAAATGAGCTAGTTTTTATCTTCTTTTTGTCGGTTGAATTTTGAATTTTAAAGAGTCGAAATTGAAGATAAACTATGTTTCAAAATTTTATTGTAATTTTTTTCGTGTTTTCTCCTCTTTTAAACCGTTCAATTAAGTGTTTTTTTTCTCCATCATTTATTCTCTACAAAAAACCTTCCGTAAAAGGAAAAAAAAAAATGTACGACGGAATGACAGACAAAAATACCCATTTTTTTTTATATATAAATTTATTTATTTAGCTATTCTTGTTTAAATCACACTTACGTGTAACTTACAAATGACAATATATTTATTTATTTAAGTGTGTATCAAACTGGTAGCCCTTCGCATTAATCAGTACCCAAGAAGTAGTTTTTGGTTTCAAAAAGGTTGGTGACCCCTGTACTAGGGCATAAAATCAGTGTCAGTTGAGTCGGTCCATTGGTTGCCTGTAGGGATTTTTAATGTCCAGCAGATGTCAGTATTTAGTGACACAGTATCAATACAGTTTTACAATGTGTCGAAACGCTTCAAGACGCCTCATCAACCAATCACTAGTTATTGGAACACTACCGCCGATACCAGCCTGAATTGTACTCGGTATTTGAAAGGGAAAACATATCAGTGGTTATCCCACCCACCACTATCAGTCAGGTATAATTGCACACATTGTCGGTAACAGATATAACTGATAGCAATCTGTATTTGACCTGTATCAAATTGGAATAATAACAGTAATGATATTACTGATACCAAGCTATTGTCTAATCTGCATCAGCGTGGGCATTTGCTGCGATCTAGTATCAAATACATAGCGATACATATTGATATCTAAACTTTAGATTCTAAAGGTTCATTGACTGCTAGAAGAGGTGTGTGGTCCTAAAAAGGACCTTTGTGTGATTGTTGAAATGTGAGATTTATCCTCCGAAGCCGTACAGAGTGCGTCCTTGCCTCTTGAGGGCGTAGACAACATCCATGGCGGTGACAGTCTTCCTCTTAGCGTGCTCGGTGTAGGTGACGGCGTCACGGATGACGTTCTCCAGGAACACTTTGAGCACACCGCGGGTCTCCTCGTAGATGAGGCCGGAGATACGCTTGACTCCACCGCGGCGAGCCAGACGGCGGATGGCGGGCTTGGTGATGCCCTGGATGTTATCGCGGAGGACTTTACGGTGGCGCTTGGCGCCTCCTTTACCCAGACCTTTACCTCCCTTTCCTCTTCCAGACATGACTGCGAACTTTTAAGAATCAAGTTACTAAGGAGAGTGATGACTGTGCTAGTTTGTACTGTCGTTTATAATACAACTGCGGACGTGAGAGAGGACATGTGACGTCACAAGTGCAGCCCTTCCTGTTTTCACCAAACACACAATCGTGTGTCCTCTCTTTTCAAAGCCAGTCTGAACTGTGCTGTATGAGACAAATGCGGACGTGAGAGAGGACCTGTGCTCTCTCACGTCCGCAGTCACCAGTGTAGCCCTTCCTGTTTTCACCAAACACACATCTTCTCTCTTTTAAATAAATTGTATAAAACTTGGGAAATATTTCCTCAATATGAGATTAAATAGAGATGCTAACCTGTTATGTCACACATAATTGTTGTATTATAAGTGTTCACGTGTTTTATTAAACTATATAACACTTTAAGTGTGTCTTTACTTGATGTTTATAAAATCATGTTACAGTTGTTTCCATTTGCTTACACTCAATTTTACTAACTGTGTGTCTTTTTTCAAAAATATTTACACTTTTCCCAAACACAACAATGGATTTTCTTAATTCCTAGATTATTTGCAAAATAAAATAACATACCATTTCATCAAAATAAAGCAAGCATTTGTATGTAAAAATGTAAAAATCTCACTCACACAGTCTCACTCACACAGACTTCAAATGACAAGAGACTATTGGAGTGAGTCACCCAGAACAGTGATAAATACAAAACACATTTGTAAAAAAAAAAAAACTATTTTACTATAAGAAATCACATGTTTGGGGCATTTTGCCCGACCTTTTTAGCATATGTGATGAATGATTACTGTAACTTGACAAAATATATTGGCACATCCATAGCAATTGTCATTGTTTACTTTAAAGTGGGCCTATACGTAAGGACCTAGAGAGAAAGTAAAAAAAAAAATCCTCTAATCTTTTCAAGAACTGCTCAACAATGATGCTGAAAAACTGCAAATCTTTTTTTTTTTTTTTAACCACAGTCAGGTAAAGTAACATATCCCAGTAGTCAACAATGACATGCAGTACACATTTAAATATGAAACAAATAAAAAGGTTTGGAAAAACATCTGGAGGTAAAGATGTGTGTATCACAATACTAGTGTGTGTGCAAAGAGTGAAAATGGGTGTATCACAATCGTTATTTGTGTGCAAGATGTGAAGACGTGTGTATCACAATCCTTATCTTTCTTTCTTTAGTTTATTTCGAACATGAACGCACTTACAGCATAACACATCACACAATTTCATATCATTTCACTTTACATCATGTCCGAAAAGGAGTAGGAAGAAGCAAAGCTTACTTAATGTGAAGTGAATTATATATTTATATAGTGCTTTTCTCTAGTGACTCAAAGCGCTTTACATAGTGAAACCCAATATCTAAGTTACATTTAAACCAGTGTGGGTGGCACTGGGAGCAGGTGGGTAAAGTGTCTTGCCCAAGGACAACGGCAGTGACTAGGATGGCGGAAGCGGGGATCAAACCTGGAACCCTCAAGTTGCTACCAACCGAGCTATACCACCCCCCTAATCCTACCCCTTTCCCACTTAATTTACAGTGAGTTTTGCTTACTGTGTGTAAACTTTAACTGTGGGGAAATGTAAAATCTAGTGTGTAAGCAATTGGAAAAAAACTAATAAATTCATCTCACATTGGGGACGGCGTTCGATCCCCAGCTTCTACCAACCTCGTCACGTTCGTTGTGTCCTTGAGCAAGACACTTCACCCTTGCTCCTGATGGTGGTTAGGGCCTTGCATGGCAACTCCCGCCATCAGTGTGTGAATGAATGTGTGTGTGAATGGGTTAATGTGGAAATAGTGTCAAAAGCGCTTTGAGTACCTTGAAGGTAGAAAAGCGCTATACAAGTATAACGGATTAGATTTTATATCGCGCTTTTCTATTATTAGATACTCAAAACGCTCACAGAAAAGTATAACCCATTTAAAATTAGTGAAAGGTCACATTAGTTAACTCCCACTGCCACTATTTGAAGTATAATAATTCATAATATGTGCTATTACTGTACATATGAAACAGGTTGTGTTTGAATTTATGTGCGGATTAGTCAATAAATCAATCATTTAATGTTTATTTATATAGTCCTAAATCTCAAGTGTCTCAAAGGGCTGCACAAGCCACAACGACATCCTCGGTTCAGATCCCACATCAGGGCAAAAAAAACCTCAACTCAGTGGGATGACAATGAGACACCTTGGAGAGGGCGTAAAGTATTTAACAAAATACTTAAGGGTAACCTTTCAGAGTAAATAGAGCCTCTTTTTATCTCACTAGATACTGCAATATTAATTAAAATACTTTAAAAAATTTTTTTAAATGACAAAAGTATTGTTTATTAGGACACAAACTTGTGATTTGAAAGTCCAAAGTTATCCCACGTAAGAAGATGAGCAGCTGGGTGGTGTCACGTACATCGCAGCTCTCATTCAAAGCCAGCGAAAAACAGTCAAAGTCGGCCGTTCTGTTCTTCAGCTGAAACTCCAAGTTTCCAGCGATGGTGTCAACCTGCCTTGTTACAGTGCGTCGGGACAGTGACAAGTTCTCAAACGCGCCCCTCTTCTCCAGGCATATCAGCCCAACAGAGTTCAATAAGCACTCCTTAATAAACTCCGTCAGAAAACACCTTACTTTTTCTGGTGATTTTGTGAGAAATTACAAATGTTGTTCAGACAGCTGCAAATGGGGGTGTGAAATTTGCGTAATTCCAATTCCCACAACAGTCCTAAATTAAGTGTTTGTCTTACTAGCTATAAATTAATGTTTAATAGATATTATTCACAACATAAGTAAGTCAAGGATTGACTCAAAAAGAGGATTTGTGTGGCTCTTAAAAGAGCCTTTTGGGGTTTTGTTGACAGTCAACAGTTTACTTCTTGGAGGCCTTCTCGGTCTTCTTAGGGAGCAGAACCGCCTGGATGTTAGGCAACACGCCGCCCTGGGCGATGGTGACACCTCCCAGGAGTTTGTTGAGTTCCTCGTCGTTGCGGACGGCCAGCTGCAGATGACGGGGGATGATCCTGGTCTTCTTGTTGTCGCGGGCTGCGTTCCCAGCCAACTCCAGGATCTCAGCGGTCAGGTACTCCAGCACGGCCGCCAGATACACCGGGGCACCGGCGCCGATTCGCTCGCCGTAGTTGCCCTTGCGGAGCAGCCTGTGGACACGGCCCACCGGGAACTGGAGTCCGGCCCGGGAGGACCTGGTCTTGGCCTTAGCGCGGGCCTTGCCGGTTGTTTTTCCACGTCCAGACATAGTTAAGGTCTTAGAAGTATGACTTTGCAAAACGTTAGAGTAAGTGCCTTACACCCCGACAAGCAGCCTATTTATATACAAATGCTGCTCGCTGATTGGCTAACTCAGACGGGGGAACGTTTGTCCAATCAGCAAACAGCAAACAGCAGCCTTCTGTAAAAGGGCTGTGAAATGATAACGTTTCCTCTAATGAAACCTGTGTTCTCGGCTAGCTATCTTACAATTTGCGCACAAACATTCTGCGTATGTCAATGACGTCACGACGCGTCGAAAAGATGATTATAAACACAAATAATGCTGACGAGCACAAGTATTCAACACACGGAAAAAGGCGACATCTCGTGGTCATTAGGGGGCATAACAGTATCTCATAATTAGAAGGCAAACAGTCATAATTGTGAGATAAAATAAAATCACGGTTATGAAGTCAAAATTTTGAGATATGGAGTGGAATTGATGAGATATTTGACAACAGTCACAGTCGTAGATCTTTTGGCATGACATCTGTTCAGACATGAATTGTGAGAACAAATTTACATTGAATTTTATTCAGCAAATGTACCCTGGAAGCAAGAAAAAGCACAGGTTTTTTCATAATTTCAATTTTTTTTTTCATAATTTCGATTTTTTTCCCATAATTGAAATTTTTTCAATCATAATTTCGATTTTTTTTCCCATAATTTAAATTTTTTCAATCATAATTTCTAGATTTTATCTCAAAATTGTGAATTTCTTTTTCATAATTTGAACCTTATTTTTGATCTTATTTAATAATTCACACATTTTTCCCTTCCTATCTCATAATTATGACTTTTTAGCTCATGACATTTTCCCCCCTAATTTTGATTTTTTGTTTTATAGTGTGTGAATGTGAGTGTGAATTTTGTCTATCTGTGTTGGCCCTGTGATGAGGTGGCGATTTGTCCAGGGTGTACCCCGCCTTCCGCCCAAATGCAGCTGTGATAGACTCCTGCACCCCCCGCAACCCTGAAAGGGACAAGCGGTAGAAAATGGATGGATGGATGAATGGAATTTTGACCTTTAATCTCAAAATTGTGACTTTTTTATTTTATAATTGTAACCATGTCTTTGATCTTATGTAATAATTTAGACATCCGTCTCTTTCTGTCTCATGACAAAAACAGACTATCGTTGAATCTCAGTAAAACAAATATAATGCTGTTTGGTAACAGTAGAAGAGAAAGTCAAACACAAATACAAATAGACGGAATATAAATTGAAAGAGTAAATGTTCAAGCGATTAAACAATGTACTAATATGATCCACTTCAAGAAACTCTTCAAACTTAAAGTGTTTACAAAGTACAAAGAAGAAGAAGAACCATGATAAACATTCTGAATTTATTTCATCCATCCATTCATTCATTCTCAAAATAATCTTACTCATCTCATCATATGAAATATAACTTACTTCACCAATTATTTATTTTTTTATTGATTTTTATTGTGATTACTTGTGGAGTATATTGTGAATAAATTGAGAACAGGAAGTGAACAAAAGTTTTAGCAACTGCTATGTAAAAGAAAAGGGGTAGGATTAAATAAGCTCTGCTTCTTCCTACTCCTTTTCGAACATGTTGAAAAGAGAAACTGGAAATTGTGATGCATCATGTTGTATGCTTGCATGTTCCAAATAAACTCAAACTCAACTCATAATTATGACTTTTTAGCTCATGACATTTTGCCCCCTAATTTCGACTTTTTTTAATCTCATAATTACGATTATAAATATTGTTTATCATGCTAGTGGGCTGTGAAATAACGCATGCTTTTTTAAAACCATAAACTTGACCAACAATTTTACCATATACATATATGCACACACAAATTCTGCATATGTCAACGATATTTCATAGGACACTGGAAATGGTACAAATGATTGTGCCATGAGTACAATAAAGCTAAATGTTATTTCGAAATTTCATTTCCTCAATTTAAATTATTAAATCTGCTGCATCTTTTACCTGAGGAAGCTTCGGTCCTTTAATGTGTGCAGCAACCTGTTGGAGATCTTTTATCAGTCTGTTGTGGCCAGTGCCCTGTACTTTGCAGTGGTTTGTTGGGGGAGCAGCACCAGCATAAGGGACCTAAACCGGATTGACAAAACTGATCCGGAAAGCCGGCCAAACTATTGGCACGCGGTTGGAGGCGTTTGTGTCAGCGAGGGACAGGAGGACGCTGGACAAACTGCTCGCCATCATGGACAATCCTGCCCACCCACTCCACCAGGCTCCTACAGCCTCGTTCCCACAGTGTTCCATTCAAGAACTCCTTCATTCCGCACTCCATCCAGCTGTATAATCACTCGCCATACAGCAATAGACTTTTTATCTTATAACCATGTCTTTTGAATCACATAATCATGCCTTTTGAATCTCATAATCATGCCTTTTGAATCACATAATCATGCCTTTTGAATCTCATAATCATGAGTTTTTATCACATATTCACGACTTTTTATCTCATAATCATGCCTTTTGAATCTCATAATCATGACTTTTTTTAAATCTCATAATCATGAATTTAAAATCTCATAATCATGCCTTTTGAATCACATAATCATGCCTTTTGAATCTATCACATATTCACGACTTTTTATCTCATAATCATGCCTTTTGAATCTCATAATCATGCCTTTTGAATCACATAATCATGCCTTTTAAATCTCATAATCATGCCTTTTGAATCTCATAATCATGACTTTTTTTTAAAAATCTCATAATCATGCCTTTTAAATCTCATAATCATGAATTTAAAATCTCATAATCATGCCTTTAGAATCACATAATCATGCCTTTTAAATCTCATAATCATGCCTTTTGAATGTCATAATCATGACTTTTTTAAATCTCATAATCATGCATTTTGAATCTATCACATATTCACGACTTTTTATCTCATAATCATGCCTTTTGAATCTCATAATCATGACTTTTTAAAAAAAAAATCTCATAATCATGCCTTTTAAATCTCATAATCATGAATTTAAAATCTCATAATCATGCCTTTAGAATCACATAATCATGCCTTTTAAATCTCATAATCATGCCTTTTGAATGTCATAATCATGACTTTTTTTAATCTCATAATCATGCATTTTGAATCTATCACATATTCACGACTTTTTATCTCATAATCATGCCTTTTGAATCTCATAATCATGACTTTTTTTAAATCTCATAATCATGAATTTAAAATCTCATAATCATGCCTTTTGAATCACATAATCATGCCTTTTGAATCTATCACGTATTCACGACTTTTTATCTCATAATCATGCCTTTTGAATCTCATAATCATGCCTTTTGAATCACATAATCATGCCTTTTAAATCTCATAATCATGCCTTTTAAATCTCATAATCATGCCTTTTGAATCTCATAATCATGACTTTTTTTTTTAAATCTCATAATCATGCCTTTTAAATCTCCTAATCATGAATTTAAAATCTCATAATCATGCCTTTAGAATCACATAATCATGCCTTTTAAATCTCATAATCATGCCTTTTGAATGTCATAATCATGACTTTTTTTAATCTCATAATCATGCATTTTGAATCTATCACATATTCACGACTTTTTATCTCATAATCATGCCTTTTGAATCTCATAATCATGACTTTTTTAAAAATCTCATAATCATGAATTTAAAATCTCATAATCATGCCTTTTGAATCACATAATCATGCCTTTTGAATCCATCACATATTCACGACTTTTTATCTCATAATCATGCCTTTTGAATCTCATAATCATGCCTTTTGAATCACATAATCATGCCTTTTAAATCTCATAATCATGCCTTTTGAATCTCATAATCATGACTTTTTTTTTTTAAATCTCATAATCATGCCTTTTAAATCTCATAATCATGAATTTTAAATCTCATAATCATGCCTTTAGAATCACATAATCATGCCTTTTAAATCTCATAATCATGCCTTTTGAATCTCATAATCATGACTTTTTTTAATCTCATAATCATGCATTTTGAATCTATCACATATTCACGACTTTTTATCTCATAATCATGCCTTTTGAATCTCATAATCATGACTTTTTTAAAAATCTCATAATCATGAATTTAAAATCTCATAATCATGCCTTTTGAATCACATAATCATGCCTTTTGAATCCATCACATGTTCACGACTTTTTATCTCATAATCATGCCTTTTGAATCACATAATCATGCCTTTTAAATCTCATAATCATGCCTTTTGAATCTCATAATCATGACTTTTTTTTTAAATCTCATAATCATGCCTTTTAAATCTCATAATCATGAATTTAAAATCTCATAATCATGCCTTTAGAATCACATAATCATGCCTTTTAAATCTCATAATCATGCCTTTTGAATGTCATAATCATGACTTTTTTAAATCTCATAATCATGCATTTTGAATCTATCACATATTCACGACTTTTTATCTCATAATCATGCCTTTTGAATCTCATAATCATGAATTTTTTTGCTGCAGCTGTTACATATACTGTAATATTGCACATGGTAATTGGAATTTGTTATATATTGTATATATTATGGGCTTCACGGTGGCAGAGGGGTTAGTGCATCTGCCTCACAATACGAAGGTCCTGAGTAGTCTTGGGTTCAATCCTGGGCTCGGGATCTTTCTGTGTGGAGTTTGCATGTTCTCCGCGTGACTGCGTGGGTTCCCTCCGGGTACTCCGGCTTCCTCCCACCTCCAAAGACATGCACCTCGGAATAGGTTGATTGGCAACACTAAATTGGCCCTAGTGTGTGAATGTGAGTGTGAATGTTGTCTGTCTATCTGTGTTGGCCCTGTGATGAGGTGGCGACTTGTCCAGGGTGTACCCCGCCTTCCGCCCGATTGTAGCTGAGATAGGCTCCAGCGCCCCCCGCGACCCCAAAGGGAATAAGCGGTAGAAAATGGATGGATGGATGTATATATTATATACAAATATATCAGGATATATTGTATATATATATATATATATATATATATATATATATATATGTAAATATTACATACTGTATATAAAATATGTAAATATTACATGTTATATTGCTACTTTATACCTGCATTATCCTCTCCATTCCTTACCCTTTCCATCCTTTGCAACTTTATTGATCAATACACTTTGCTTAAGTCTAAATCAAGTTAAAGTGTATTTCAGGACCACAGTACATCTATTTTATCATTTTGATTTTAAGGCTTTTGTGTTACTGCCGCTTGAATTAATACTCGCTACTGTCATGTTTATTTTGCGTTTTATTACATCACCTGAACTTGAGCACGATGGTGAGAATTATTTATGTCAAACTACGTCCCCTTGTGGACAAGTTTGATGTTTCTGGTTTTAAGAGCCACTTGATGACTTCGATTTGGGGGTTTACTTTTACTTAAAGGTATGATATTTATTCCATTGTGTGTATATTGCACAAAACTATAAATTAAAGTTAACTTGAGATATTAGTTGGAAGTGAGTGGCTCTAAAAAGAGCCGTTATTGTTGGCGGGAGCGATTCAAGCTCTCTCCCCGCGGATGCGACGTGCCAGCTGGATGTCTTTGGGCATGATGGTGACCCTCTTGGCGTGGATGGCGCACAGGTTGGTGTCCTCGAACAAGCCCACCAGGTAGGCCTCGCTGGACTCCTGCAGCGCCATGATGGCGGAGCTTTGGAAGCGCAAGTCGGTCTTAAAGTCCTGGGCGATTTCCCTTACGAGTCGCTGGAACGGAAGCTTTCGGATCAGGAGCTCAGTGGACTTCTGGTAGCGGCGGATCTCGCGAAGAGCCACGGTGCCTGGTCTGTAGCGGTGAGGCTTCTTGACGCCGCCGGTGGCCGGGGCGCTCTTGCGGGCAGCTTTGGTAGCCAACTGCTTCCTGGGAGCTTTGCCGCCGGTGGACTTACGAGCTGTCTGCTTGGTTCTTGCCATGATGTCTGAGTGCTGATTCCATCCATCCATCCATTTTCTACCGCTTTTTCCCTTCGGGGTCGCGGGGGGCGCTGGAGCCTATCTCAGCTACAATCGGGCGGAAGGCGGGGTACACCCTGGACAAGTCGCCACCTCATCACAGGGCCAACACAGATAGACAGACAACATTCACACTCACATTCACACACTAGGGCCAATTTAGTGTTGCCAATCAACCTATCCCCAGGTGCATGTCTTTGGAGGTGGGAGGAAGCCGGAGTACCCGGAGGGAACCCACGCAGTCACGGGGAGAACATGCAAACTCCACACAGAAAGATCCCGAGCCTGGAATTGAACCCAGGACTACTCAGGACCTTCGTATTGCTGATTGAATTCAGATAATTTCTGACGGTTTGCTGTGGCTTATATACTAACACGACAGCGCTGATTGGTCCGTCAGCCAGCTTCCCGCGCAAAAGCTGATTAACTATTGGACGAGACAGTTTGAATCGAGCCAATCACCAACAATATGAAGCTGTGACTCTGTTGCCATCTAGTGGCGTTACTACATACTGCATTCTAAATGTATTCCCAATTATCCACAGATTTATTAATAATACTAATAATAATACAATTTATTTGGTATAGCGCTTTTCAGAGTACTCAAATACGCTTTCCAGGATAAACATTTTAAATATAAAACAGTTCAAAGTAAATATAAAAGCAGTACATTGTAAAATACATAATAGTGTTATGTACTGGCATTGTTATTGTAAGTAAAACTCAAGTTTGTATGTATTATAAAATGTAAAATATTATACATTTATACTAATTCTGCTGCCGTTTTAATTTTGTTTCAATTATGTGACTTGATATTGAGTGAATTAAATAAAAATTTAAATGTAAAATATTGTTTTTTGACACATAACACTTCTTATTTAAGGCTATTTAAAAAAAGAAAAATCGAGCCTAAAATTATTCAGTGTTTGGTTTGGTCGTTGGATTTTATTTTTTTGAATAATAATAATAATAAAAAAAAGATTGGTTTATTTGAATTTTATTTTGAAAAATAAAGTTTAAATAAAAACTTTGTTGTGTTTAAAAGCAATAAGTAAATGCCAAAACTAGTTAGATTTTAATGTTATATTTCATACAAAAAAAAAAAAAGAAATCACTGGTCAGCAGAAACGAAAAATCGGCCCAAAACCAAATCCCGACACCGGAACCGGAAGTTGCTATATTGAGACCAGACCGCAGACTGTCCGGTATGAAAAAATATTGTGGCGCTGTACCCTGCGGTTGTACATCAAAATAACAATTAATAGATCTACGATGTGTCTTTCTGACGGGGAAATGTTCAACACACTGATTTTTGTTCCTACATGCCAGCGGTTTTGTCTTATCCAGCAACTTCCGGTTCCGGTGTCGTAAAACATTTTTTTGTTGTTTTTGCCTACTGGTGATTTTTTTTTTTAAATTTTTGCTGAATTAAATATTAATTGAAAACGTTTATTAGCTCTAGTTAGTGTTTGACACAAAGAAATAAGCTTTTGTTTTTCCATATATTTTTTTTACGTTTCAAAATACATTTTAAATAAACCAAACCGTTTTTCGTTTTGTAATTTTTATTCACGATAAGAAAACGACATGACCAAAACGGTCCGTGTACCTTCCGTTCATTCTATTTAAAATTCTTAAATGCGAATCAAAAAACAAATTTCGGACCTTTTTTCTTTTTTCATTTCTGAAACAGAAGTTGGACAACTATTTAATGACACTTTTTTTAAAACGACAATAGGACTCCTGCTTGCTGAACAAAGATTTTTTACCGTAATGCTAAAAAAAAAAAAGAAGCTAAATGCAAAGGAAAAGCAAAAAATACTGCTTCCGGTTTAATTTGTCATCACACAGATATCCATGCATTTTTGCATTTTGGATTAATTTTTTTTCTCGATTTTTGTGTTTATCTGGAAAAATTAAAATCCATAAAAGGAAAACAGAATAAAATCTAATTTTATGGCAATATTTTAAAGAAAATTACCCTTTTTTTGTTTGTTTTAAAATCTGCCATATATAATAAAAATCGATAAACGGGCCTAATTTTATTTTTTGATTTGCGTTTCAGAATTGGAAATAGACATTTATACACTGACCATTTTTAGGCATGTTTTTTTTATATACCTTCTTGTGTTTCTTTGCGGCTTTCTTCGTTTTTATGCCACGGCGGCAGTTTGTGGCTCACACTGCCTCTCACAGGACAGTCTGGGTACTACGCCAGGTTAATTTGATTGTAAATCTTTTGCGGTTTCTAAAATAATAATCCATCCATTCATCTATCCATTTTCTACCGCTTATTCCTTTTCAGGGTCGCTGGAGCCTATCTCATAATAGTAATCATATTCCAATACATGCCACACATATTGTGTCCATTTATCCTCCAATTGGCCCCAAACTCTAAAATGTGCCAATTTACCAATATGTGTTATTTATTGTTAATGTTATTTGACTTCTTGCCTTGCTTTGTAGGTGTGTAGATCATAGAGATGTCAGCATAGATGTCAATAAAAAAGGAGAACAAATCATGTTTATAAAAAAAAAACAATGCAGCACCTTAGCTTCATATTTTAATTTCCATTTCATCCAAAATCAATTTCTATGAACGATGACATCATCCTTAAATCGCATCCACTGCGGTGATTAAAGAGAATCAAATTCCTGGCAGAGTTAATCCTGATCATTCGCTGCGGCTTTCCTGGCAATGACTCCGCTATCGGAAGGCTTTGAAAAACAGTCACTGAATAAAATGCATCATATAAAAAACAAAAAACACATTTATTGGCAATTCCTGCAAGGAAGAACAGGAAATGTAATACAGAAATATGTGATGCTGCATTAAAAAAAAGGCCTGACGATAGAAAATATGTTTACTGTGCTTTGCTTTCATTCCACAGAGCAGGGCTTTTCAAAATAAAATGTAAAAAAAAAAATATTACCTTTGGCATGCACTCCTAACAAAACCCCCTACAGAATGTGTTCGGGTTATTTCCTGCACTCCGATAGCATAGAGACGAGTGCGAAGCATTTCTAATAAAGTCTGTGCTTTTGTTATTTCCTGCACTCTAGTAGGAGACTCAGTGCATGGAAAGCTGTGGGATGCTCGGTTCAAAAAGAACACTCACGGGACAAACCATCAAAATCTGGCCTACGGTTATTTCCTGCACTCGAGTAGTAGAATACAATAACTAAATAAACGCCACTCCCCAAATGGAGAGTCTTTACGTGGTTATTTCCTGCACTCTGGTAGCAAGCACAATCGGTAAGTAGATATTAGCAACACACAGTGAGTTACCCTGCTAACGAAGATTGCTCACCCAAGACAAAACCACCAGAGTGTTACTTCCTGCACTCTAGCTGAAGACAAACTCAGTGAGCACGTCCTAGTTTGCTCACAAAATAACCACCACATAACACGTGCTTTGGTTATTTCCTGCACTCTAGCAGCAGACGGAAACTCTGAGTAGATTATAGCAACAAAGCTTGCTAATACAAATCTTTTTGAGCATTTCCTGCACTCTAGCCGCAGGCAATCGCAATGAGTAGATTATGGCAACAGGGGTTGCTAATAAACAATTTAGTATTTCATGCACTCTAGCATCAGACAAACACCATGAGTACATGATAGCAACAAGTGTTGCTAATACAAATTGAGTACTTCCTGCACTCCAGTAGAAGGAAAACATGAGTAGATGATAGCAACAAGTGTTGCCATTACAAATTGGGTACTTCCTGCACTCTAGTAGCAGAAAAAATACAAGTAGATTATAACAAGTGGTACTAATACAAATTGAGTACATCCTGCACTTGAGTATCAGAAAAAAACACGAGTAGATTATAACAAGTGTTGCTAATACACATGGAGTATTTCCTGCACTCTAGCAGCAGACAAATACAAATAGATTATAGCAACAAGTGTTGCTCATACAAATTGAGTACTTCCTGCACTCTAGTATCAGAAAACGCAAGTAGATTATAACAAGTGGTACTAATACAAATTGAGTAATTCCTGCACTTGAGTATCAGAAAAACACGAGTAGATTATAACAAGTGTTGCTCATACAAATTGGGTTTTTCCTGCACTCTAGTAGCAGAAAAACATGAGTAGATTATAACAAATGTTGCTAATACACATTGAGTATTTCCTGCACTCTAGCAGCAGACAAACACAAGTAGATTATAGCAAGTGTTGCTATTACAAATTGAGTACTTCCTGCACTCTAGTAGCAAAAAGAACACAAGTAGATTATAGCAGATGTTGCTATTACAAATCGAGTATTTCCTGCACTCTACTAGCAGAAAAAACAAGTAGATTATAACAAGTGTTTCTCATACAAATTGAGTACTTCCTGCACTCTAGTAGCAGAAGAACACAAGTAGATTATAACAAGTGTTGCTATTACAAATAGAGTACTTCCTGCACTCTAGTAGCAGAAGAACACAAGTGGATTATAACAAGTGTTACTAATACACATTGAGTACTTCCTGCACTTTAGTAGCAGAAAAACATGAGTAGATTATAACAAGTGTTGCTAATACACATTGAGTATTTCCTGCACTCTAGCAGCAGACAAACACAAGTAGATTATAGCAAGTGTTGCTATTACAAATTGAGTATTTCCTGCACTCTAGTAGCAAAAAGAACACAAGTAGATTATAACAAGGGTTGCTCATACAAATTGAGTGCTTCCTGCACTCTAGTAGCAGAAAAACACAAGGAGATTGTAACAAGTGTTGCTCATACTTGTGTCTTTCTCTCTCTCTCTGCTTGTTATTTCAGGAGTCTTTCTCTCTCTCTTTGCTTGTTATTTCAGAAGTCTCTCTCTCTCTCTTTGCTTGTTATTTCAGGAGTCTCTCTCTCTCTTTGACAATCTTGTTCTTTCAGACAAAGTGTTGAACTAGCAGAAGTAAAAAAAAATAATTCATTATCGCATCAACAAGATTTGACATTTAGTTGGCAAACATCAACAAACCAATGTTTCATATTCTCTTAAAGTCCATAAGTCCATCAGGAACCTTCTAGAACAACCTAAGAACTGGTTTAGTGTTCCCAGGCCCACCCAGATAGATATTGATATTGATATTATTTATGTACAATTATCAATATTGATATTAATATCATTTATGTACAATCTTTATCGATATTAATATCATTATAGTACAATTATTATTGATATTTATATAATTAATGTACAAAAAGTATTGACATTAGTATCATTTATGTACAATCTTTATTGATATTAATATCATTTATGTACAATTGTTATTGATACTCATATCATTTATGTACAACCTTTATTGATATTATTACATTCATGTACAATTATTATGGATATTAATATCATTAATGTACAATTATTATTGATATCAATATCATTAATGTACAATTATTATTGATATTGATATCATGAATGTACAATGTACAATTATTATCGATAATAATATCATTTGTGTTCAATCTTTATTGATATCAATATCATTTATGTACAATTGTTATTGATATTAATATCACTCATGAACAAATATTATTGATATTAATATCATTCATGTACAAATGTTATTGATATTAATATCACCCATGTACAATTATTATTGATATTAATATAACTCATGTACAATTATTATCAATATTAATAATGTACAATTATTATTGATATTTATATCATTCATGTACAATTATTATTGATATTAATATCAATAATGTACAATAATTATTGATATTAATATAATGAATGTAGTCTTTATTGATATTAATATCATTAATGTACAATTGATACTCATATCATTCATGTACAACCTTTATTGATATTAATATCATTCATGTACAATTATTATTGATATTAATATCACTCATGTACAATTATTATTGATATTAATATCATTCATGTACACATATTATTGATATTAATATCACTCATGTCCAATTATTATTGATATTAATATCGTTAATGTACAAATATTATTGATATTAGTATCATTAATGTACAATGTACAATTATTATTGATAACAATATCATTTATGTACACTCTTTATTGATATTAATATAATTTATGTACAATTGTTATTGATATGAATATCATTCATGTACAATTATTATTGATATTAATATCACTCATGTACAAATATCATTGATATTAATATCATTCATGTACAATTATTATTGATAATAATATCATTTATGTACATTCATTATTGATATTCCTGACATGAGCACCAACCTCGTCCTGGGTCCAGGTCACTGAGGGTCTTGGAGGGGTCTAACAACGGGCCACGGCATGTCGGGTAGCGGCACGTGCGGCCCAGCAGGGGGCGGCGGCTGGAAGTCGTTAGTCTTGAGCGCTGCCAAGTGCTTGATGTCTAGGGTGGTGAAGGTGGTGAACTGCACCTGGTTCCTCTTGCTGGTGGGCGAGCGGAGCGGCTCGCTGCGCGGCGGCCTGGCCAGCAAGGTGGCCGAGCGCTGGGCCACGGGGTCTGCCGCCTTCCTGTGCTGCTGCTGCTGGGAGCCGCTCCTGCCGCGGCCCAGGGTGGCGGTTCTTTCCGGTACGGGCTGCTTGACGGCGGGCGGGGTGCGTGTGAGTGTGGACACCTGAGCAGGTGCGCCAGGAGGAGGCGGCTGCTGGGGGTTGTTGGCCAGCCACACCCAGTCGTGCTTATGGTCCTTGGGCTCCGCGGGGGGCGGCGGCCCCGCCAGGACGGGACTTTTACGGCTGCGCAGACACAACCTGTAGGATGCACAGTTAAGCAGAAAGCCAAAGATGGCGACGCACAACACGCCCGCCAAGCAATAAATTCCTATCTCCAAGTCGGACATGGATCGGAAGGTGCGGACCAGGTCGCTTTCCACCACTTTGGGGAGTTTGGCTTCCGGTTCCTGTGCTGGCTTTGGCTTGTCCAACATGTTTCCAAAGCTGCCGTTCTGTCCGTCTTCTTGGCCGACAAGATGGCGTGTTGGTCGGCTGGCGGTGCTCGCACTGAGCCAGCTCTCCGTGACCGTCGGCTGAGAACCACTTGGAGTCACATCCCACGAAATCCTCCTCTCAGGCTCCGTTCTTGACAACTCCTGCCCCGTGTCCGTCAGCTCACGGCTCAACGTCACCGTCGTCGTCGCCACTACCGCCATTTCCGCCACACCCGTGCCGCTTCTCTCCTGATCCAGACTGATTGCACCGCCGTCACCGCCCTGGAAGTCGATCCTCAGCAGCCCCGCGCCGACCGCCAGCTTGCTCTTCCTCTTGGACTTCTGGCATTCCTCGCAGATCCTCAGCTCCACCTTGACCAGCGCCGCCTTGCCTCGACCCTCGCCCCGTGCCACCACAAACGTGGACAGCGGGGTGCGGCGCACGCTAGCCACGCCCTCGTCCGGCGTAGAGACGGTTAAGGAGTAGACGCCGCGGTCGAAGAGGCTCAGTGGGGTGACGGCGCCGTCGCTGAATTGGACCCGGCAGCTGACCACGGCTTCCTGGGAACGACACAACACACCGTCAGTCAAAGAGCTGCCATCCCAAGACAAATGTCGGCAAGTGTCCACCAAAATATTGTGGAAAAAAGATAGTTTTTTTAAAAAAAACACTAAATTGTGAGGAAAAACAGTTATTTTATAATTATTGTGTACCAATATTTGAAGAAAAAATATTAAAAAATGTTTAGGAAAAAATTATGTGAATTTTACATGATTGAAGTCAAATATATTGTGAAAATTACAATTATATATTTTTGTTTTGAATGATGCAATATTGTGAGAATTTTTTTTTTTACAAGAAAAGTGTTGACATCTTAATACTAAAAAAAATAAGTAATTAACAAAAAAAAATTAAAAAAAATGCCATTTTCCATGATTTTTCTTCAGAAAAAACAACATTGTGAGAATTTTTTTTTTTTATAAGAATTGATCGGAAATATCTTAAGAAAACAATATTCTAAGAAAAAAGCAAAAAAAAAAAAATAAAATAAAAAGGTGTGCCATTTTACATGATTAAAATCAAATATATTGTGAAACAAGTCATATTTAAAAAAAAATTAAATAATTTGCCATATTGTGAGGAAAAAGTTGTCATACGATATTCTTTAGGAATATTCAGAGAATTTTGTTTTTATTTGACAAAATTCTGTAATTTTTCTAATAATAAATTCAAATATATTATATATACATTTGGGGAAAACGTTTGTAATATTGTAGGGAAAATAGTTGTTACTTTGAGAAAGACATTTTAAAATTTTACACGAAAAACTTATGCCATTTTTGATTGAAGTCAAATATATTGTGAAAAAAATATATTTTTAGAAAAACGCAAAATTGTGAGGAAAAACAGTTATTTTATAATTATTGTGTACCAATATTGGAAGAAAAAATATTTAAAACATTTTAGGAAAAAATTATGTCAATTTTACATGATTGAAGTCAAATATATTGTGAAAATTATAATTATATATTTTTGTTTTGAATGATGCAATATTGTGAGATTTTTTTTTACAAGAAAAGTGTTGACATCTTAAAACTAAAAGAAATAAGTAATAAAAAAAAAAAAAAAAGCCATTTTCCATGATTTTTCTTTAGAAAAAACACAACATTGTGAGAATTTTTTTTATAAGAATTGGTCGGAAATATCTTAAGAAAACAATATTCTAAGAAAAAAGTAAAAACAAGTAATAAAATAAAGGTGTGCCATTTTACATGATTAAAATCAAATATATTGTGAAACAAGTCATATTTAAAAAAAATAAAATAATTTGCAATATTGTGAGGAAAAAGTTGTCATACAATATTTTTTAGGAATATTCAGAGAATTTTGTTTTTATTTGACAAAATTCTGTAATTTTTCTAATAATAAATTCTAATTTATTATGAAAAAAAGTTGTATTTTTGGGGAAAAAGTTTGTAATATTGTAGGGAAAATAGTTGTTATTTTGAGAAAGACATTTAAAAATTTTACACGAAAAACTTATGCCATTTTTGATTGAAGTCAAATATATTGTGAAAAAAATATATTTTTAGAAAAACGCAAAATTGTATGAAAAATGTTATTTAACAAGAATTGAAGTATTTAAAAATTATATTTTAAGAATAAAGTTTGGGTTTTTAAAGTATGCATTTTACATGATTGAACAAACACACATTGGTTAGAAATATCTTAATATTCTCAGAAAAAAGTTTAATTATTTTAAAGAAAAAAGTATGCAATTTTACATGATTAAAATCAAATATATTGTGAAAAAAGTCATATATTTTTTAGAATATAAGTTGCAATATTGTGAGAAAAGTTTGTCAAACAGGAATTAAAAAATATTCGGTGAATTTTGTTTTATTTAATTAGTAATATTGTGGGAAAAATGGTTGTCGAGGTATTTTGAGAAAGAATTAAAACATTTTGCAAGAACATTTTTTGCCTTTTTTGATTGAAGTCAAATATATTGCGAAAAAAAATAATATATATTTTTTAATAATACAATATTGTGAGAAAAATGTTGTTTTACAAGAAATGAGTAGGAATATCTTAATTTAAAAAACTTTTTTTTTTTTTAAAGAAAACATGCAATTTTACATGATTATAGTCAAATATATATTTTTTTGTCTTCAGAAAAACAAAACATTGTGAGAAATATCTTAAGATTTAAAAAAAATAAATGTGTTGCATTTTACATGATTAAAATCAAATATATTGTGAAACAAGTCATATTTTTTTAAATAAAATAATTTGCAATATTGTGAGGAAAAGGTTGTCATACATTTTTTTTCAGGAATATTCAGAGAGTTTAGTTTTCATTTAACACAATTCTGTAATTTTTGTAATAATAAAATCCAATATATTATGAAAAAAAGTTTTGTTTTATGGGAAAAAGTTAGTAGTATTGTGGGGAAAATATTTGTAATTGTACAAGAACTTATGTCGAGGTATTTTGAGAAAAAAAGTATGCCATTTTTGTTTTAAGTAAAATATATTGTGGAAAACATTTTTTTTTTTTAGAACAAAGCAAAATTGTGTGATAAAAGTTATTTTACAAGAATTGAAGTATAAAAATAAAGTATGACATTTTACATGTTTAATGTCAAATATATATATACAAATATTAACAAGTATTAGTGATATTGTTATTATAAATATTAACAAGTATTAGCGATATTGTTATTAAAAATATTAACAAGTATTAGCGATATTGTTATTATAAATATGAACAAGTATTAGTGATATTGTTATTATAAATATTAACAAGTATTAGCGATATTGTTATTATAAATATTAACAAGTATTAGTGATATTGTTATTATAAATATTAACAAGTATTAGCGATATTGTTATTATGATTATTAACAAGTATTCGTCATATTGTCATTATAAATATTAACAAGTATTGGCGATATTGTTATTATAAATATGAACACGTATTAGCGATATTGTTATTATAAATATTGACAAGTATTAGCGATATTGTTATTATAAATATTAACAAGTATTAGCGATATTGTTATTATAAATACTAACAAGTATTCGTCATATTGTCATTATAAATATTAACAAGTATTGGCGATATTGTTATTATAAATATGAACACGTATTAGCGATATTGTTATTATAAATATTGACAAGTATTAGCGATATTGTTATTATAAATATTAACAAGTATTAGCGATATTGTTATTATAAATACTAACAAGTATTAGTGATTTTGTTATTATAAATATTAACAAGTATCAGTCATATTGTTATAAATATTAACACGTATTAGTGATATTGTTATTATAAATATTAACAAGTATTAGTGATATTGTTATTATAAATATTAACAAGTATTAGCGATATTGTTATTAAAAATATTAACAAGTATTAGCGATATTGTTATTATAAATATTAACAAGTATTAGTGATATTGTTATTCTAAATATTAACAAGTATTAGCGATATTGTTATTATAAATATTAACAAGTATTAGTGATATTGTTATTCTAAATGTTAACAAGTATTAGCGATATTGTTATTCTAAATATTAACAAGTATTAGCGATATTGTTATTATGATTATTAACAAGTATTCGTCATATTGTCATTATAAATATTAACAAGTATTGGGGATATTGTTATTATAAATATGAACACGTATTAGCGATATTGTTATTATAAATATTAACATGTATTAGCGATATTGTTATTATAAATATTAACAAGTATTAGCGATATTGTTATTATAAATATTAACAAGTATTAGTGATTTTGTTATTATAAATAATAACAAGTATCAGTCATATTGTTATAAATATTAACAAGTATTAGTGATATTGTTATTATAAATATTAACAAGTATTAGTGATATTGTTATTATAAATATTAACAAGTATTGGCGATATTGTTATTAAAAATATTAACAAGTATTAGCGATATTGTTATTATAAATATTAACAAGTATTAATAATATTGTTATTATAAATATTAACAAGTATTAATAATATTGTTATTATAAATATTAACAAGTATTGGGGATATTGTTATTATAAATATGAACACGTATTAGCGATATTGTTATTATAAATATTAACAAATATTAGCGATATTATTATTATAAATATTAACAAGTATCAGTCATATTGTTATAAATATTAACAAGTATTAGTGATATTGTTATTATAAATATTAACAAGTATTAGCGATATTGTTATTATAAATATTAACAAGTATTAGTGATTTTGTTATTATAAATATTAACAAGTATTAGCAATATTATTATAAATGTTAACAAGTATTAGCAATATTATTATTATAAATGTTAACAAGTATTAGCGATATTGTTATTATAAATATTAACAAGTACTAGCGATATTGTTATTATGAATATTAACAAGTATTAGTGATATTGTTATTATAAGTGCTAACACAGACAAACTATTCATAGCGTTGACGTGATCACTTCTTGTTGACGTTATCACTTCCTGTGTGTCTATGTTTCCATCATCCAGTGGTCTACTGCTTCTTCTGTAAGTTTATTCTAGACCATAAATCATGCATCTCACCTAAAAAGTAGATGGCTGAGGATACAATCCAACAAGTTGGGACACTTTGACAGTCATTTAGGACCTGCCACTGGTGAGAACGACACCAAAATACGCTTGTACGTGCAGTACGTTGTGCTCACCTGTCTGACCCGCGTGAGGGTGTCTCGGGTGGTAGCCACGGCAACGATGGCCTTGCTGCCCGCCGGACTTGGCTGCAGGGACAGCGAGAGTCCCGACACAAAGTCCACCTTCAAGTCTGTGACGCTCACCTTGTCGGCCAGCACCGTCACGTTCCTCTCGGCCAACACCGACCCCGTCAGTGGGGACAGCACCTGCACACGAGAACATCTTCTTCATCTAAATCTTTTTATTAATATCATGATTTATATGTAAATAAAAATATCATGTTGACACAGTGATTTTAGCGTCACCTGCACGGCCGTCGTGCCCACAGCCCTCCCTTGCAGCAACACTCCGTCCTGGAGTCTCACCAATTGTGGGTTGAGCACTTTTAAAAAAGGGCGCACAAGATTGGTCACATCCACCTGTCAATCAAAAGAAGCTTTATTCACATCCACCTGTCAAAGGAAGTTGTATGTATTGGAAGAAGGTGGGCGTGGTCAACGTTTACCCGCCAATCAGGACCCAGGAAGTACTCAAGAGGCTGGGAGTCGGCTACAAAGTGCGTGAGCACCCTGAGTGGGGAGTGTTGGTACTGCAGCATGCACCCTCGGCCCTTCCTCATCTCCTCCTCTTCTTCGCTATTCCAACTTGGCCTGACACACACACACACACAAAATATGGCCGACCGGTGAGTCAACGGGCATCATGAGGCAGGAGCCACGCAGCTAAGGACGCCAAAATAACATCCATGAACATATGGAGAAGCTGCTGATGGTGTGTTTGACGTGTTTCAGTTTGTTCTGACTCAACTAACTGGACGATGTAACTTTACTTTTGTTACACGATCTTAAATATTGCTTGCTGTCAACTCAGACTCAAAGAAGCCTGTGTGAAAAAACAACAACAACAGCAGTTGCGATTGTTACACGACAACAGTTCCGATTGTTACGAGACAACAGTTCAGATTGTTACACAGCAACAGTTTCAATTGTTACGTGACAATAGTTCCGATTGTTACGTGACAACAGTTCAGATTGTTACGAGACAACAGATCAGATTGTTACACAGCAACAGTTTCAATTGTTACGTGACAATAGTTCCGATTGTTACGCGACAACAGTTCAGATTGTTACACAACAACAGTTCCGATTGCTACGCGACAACAGTTCCGATTGCTACGCGACAACAGTTCAGATTGTTACGCGACATAAGTTCTGACTGTTGCATGACAACAGTTTTGATTGTTAGGCGACAACAGTTCCGAGTGTCACGACGACAACAGTTCCGATTGTTACGCGAAAATAGTTATGATTGTTAAGGGACAACAGTTTCGATTGTTATGCAACAACAGTTCCGATTGTTTCACGACAACAGTTTCAATTGTTACGCGACAACAGTTCTGATTGTTACGACTACGATAGTTCCGATTGTCACAACGGCAACAGGTCAGATTGTTATGCGACAATAGTTCCGATTGTCACGATGACAACAGTTCCGATTATTATACGACAACAGTTTTGATTGTTACGTGACAACAGTTCCGATTGTTACACGACAACAATTCTGATTGTTACGACGACAACAGTTCATATTGTTATGCGACAATAGTTCCGATTGTCACGATGACAACAGTTCTGAGTGTTACACGACAACAGTTCTGACTGTTATGCGACAACAGTTTTGATTGTTACACGACAACAGTTCAGATTGTTACACAACAACAGTTTCAATTGTTACACGACAACAGTTCCAATTGTTACGCGACATAAGTTCTGATTGTTGCACGACTACAGTTTTGATTGTTAGGCGACAACAGTTCCAAATGTTACGCGACATAAGTTCTGATTGTTGCACGACAACAGTTTTGATTGTTAGGCGACAACAGTTCTGATTGTCCCGACGACAACAGCTCCGATTGATACCCGAAAATAGTTCTGATTGTCAAGCGACAACAGTTTTGATTGTTACATGACAACAGTTTTGATTGTTAAACAACAACAGTTCAGATTGCTACGCAACAATAGTTCCGATTGTTACGACGACAACAGTTCAGATTGTTATGCGACAGTAGTTCCGATTGTCACGATGACAACAGTTCTGAGTGTTACACGACAACAGTTCCGATTGTTACGACGACAACAGTTCAGATTGTTATGCGACAATAGATAGGCTCCAGCGCCCCCCGCGACCCCAAAGGGAATAAGCGGTAGAAAATGGATGGATGGATGGAGTTCCAATTGTCACGATGACATCAGTTCTGAGTGTTACACGACAACAGTTCTGACTGTTATGCGACAACAATTTAGATTGTTACACGACAACAGTTTCGACTGTTAACGCAACAGCGAAGCAGCTAAAATAGACACTGTGGAGGCGGCCGTGGTCTGCGGGCCTGCCGCGGAGCGGGGTGTGTAAGGACCGGCCTCGAAGCCAGCGGCAGGTGAGTGGATTACCCAGCTGGGGCTGGTTATCTAATCACCTGTCGCCCTTATTAGCAGCAGCCGGACCAGGCCATGTGGTTGGAGTTGGAGCCAGAGTAAGACACACGCCCAGAGACAGAACAAGGAAGAGCAGAGACACGCCGGACTGGAAAGTCCAAAAGATATTGCTGGAAAGCAATCCCTACCTGTGTGTAGGACAATATAAGCTTGCTCAACCCTGTACACCGGGCTCAAGACATATCTATCGGACTCAGGAGAACCCTGCACAAGCAAAGACGCTCACAGACACCTTAAACGTCCACTTTCCGACTGCACATGATGTCATTAAACAAGTGTAATTGTTTGTACGACATACTTTTCGTACAATATGTTCATTATTGTGTTTTTATTTTTGAAAGCCATGGCATTTCTGCTTTTGGCCCCAATTTATTTCAGGCAAATCGTCCAATTTCCTGACCTGGTTGTGCCTCCTGCTGAGTATTGAGCGTTTTAGGACGTGAACGTAACCAATTGTTGTCATCATGGTTCATATTGAGTGCAAAATAATGGTGCACTGCAAACAGCCCACTAACCTTTATCTCCAGGGCAACTGTACTTCCATGTTGAGCACTCATGCGCACGTTAAAAGTACATCAGCAATAACTGGGAAAAAAACAGTTGCTTTGACCTGGTTCATGCATACTGTACATAACACATCTAAACTATTCAAAGAAAATGCAATTACATTTCTTTATGCCACCATCACCGCTAAGAGTGATGATAACAGTAGAAGCAGAATAGGTGTTTTATGACTATTGTATTTCATGCATGTGATGAGGTAGAAGTATTAATACTAGACTAGGAGAGACTGAATCTGACAAACACAGAATGTTCTTGTGATGGAAAACATATTTGTATCTTTGTACTATGTCATTACAAACAGCAGTATTTCTGTAAAAAAGCACATTCTGACCAGAGAAGGACCTTGTCCACATTATTCACTGTGAAACTATCTCTTCTCCCTCCTCGTCTTCTCATTTGAAAGTATCGGCTTTTTCATTCCAGTTAACAGTGCACCATTGTCTCCACTGAGTTGCGTCAAATGCTCTCTCCCCCCTCCAAACTGAGCCTACTCCCTCCCTCCCACCTTGTATTCAGTGTATAAAAAATAACACAAATCTCTTTTTATTCCTCCACCCCTGACAAACTTTGCTATGAATGTGACCTGTGCCTTTTGAAATGGCCGAGCTTTCAAATAAATCTAAGAAAGACACTTTTGTTGGACTACTTGGTTAGAAAACGTCCAACACATTCTTACTTGCGGTTGCTGGTTGTAATCGGGACTCTCCAGCCCTTAATTTGATGGAGTTCAGGGTCTGCGACATCGATGGTTAGCGGCATTTGGGGCGTCCACACGCTCATCTCTAGCTGCGCGCTCAGAAACGCGTACATGAAGTTGATCGTCACACTGCTTTTCCCTCTCAACTCCTTCCCCGTCACAAAAACGTAGTCGCAGCGCTCAGACACCTGCGTGCAAGTAAAGAAGCAGTGCAAGATTATACATATTGTCAGGCTCTGCAGGTAAACATTATCTCGATGTCAAACAGAAAGTAGCTAAAGTGCAGCTTGGAAGTGCACAGGGAGCAAAAACGTGATTGGCGACGTGGAACAGATCAGGAACAGGGTGACAGCGCTCAAGCCAGAAGAGTGCCATAGGCAAAAATTAAATGAAAATAAAAGTGCAGGAAAAAAACTTACTACAGAAATAAGGAATAAAACCTGACATGCACATATACATATATATATATATATGTATATATATATATATATATATATATATATATATATATATATATATATATATATATATATATATATATATATATATATATATATATATATATATATATGTATATATACATACATACATATGTATATACATATACATATATATATATATATATATATATACATATATATACATACATATATATATACATATATATATATATATATATATATATATATATACACATATATATATATATATATACACATATATATATATGTGTATACATATATGTATGTATATATATACATATATATACATATATACATATATATATATATATATATATATATATATATATATATATATATGTATATATATATAGTATCAACACAGTATTATCAATATATCCTTTACATTCATCACTGGATTATGTGTGCAAAAGTATTGCGAACGCCTTTTAATTGTCAAAAAGTATTACTTTCTTTTTGTTGTATATAGCTTCACTTTACAATGGTCCACTTTTTTTTTGTTTACAATTGCACGACTGTTAAATTAGGGATGTCCTGAAAAAAATGATTTCTTGTATTATATAGTAGTGTGGAATTTTAGAAAAGGTTTGATCAAATGAAATAAGTCAAACAGAGAACAATGGTAGTTATAAAAAAACACTAACCTATTTGTTATTAACCGTTTGAAATGGACATATGCTGTCTTTAAGTTGAAGTGGAGTGGTAATTCTTTTTTTGGCGACTTCTAGTGATCCCAGTAATTCATGAAGTTAGGACCATAACGCAGTAAATCGAATGATGCGGACACGTTTGTTACTGGATACTTTCTAACAGTTTTTGTATGTGTAAGTAATATGTAACTATTATTTGATACTCGTTTATATTGACAAATGTCACCTTTTAATGTTCAATGATTATTACCTAAGTGTAGCTTGCGTGCTATTGTGTGCTTAGCTGTTGTGTAACTGCTAGCTCCTCGTGGCCTATAGCCTAGCATGTTACCTTTTGTAAATTACTTTAGTAAAATAGATTGTGTGTTTATTGGAGAACATTTAGATGTTGACTGTCTGTCCAGCTTTGCACAAGTAAACACTCTGCTTGAATCGTACATGATATCACACTCATGTGAACACTCTGCAGGACTGCTTGTATCTCACATGATATCACACGTAAGTAAACACTCTGCTTGTATTGCATATGATATCACAAACAAGTAAGCACTCAGCAGGACTGCTTGTATCTATCATGATATCACACACAAGTAAACACTGCAGGGCTGCTTGTATCGCACATGATGTCACACACAAGTAAACACTCTCACAGCGGATTCCCAACACCAACCCATTCATATCATTTAGGACAATTGTGCTAGTATCAATACCTTCAAATTTTTTCCCAAATTTCCAGGAAATTCCCATTCCAATGAATGAACATGTTCATAGCTCTACAATGTCCTAAATTCTCAAAATTTGGCGCCATTTTTAAACCCGACTCTGACATTTCAAACATCCACACACACTACTCTTGCGATATATTGAACGCAACACATGTTTTCCCTTTCCCAAAATTCACTGTTTTCCCGGAATTTCCGTCCAATTTTCTCTCCATTGACAATGAATGGGAAATATGTAATCAACTGCATATCCCACATTTCTCATCCAGTTTGAACCGTTCCAACATCCACACACTCCACTCACCCTAGACCAGTGTTTTTCAACCTTTTTTGTGTTGAAAAAATCCGAAGGCACACCACCAGCAGAAATCATTAAAAAACGAAACTCAGTTGACAGTAAAAAGTCGTTCTGGCAATTGTTGGATATGACTTAAAACCATAACCAAGCATGCATCAATATAGCTCTTGTCTCAAAGTAAGTGTACTGTCACCACCCGTCACATCACGCCCTGACTTATTTAGAGTGATTTGCTGTTTTCCTGTGTGTAGTGTTTTAGTTCTTGTCTTGCGCTCCTATTTTGGTGGCTTTTTCTCTTTTTTTTGGTATTTTCCTGTAGCGGTTTCATGTCTCCCTTTGAGCGATATTTCCCGCATCTACTTTGTTTTAGCAATCAAGAATATTTCAGTTGTTTTTATCCTTCTTTTTGGGGACATTGTTGAATGTCATGTCACGTTCGGATGTACTTTGTGGACGCCGTCTTTGCTCCACAGTAAGTCTTTGCTGTCGTCCAGCATTCTGTTTTTGTTTACTTTGTAACCAGTTCAGTTTTAGTCTTGTTCTGCATAGCCATCCCTAAGCTTTAATGCCTTTTCTTAGGGGCACTCACCTTTTGTTTATTTTTGGTTTAAGCATTAGATACCTTTTTACCTTCACGCTGCCTCCTGCTGTTTCCGACATCTACAAAGCAATTAGCTACCTGCTGCCACCTACTGATATGGAAGAGTATTACATGGTTACTCTGCCGAGCTCTAGACAGCACTGACACTCAACAACAACACATCATTTGCAGACTATAATTACTGGTTTGCAAAAAATATTTTTAACCCAAATAGGTGAAACTAGATAATCTCCCACGGCACACCAGACTGTATCTAGTGTGCCGTGGCCATACTTGCCAACCTTGAATTGTCCATCCTTGTTCTATTCTCTGTCACTATTTCAGAACACACACATTATACAAATATACATTATAAAATCAATAAGAAAACGGGAGCTCTAATTTGGGAGTCTAAATTAGGATCAGAAGTTCCTATATAAACATTGCGTACTCACGTCGCCATTTTGTATTGATTACTGCAGCTGTGCACTGGATTCATTCACAAATACAAACTAAAACTCACAAACACTTTAGAGTTAGGCTCCACCATCAGAATGTGTACTTAAACTTATAAAGATCACATGGATATTATTCAGTGAGTTGATTCACCAAAACTAACCTGTTATACAGGAGGAAAAAGCACACAGGACGTTTCAATTGTTCACAGACTGGTCGCTCTCATCAGAATGACAAGACACTTCCGGTCTGCAGGTGATAGCATTCAATTGGGAAGAAACGCCCTACTGCCTCCTACTGACCAATGTGAATACTGATAAATGTGGAATGACATCTCCAAAAACGAATTCAAACCACAAAATAAAATAAATCAACACAAAAATGTGACACATTATGGGTGGGTCACATATGCATGTACAGTAGATGGCAGTATTGTCCTGTTTAAAAGTGTCAAAACATTGCTGTTTACGGCAGATGAACTGCTTTACGGTAGACAAAAACTTGACTGCTGTTGTTATGTGTTGTTACCGCGCTTGGAGGACGTTAATGAAACTGTCTAACAATAAACCCACATAAGAAACCAAGAACTCGCCCTTGATCATTCTACAGTTATAACGTGATTGGGCAGGCATGCTGTTTATATTGTGGGAAAGCAGACGTGAGAACAGGCTGTCAACACATCACTCAGGTCCGCATGGAGCTGGATGGGGCGTGGCCTCCAGCTCCGCCTGAATTTTGGGGAGTCTCCCGGAAAATCCGGGAGGGTTGGCAAGTATGGCCGTGGCACAGTGGTTGAAAAACACTGCCCTAGACATTCAAGCCTTTCAGTTGCACTCACGCGTATCGGCGGTTCGGCGGCTTGCACACATAGGGCACTCATATGCTATTCCTACTGAAATTGCAAATTCTAGTTAAAAATATGTAAATAATTGATCCTAGTGCTTCATGTCAATCCTTGAATACATGTATAATACATGTATGAGGGTAAATACACACGTCTTTGCACTGTGTACACAGTGTGTGGTTTCCGGCTTTAACGTCCATGCCATCACTGACCTTGCTCTAAGAGGGGTTGCTGACCCAAACAGAGCTTAGCAGCGATACAGTAATAACAGTATCATCGTCCTTGATGTTTAGTGTTTACCTTCAGCACGTCTCTGTCGGTGGACCTGCAGCTGACAAAGCTGCTTACATCGCTCACAGAGCCGTTGGCCTCCACGGCCAAAGTTTTCACGGCTACTTTCACCATTTTGCCCGTCAGCACTGCGGTGTTCAACAGCTCGGAGCTCTGGAGAAGGAAAACAAAAAGGCATTTGGTGAAATAGTTGAGGAACATGATATCAACTCGCTACTCGCACATGTTACTGTACGTTCCAAGACTCGAACCATTTCTATTCGTGTTACTCTGCAATGTCAGCAATGTCACTTTATTTATCGACTTTTACTGTACGCAACTGATTTTTTAAACAATCCAGGGCACATTTAAAAAATACTTGGATTAAAAAAAAAAGAAAAGTGTAATAAAAGAGCACACAGTTGCAATGTAACAAGAAAATGTTGCAATATTGACGAATTACACAAAGCTGCCATGCAGTCCTTTTTTTTTTGACAAAAAATAATACAAACTTATAATCGACGGAGAGATCTGAAGTTGATCTCGAGCGGAACGTTTGTTCACCATGTATCAGCATAATGGCCAACATTAAAATACAGTAACATAGTAGGCCTAAATATTCATTAAGTACCACCATAATGACAACATTAAAAATATAGTAGCATAGTAGACCTAAGTATTCATTAAGTACCACTATAATGACAACATTAAAATACAGTAATGTAGTAGGCCTAAGTATTCATTAAGTACCACCATAATGACATTAAAATACCGCTGTGTAGTAGGCCTAAGTATTCATTAAGTACCACCATAATGACAACATTCAAATACAGTAGCATAGTAGGTCTAAGTATTTATTAAATACCACCATAATGACAACATTAAAATACAGTAGTGTAGTAGACCTAGGTATTCATTACGTACCGCCATAATGACAACATTAAAATACAGTAATGTAGTAGGCCTAAGTATTCATTAAGTACCACCATAATGACATTAAAATACCGCTGTGTAGTAGGCCTAAGTATTCATTAAGTACCACCATAATGACAACATTCAAATACAGTAGCATAGTAGGTCTAAGTATTTATTAAATACCACCATAATGACAACATTAAAATACAGTAGTGTAGTAGACCTAGGTATTCATTACGTACCGCCATAATGACAACATTAAAATACAGTAGTGTAGTAGACCTAAGTATTCATTAAGTACCACCATAATGACAACATTAAAATACAGTAGCGTAGTAGGCCTAAGTATTCATTAAGTACAGTAGCATAGTAGGTCTAAGTATTTATTAAGTACCACCATAATGACAACATTAAAATACAGTAGTGTAGTAGACCTAAGTATTCATTAAGTACCACCATAATGACAACATTAAAATACAGTAGCGTAGTAGGCCTAAGTATTCATTAAGTACAGTAGCATAGTAGACCTAAGCATTCATTAAGTACCACTATAATGGCAACATTAAAATACAGTAGCATAGTGGGACTAAGTATTCATTCAGTACCACCATAATGGCAACATTAAAATACAGTAGCATAGTAGGTCTAAGTATTCATTAAGTACCACCATAATGGCAACATTAAAATACAGTAGCATAGTAGGTCTAAGTATTCATTAAGTACCACCATAAAGACAACATTAACATACAGTAGCATAGTAGGTATAAGTATTTATTAAGTACCACCATAAAGACAACATTAAAATACAGTAGCATAGTAGGTCTAAGTATTCATTAAGTACCACCATAAAGACAACATTAAAATACAGCAGCATAGTAGGCTTAAGCATACAATGAAACGCAGCCCAGTCTGCGTTACACACAGTTTGAACAGTAACACTGTATTTAAATATTGAATTAAGTCTGCGTACCGCTAGTGGTATACATTCCACAGTATGAGAATCATTGTTTTGGAGATTTTAAACGTTGAAAGTAAAAAAAATATATATATTGATATGACATATTTTAAACAATTTTATGAATGTGGTCTTTTGGATCCCCGAGACATTTAGTCTGATTTATTTTTTAATCGTTCAAAAAATAATAATAAATTAAAAAACAATGTTGTTTTGAATTATTGACCTATTTAAAACTTCAATTGCTTTACATCAAATATTGTATTTTGAATGTTATTCTTGAAAAATTGCATATTTTGTGTTTTTGCCATAAAAAAACAGTTTTTTTTGTTTTGTTTTTTACAAAAAGGGCCTAAAAGATTTAAGATATATATGACTTCTCTCTCTCGGCACTTGGTGAAGGCGGTCACACTCCCCTCCCCTCTCTGTTTCTGCCCGCTTGCCTCTTTGTCTTGTTTACGCTTTTTGTTTAACTTTTTTTTTTTTTTTTCAGACTGTGGCCATTTTAGAACTGAATGGTAAGTTGGACAACATCACTGAAAGACTTACTGAAATACAGAGATTGATCAACTGAGAGCCAGAATGGACGATTAGATCAGACAAGCCAAGGACATGTCTGCTCGCTTGGAAAACAAAAATCCTTATCTACCATTGGACTCCCTCAAATGGCCTTGACGCTGCTCACAACATATGAAGGATGTTCTGAAAACATCCCTGAAGGACATCACAGAGATCGCCGCTCTCTCTTCTCCAACAACACTTGGGAGTTTAACTTTGCTCGTAACGCCTGCAGAGTGACTCCAAGCCTATAGACACAACTTCACTACACCCTGGACAATGGCCATATGCACACCCACACCCACATGAAGGACAAGGCAGCAGTGTCCCCCTCCCCACATCAGAGCCCAGTCTGAGATTGACTTTTTTTTTTACTCATCCCTCCCCAGCGTCTACCTTTTCCCCACCTTTTACGGGGCGCCGTTAAGTGGCGACCCATCAGCGTTCCTGTCCTGTCAGGTTTGTGGTGAAAATGAAATGTCGTTCGTTGTACTTGTGCAATCACAATAAAGAGCATACCATAACTTTATGTCAAAAAATCGATATGAAGTTGATCTATAAATATTTTAGCTTTTAGAGTAAAACAAATATACAAACCCCGTTTCCATATGAGTTGGGAAATTGTGTTAGATGTAAATATAAACGGAATACAATGTTTTGTAAATCCTTTTCAACCCATTTTCAATTGATTGCACTACAAAGACAAGATATTTGATGTTCAAACTCAAACTTTTTTTTTTTTTTTTTTTTTGCAAATAATAATTAACTTAGAATTTCATGGCTGCAACACGTGCCAAATTAGTTGGGAAAGGGCATGTTCACCACTGTGTTACATGGCCTTTCCTTTTAACAACACTCAGTAAACATTTGGGAACTGAGGAGACACATTCGTTAAGTTTCTCAGGCTGGAATTCTTTCCCATTCTTGCTTGATGTACAGCTTAAGTTGTTCAACAGTCCGGGGGTCTCTGTTGTGGTATTTTAGGCTTCATAATGCGCCACACATTTTCAATGGGAGACAGGTCTAGACTACAGGCAGGCCAGTCTAGTACCCGCACTCTTTTACTATGAAGCCACGTTGATGTAACACGTGGCTTGGCATTGTTTTGCTGTAATAAGCAGGGGCGTCCATGGTGACGTTGCTTGGATGGCAACATATGTTGCTCCAAAACCTGTATGTACCTTTCAGCATTAATGGCGCCTTCACAGATGTGTAAGTTACCCATGTCTTGGGCACTAATACACCCCCATACCATCACAGATGCTGGCTTTTCAACTTTGCGCCTATAACAATCCGGATGGTTCTTTTCCTCTTTGGTCCGGAGGACACGACGTCCACAGTTTCCAAAAACAATTTGAAATGTGGACTCCTCAGACCACAGAACACTTTTCCACTTTGTATCAGTCCATCTTAGATGAGCTCAGGCCCAGCGAAGCCGACGGCGTTTCTGGGTGTTGTTGATACACGGGTTTCGCCTTGCATAGGAGAGTTTAAACTTGCACTTACAGATGTGGCGACCAACTGTAATTACTGACAGTGGGTTTCTGAAGTGTTCCTGAGACCATGTGGTGATATCCTTTACACACTGATGTCGCTTGTTGATGCAGTACAGCCTGAGGGATCGAGGGTCACAAGCTTAGCTGCTTACGTGCAGTGACTTCTCCAGATTCTCTGAACCCTTTGATGATATTACTGACCGTAGATGTTGAAATCCCTAAATTCCTTGCAATAGCTGGTTGAGAAAGGTTTTTCTTAAACTGTTCAACAATTTGCTCACGCACTTGTTGGCAAAGTGTTGACCCTCGCCCCATCCTTGTTTGTGAATGACTGAGCATTTCATGGAATCTACTTTTATATCCAATCATGGCACCCACCTGTTCCCAATTTGCCTGTACACCTGTGGGATTATCCAAATAAGTGTTTGATGAGCATTCCTCAACTTTATCAGTATTTATTGCCACCTTTCCCAACTTCTTTGTCACGTGTTGCTGACATCAAATTCTAAAGTTAATGATTATTTGCAAAAATCAGTTTGAACATGAAATATGTTGTCTTTGTACTGAATATGGGTTGAAAATGATTTGCAAATCATTGTATTCCGTTTATATTTACATCTAACACAATTTCCTAACTCATATGGAAACGGGGTTTGTATGTATTAATGATTGAGACCCTTTTGGGTCCCCGATACCTTTAAGTTAACGCTAAAGTACCACTGATAGTCAGACACACACTAGGTGTGGGGAACTTACCCTCTGCATTTGACCCATCCCCTTGGAGGTGAGGGGAGCAGTGAGCATTAGCTGTGGTGGCGTTCGGGAATCATTTTGGTGATTTAACCCCCGATTCCAACACTTGATATAGTCTTTGGTATGACTCAGCCGGGGTGTGAACTCACGACCTACCGGTTTCAGGGCGGACACTCCAACCACAAGGCTAATGAGTAGGTTAACATAGAGGAGAGTTCTAATTGCCAAAATAGATACTGAATACAATATCAAAATAGCCCTATGGTACTTTCCTTTTTCAGACTGTGGCCCTCAGTGGAAAAGGTTTGGACACCCAGTTGTGAAGCATGTGAAGATAAAGCGTCCAAAAAGGTGTGGATTATAATAAAAAGGTATTATATGATGTTATCCCTCACAGTAACACCTCAACCTGATGACGTGTAATTTCCTGCCCCCTGTTTCACCTTCTCCTCCAACATGCTTATCAGCTGTGCTTCCACACTTGGACTGGCACAAGGACTTAAAGATGCTTTCCACTTAATAAGATCTCTGCTGTTTTAATTTACTTCAGAAGCTGCCTCTAAGAAGCTAAGGCTTTTTTCCCCCCGTCCCGCAAAGACCGAAGCAGCGGGGCAGATGTTTGGCAATCTGAGCTGGCTGAATTGACAGCTGCTGACCGCGATTTGAAAAAAGACACATTTTATTGGAGCCAACCTTAAGCCAGTGGGTCAGCGCAGCATCAGCTGCTCAGTAGGCGGCGCCGTGTTGCTGCAATCGTCTCATTTACTCTGCGTGTAGTACTATTGCAGTAGTATTGTGTACTAGTACCGGTAGTAGGGTTGTCCCGATACCAATATTTTGGTACCAAAATGTATTTCGATACTTTTCGATACTTTAAAAAAAAAAGGGGACCACAAAAAATTTGCATTATTGGCTTTATTTTAACAAAAAGCTTACGGTACATTAAACATATGTTTCAATAGTGAACACATTAGACAACTTGTCTTTTAGTAAGTAAACAAAAAAAAAGCTCCTAATTTGTCTGCTGATGTATGTAGACAAATCATAATATCTGGTGGGAGGAGCGATTGCATTAGTTGTATGTTCGTGTGGCAACAAGTGTATTGTGGACTATGACTATGTGGATTATTTTGCATTATGCCTGTATTTCTATGACGCAAAGAGGTGGTTCTTAGCATGAATAACTGGCGGGAGGAGTGACTGCATGAATCATGACACATACAGAGTGCATGTGCAAGTGTATTGCAGACTATGACTATGTAGATTAGTTTTGTTATGAAATGTGGTGGTTTTTGGCATTATTAACTGGTGGGAGGAGTATATATATAACACATATGAATTGCATGCGTGCTTGTCACGGAGCGAGCAGCGTTGACTTTGTGAAATAGTTCGAGACATTCTATTTATTTCAATTGTGCATTGTGGCATTTCTGCGCATGTTTATCTGGTGGGAGGAGCGATTGCATTAGCTGTATGACAGATACTGTATGCAAAGAGCAAATGTTTGTGTGACAACAAGTCTATTGGAGACTCTGACTATGTGGATTATTTTTATTCTTTCTGTCTATTTCTGTTACCCAATGACGTCTCTTTACATGAATAACTGGTGGGAGGAGCGATTGCATTAGTTGTATGACAGATACCATGCGCAAAGAGCAAATGTTCGTGTGACAACAAGTCTATTGGAGACTCTGACTATGTGGATTATTTTTTTTCTTTCTGTCTATTTCTGTTACCCAATGACGTCTCTTTACATGAATAACTGGTGAGAGGAGCGATTGCATTAGTTGTATGACAGATACCATGCGCAAAGAGCAAATGTTCGTGTGACAACAAGTCTATTGGAGACTCTGACTATGTGGATTATTTTTATTCTTTCTGTCTATTTCTGTTACCCAATGACGTCTCTTTACATGAATAACTGGTGGGAGGAGCGATTGCATTAGTTGTATGACAGATACCATGCGCAAAGAGCAAATGTTCGTGCGACAACAAGTCTATTGGAGACTATGACTACGTGGATTCTTTTGATTCTTTCTGTCTATTTCTGTTACGCAAGGTGACATCTCTTTACATGAATAACTGGTGGGAGGAGCGATTGCATTAGTTGTATGACAGATACCATGCACAAAGAGCAAATGTTCGTGTGACAACAAGTCTATTGGAGACTATGACTACGTGGATTCTTTTGATTCTTTCTGTCTATTTCTGTTACGCAAGGTGGCATCTCTTTACATGAATAACTGGTGGGAGGAGCGATTGCATTAGTTGTATGACAGATACTGTATGCAAAGAGCAAATTTTTGTGTGACAACAAGTCTATTGGAGACTATGACTATGTGGATTCTTTTGATTCTTTCTGTCTATTTCTGTTACGCAAGGTGGCATCTCTTTACATGAATAACTGGTGGGAGGAGCGATTGCATTAGTTGTATGACAGATACTGTATGCAAAGAGCACATTTTTGTGTGACAACAAGTCTAATGGAGACTATGACTATATGGATTCTTTTGATTCTTTCTATTTCTGTTACGCAAGGTGGCATCTCTTTACATGAATAACTGGTGGGAGGAGCGATTGCATTAGTTATATGACAGATACCGTATGCAAAGAGAAAATGTTTGTGTGGCAACAAGTCTGTTGGAGAATATGACTATGTGGATTCTTTTGATTCTTTCTGTCTGTTTCTGTTACGCAATGTGGTGTCTCTTTACATGAATAACTGGTAGGAGGAACGATTGCATGCATCATGACACATCATGTATGCAAAGGGCAAATATTCGTGTGACAAGTGTGCTGCGGACTATGACTGTGTGGATTCTGTCTATCTATTTCTGTTACACAAGGTGGCGTCTCTTTACATGAATAACTGGTGGGAGGAGCGATTGCATTAGTTGTATGACAGATACTGTATGCAAAGAGCAAATGTTTGTGACAGCAAGTCTATTGCGGACTATGTGGATTGTTTTTATTCTTTCTGTCTATTTCTGTTACTCAAGGTGCCGTCTCTTTACATGAATAACTGGTGGGAGGAGCGATTGCATTAGTTGTATGACAGATACTGTATGCAAAGTGCAAATGTTTGTGTGACAACAAGTCTATCACGGACTATGTGGATTTTTTTTTATTCCCTCTGTTTATTTCTGTTACCCAAGGTGGTGTCTCTTAACATGAATAACTGGTGGGAGGAGCGATTGCATTAGCTGTATGTCAGATACTGTATGCAAAGAGCAAATGTTTGTGTGACAACAAGTGTGTTGCGTACTATAACTATGTGGATTATTTTGATTCTGTCTGTATTTCTGTGATGCAAGGTTGTGGTTCTTAGCATGAATAACTGGTGAGAGGAGTGATCACATGAATGATAGAACACATATGAATTGCACGCCTGCCTGTCAGTGAGCGAGCAGCTCTATATAAACGCAACACTTTTGTTTTTGTTCCCATTTTTCCACACAAGTCAAAGAAGTAAAACTTTGACTATATACACAAAAAACCTATTCCTTTTAAATATTGTTGACAAATCTGTCTAAATCTGTGTTAGTGAGCATTTCTTCTTTGCCAAGATAACCCATCACAGGTGTGGCATATCAAGACACTGATTAAACAGCATGATTATTGCACAGGTGTGCCTTAGGCTGCCCACAATAAAAGGCCACTCAGAAATGTGCAGTTTTATCACACAACACAATGCCACAGGTGTTGCAAGTTTTGAGGGAGCGTGCAGTTGGCATGCTGACTGCAGGAATGTCCACCAGAGCTGTTGCCCGTGCTTCATTTCCCTACAATAAGTTGTCTACAAAGGCGTTTCAGAGAATTTGGCAGTACATCCAACCGGTCTCACAACCGCAGACCACGTGTAGTCACACCAGTCCAGGAACTCCACATCCAAGAGGTGCACCTCCATGATCGTCTGAGACCAGCCACACGGACAGCTGCTGCAACAATTAGTTTGCATAAGCAATGAATTTCTGCACAAACTGTGAGAAACCGTCTCAGGGGAGCTCATCTGCATGCTCGTCGTCCTCATCGGGGTCTCCACCTGACTGCAGTTGGTCGTCCTGACCGACTCAGGGTAGATGGCAGACAGCTTGTGTGGCGTCGTGTGGGAGAGCGAATTTGCTGATGTCAACGTTGACGAGACCATCAGCGTGTTTCACTTCCTGCCAATATCCAAGAACTTGGCACAGCCATTGATGAAGAGTGGACCAACATTCCACAGGCCACAATCAACAACCTGAGTGTGGCTTTTCAGAGTGGCCTTTTATTGTGGGCAGCCTAAGGCACACCTGTGCAATCATCACGCTGTTTAATCAGCACCTTGATATGCCCCACCTGTGAGGTGGGATGGATGATCATGGCAAAGAAGAAATGCTCACCAACACAGATTTGGACACATTTGACATAGGTCTTTTGTGTATTTAGTAAAAAAAAACAAAAGTGTTGTGTTCAGTATATTTGTATTGTGCAAGGTGTTGTTGTGGACTATTAGGTGCAATTTGCAGTGTTGGGACTAACTAACTATTTCGACGGTAAATAGTAATCTAGCGCGTTATTTTTTATATTCAGTTACCGTTACTACATGATGCGTTACTGCGTTATTTTAAGTTTTTTTTTATGTAGTATCGGCTAGAAACTGAGAAGATCTGAGTGTGTTTTATTGGAGCGCTGCGGAAGAGGCGACAAGGAGGAGGGGCGCCGCGCGCTGTGTCTGTGTTTACTAACAAGACATGGCAAAGCCCGAAACCGAGTTTCTTAACATGGAGATATTCTCACTACTTTTCTTTTGTCGACCACAAAGAAAAGAACATTTTAGTTAAATGTAAGTTGTGTCTTGGATCAAAGATCCTATCCTAGCAATTCAAATCTGCTGAAACAGCTACAAAAGCAACATGCTTCGACAAAGCTAGTAAAGAGAGACACACTTCACCTCCTAAGCAATAGCGGCTGGATTTTAACGAGGCACTGCGCACTGAAGGTACACACACTCTGTCAATTCTCTTATATACTGTTGCTCTTTCATTCTAGACTTCTAGAGTGTTTGATTATCACATCACTCTAAATGTATAGACTATAAAGTTCACAAACATAAAGAGGGATGCTAGTGGGCCAGGCCAATCTTTCCTTATCTCTAAACTAAAACTGGGGAAATGTGTAGTGTTCTGGGCTTCAGACATGATTTTATTTCAGAATTCCTTGAGAGAAAAAAACGCCTGGTTCGGCTTTGTGTATGTAGTGTGTGTCTTCCTTGGTTTACAGCTATGTTGTTATTATGCTGTTTGTTACTTATGTATGTTATGTTGCAGCTATTTAAAATAGTTTTGTCAATTTGTTCTGGCCTGAAACAAATTGGCCCTTTGAAACATATCTTTGTCTTTGTGTGTCGTATGTAGACCACATTGCTTAGCAGAGTTCAGTGATGCAAATGCATGTTAAGTTGATCAACAGATTGTATTATTCTCCAGTGCAGGGGTGCTCATTACGTCGATCGCGAGCTACCGGTCGATCACCAGCCAGACATTAAAAAAATAGTCCTAAAAATGAGCGATCATAAATCTTCACTATGACGTCACTTTCGTCACTTGATTGACATTCACGGCACCCGAGGGTCTTCTGAGATGACGCTGGCTGCCGCCAGCTCATTAAAATTACCGACTGGCGCCGTACCTGTCGTCAAAACCCCAAAGACCGACTGCACAGTTGCACAGTTGCGCTAACAAAACGAGTCTCAGAAAGCTGGCGTGCACAAGCTAGCAAGCTACGGAGTTTGCCGACAATGTATTTCTTGTAAAGTGTATACAAAGGAGTACGGAAGCTGGACAAATAAGATGCCAAAAACCAACCACTTTCATGTGGTATTGGACAGAAAGGAGGACTTTTTTCTCCTCCATTCGAAAATGCGGACGTTTTTAGCACCACTGTCTGATTCCAATCAATGCAAGTCATCAGAATCAGGTAATACACCAACTTATATTCTTGTCTTCATGAAAGAAAGGAATCTATATGTGTTAAACATGCCTGTATTATCTTTAAACACCTTAACTTGTTAACAATATTAACTATATGTGTTAAACATGCCTGCATTATCTTTAAACACCTTTAACTTGTTAACAATATTAACTATATGTGTTAAACATGCTTGTATTATCTTTAAACACCTTTAACTTATTAATAATATTAACTATATGTATTAAACATGCTTGTATTATCATTAAACACCTTTAACTTGTTAACAATATTAATTATATGTATTAAACATGCTTGCATTATCTTTAAACACCTTTAACTTGTTAACAATATTAACTATATGTATTAAACATACTTGTATTATCAATAAACACCTTTAATTTATTAACAATATTAACTATATGTATTAAACATTCTTGTATTATCATTAAACACCTTTAATTTATTAACAATATTAACTATATGTGTTAAACATGATTGCATTATCATTAAACACCTTTAACTTATTAACAAAAACATATATTTCATAAATAAGTAAATATAAATTATATATATGAATGAGGTAGATCCCCACGACTTGATCAATTGAAAAGTAGCTCGCCTGCAGAAAAAGTGTGAGCACCCCTGCTCCAGTGCAATAACAGTACTGAAATGAAGGCTAAAAGGGCATTAAAGGGGGCCTTAAAAAATATATATATAAGTAACTAAATAGTTACTTTTCACAGTAACACATTACTTTTTGGTGTAAGTAACTGAGTTACTTTTGAAATAAAGTAACTAGTAACTGTATCTAGTTACTGGTTTTCAGTAACTAACTCAACACTGGCAATTTGTACTGTGCTTGCTCTCACCAGGACCACCGGGGCCAGACCCACGTAGTCTCTCTGGCTGGTGTAGAGCCGCATCTGGCCCACGTCCCTGACGTTCCCCGGCTGATCCAGGCGCCAGGAGATGATGTGAGTCTCGGCCTGCTCGGACACGTCTTTGACCAAAAAGTCCACTTGGAGAACCTCCAGAAGACCCCTGTTAGACAGAAAGTTCTGTTGAAATGGAGCCCACATTATCACCCCAAAAAAAATTCAGGGAAATAAGTCCATGGTAGTAAAATTCAAAAATATTGGTAATATTTTTAAAGCGAAAATGTTGTTGGATTTATTTCTTGAATCATTCACGATCCGAATGTGAGACTGGAACACATCCTGTATGTTTCTGTCTTTTTCATGCTATGCAGAAGACTGGAGTCTTCTAGTCTGCCCACAAAGTCCTCTGAAAAAACATCCAGGAATACTCCATTTACACGTCGTGACCTGAATATTAACAAGTACAAGCCATATTTGGTATTAGAAGCGCTAAAGCCGAGGAACTACTTTTAGCGGCGCTGTGATCACAGAGAGCTATCCAGCTCATGCTGCTATATTGACATAATGAGCTGCTGCATGGCCTCTGAGTTGGTGAAAGTTAAATCTACCACCTGCTCAGTGGCCGAGTGGTTACAGTGTCCGCCCTGAGATCGGTAGGTCGTGAATTCAAACCCCGGTCGAGTCATACCAAAGACGATAAAAATGGGACTCATTACCTCCCTGCTTGACACTCAGCATCAAGGGTTGGAATTGGGGGTTAAATCACCGAAAATGAATCCAGGGCGCGGCCCCCGCTGCTGCTCACTGCTCCCCTCAAGGGTGATGGGTCAAATGCAGAGAATAATTTCGCCACACCAAGTGTGTGTGTGACAATCATGGGTACTTTAACTTTTTAAACCCACAAGTTGGTCAACTTTGACATCCAACTTTGACCCGGAGATGATGATGAATTGTTGATGTAAAGGGGACGATACAAACATCCCATCAGTCTTCATCCCAATGAGAGCAGACATTATACAGTAAGTGATAGTTTTATTATTTTTGTGTATCTTCTTTAGCACTTAGCAATACTGCTACGTGATGCTTAAGCTGCATCTGTTTAGCACACAGCTTCTAAAACTTGTAGATTATCCTCCTTATATTCAGGATCAAAAATAGAAGTTTCTGGATCATCATTTGTCCCAAAGTAGTCTTTGTTGTCTCTCATCAAGTCTGCCATGATTAGTAGTCTTGTTGTTGTTGAAGGGAAAGTGAATGTTGTGAAATGAATAGACTTAACATGATCAAAATATGTAAATATTACATGTTATTATGAATGTTACTAGATACTACATATAAACTTACAGTGTGTATATAAAACCTTGACGGAGGTTTAGAGCGTTTTATAGGCGTAATAGAACAACTCTCATTGGCTCCATTGTTAGCTGACTCTTGCTAGAGTTTGTTTACGATTTCTAATGCACAAAAAAAGAAAAACATATGTGTTCTTGTCTTACATAATGTGAATAATAGACAGCATTCTTTAAAAAAGTGCAGTTCTCTTTAATAACCCAGATGTCCCACAATGCATCTGCTGGTGTTGATGGATGAGGTCAAAGGTCAACATCTGTGCCAGTTTGCAAAATGCTTGACATGAAAGCTTCTCTCACACTTTTTTAATGGCACCTCCATAAGACTCATTTCTGACATCTATTTATGTCACTGACTAGAAGTGATGCAGGCAAGTGACTCCACTGAGGAAACACGGAAGGGGTTCATGGCCTTATTTCCTGGAAATCCTTCTGTTGGGGGGGACATTAAAGCCCCCTCACATCGCTACAGAGCAGCGATGGGAATGTGTGGGGGAGGGGCACGGTACATGATGGCACACAACTTGGAATATCTCTCCTTTCTAATCCTCCCTTCTGAACGTGCAAGCGCTTAAGCCCCGGATAACGGAGCCCTGATTATGGACGATTACGGATAAGTGGGTCGGGCCGGACAGCGGGTGGGGGGGCCGGCCAGCGGTGTCGCTGCCTGGACGTGAGGTTGCTGGGCAGAGGTGACGCACCATGAATGAAACATAACACTTCATAACATGTCTGCAGTTTTGGATACAATGCAATGCCAGCACAGCAAATCACAGACTACCTATACACTGCAGGCCGAAGTGGAACAAATTGGAGTTTGTCCAAATCACAGACTATGTTTACACTGCAGGCCAAAGTGGAGCAAATTGGAGTTTTTACAAATCCGATTTGTTTCCACATGACTGTTTAGATCACAAGTAAATGGAATCTTTATGAGATTCCGGTGGCCCTAATGTGTCTCCAATGTGGCCTCAAGGTGGCCCTAATGTGTCCCCAATGCGCCCCCAATGTAGCCCAATGTGTCTCCAATGTGGCCCCAATGCTGCCCCAATTGTGGCCCCAATGTGTGCCTAATGTGTTCCCAATGTGGCCCTAATTAGTCCCGGATGTGGCCCAAGAGAAGCCCTAATGTGACCCCAATGCTGCCCCAATGTGTCCCCAATGTGGCCCCAATCTCGCCCTATTGTGGCCCGGATGTGTCCCCAATGTGGCCCGTAATGTGTCCCCAATTTGGCCCATATGTATCCCCAATGCTGCCCCAATGTGTCCACAATGTGGCTCTAATGTGGTCCCAATGTGGCGAAAGAGAGGACCTAATATGACCCCAATGTGGCTCTAATGTGTCCCCCATGTGGCCCTAATGTGTTCCCAATGCTTCCCCAATGTGGCCCGAATGTGGCCCAATGTCGCCCTAATGTGTCCCGAATGTGGCCCAAGAGGCCCTAATGTGTCCCCATTGAAACCCATTGTAGCCCATTGCTGACCCATTGTGTCCGCAATCTGGCCCTAATGTGTCCCGGATGGGTCCCCAGTGTGTCCCAAGAGAGGCCCTAATGTGTCCCCAATGTGGCTCTAATAAGGCCCAAGAGAGGCCCTAATGTGACCCCAAAGTGGCTCTAATGTGGCTCTAATAAGGTCCAAGAGAGGCCCTAATGTGACCCCAATGTGGCTCTAATGTGGCTCTAATATGGCCCCAATGTGGCCCAAGAGAAGCCTCAACGTGTCCGCAATGCTGCCCCAATGTGTCCCCAAAGTGTCCCTAATGTGGCCCTAATGTGTCCCCAATGTGGCCCTGATGTGTCCCCAATGTTGCCCCAATGTGGCCCCAATGTGTCCCCAATGTGGCCCAATGTCGCCCTAATGTGTACCGGATGTGGCCCCAATGTGACCCAATGTGGCCCTAATGTGTCCCGGATGTGGCCCCAATGTGGCCCAAGAGAGGCCCTGATGTGTCCCCAATCGTGGCTCTAATTTGTCCCCAATGTGGCCCAAGAGAGGCCCTGATGTGTCCCCAATGTGGCTCTAATTCGTCCCCAATGTGTCCCAATGTCGCCCTAATGTGTCCCGGATGTGACCCAAGAGAGGCCCTAATGTGTCCCCAATGTGGCTTTTACGTGTCCCCAATGTGACCCTAATGTTTCCCCATTTTGGCCCTAATGTGTCCCCAATGCTGCCCCAATGTGTCCTCAATGCTGCTCCAATGTGTCCCCAATGCTGCCCCAATGTGTTCCCAATGTGGCCCCGATGTGGCAAAGTAATAAGTCTAGCACATATAGTTATTAGTACATATAGGTATTAGTACATATAGTTATTAGTACATATAGTTATTAGTACATATAGTTATTAGCACATATAGTTATTAGTACATATAGGTATTAGTACATATAGTTATTAGTACATATAGTTATTAGCACATATAGTTATTAGTACATATAGTTATTAGCACATATAGTTATTAGTACATATATGTATTAGTACATATAGTTATTAGTACATATAGGTATTAGCAATTATAGTTATTAGTACATATAGGTATTAGTACATATAGTTATTAGCACCTATAGTTATTAGTACATATAGGTATTAGTACATATAGTTATTAGCACATATAGGTATTAGTACATATAGTTATTAGTACATATAGTTATTAGCACATATAGGTATTTGTACAAGTAGTTATTAGCACATATAGGTATTAGTACATATAGTTATTAGCACATATACTGTAGTTATTAGCACATATAGGTATTAGTACAAATAGTTATTAGCACATATAGGTATTAGTACATATAGTTATTAGCACATATAGTTATTAGCACATATAGGTATTAGTACAAATAGTTATTAGCACATATAGGTATTAGTACATATAGTTATTAGTACATATAGTTATTAGCACATATAGTTATTAGCACATACAGGTATTAGTACATATAGTTATTAGCACATATAGTTATTACCACCAGTGTTGGGTTAGTTACTGAAAACCAGTAACTAGTTACAGTTACTAGTTACTTTATTTCAAAAGTAACTCAGTTACTAACTCAGTTACTTAAACCAAAAAGTAATGCGTTACTGTGAAAAGTAACTATTTAGTTACTTATATATATATATATTTTAATTTTTTTAAGGCCCCATTTAATGCCCTTTTAGCCTTCATTTTAGTACTGTTATTGCACTGGAGAATAATACAATCTGTTGTTCAACTTGACATGCATTTGCATCATTGAACTCTGCTAAGCAATGTGCTCTACATACAACACACAAAGACAAAGATATGTTTTAAAGGGCCAATTTGTTTCAGACCAGAACAAATTGACAAAACTATTTTAAATAGCTGCAACTTAACATACATAAGTAACAAACAGCATAATAACAACATAGCTGTAAAACAAGAAAGGCACACACTACATACATAAAGCCTAACCAGGCGTTTTCTCAAGGAATTCTGAAATAAAATCATGTCTGAAGCCCAGAACACTCTACACATTTCCCCACTTAGTTTAGAGAAAAGGAAATATTAGCCTGGCCCACTAGTATCCCTCTTTAGGTTTGTGAACTTTATAGTCTAAACATTTAGAGTGATGTGATAATCAAACACTCTAAAAGTTTAAAATGAAAGAGTATATAAGAGAATTGACAGAGTGTGTGTACCTTCACGTATGCAGTGCCTCGTTAAAATCCAGCCGCTGTTGGAGGTGGAGGTGAGTGTGTCTCTTTACTAGCTTCGTCGAAGCATGTTGTTTTTGTCGCTGTTTCAGCATATTTGAAACTTACATTCAGCTAAAATGTTCTTTTCTTTGTGGTCGATAAAAGAAACGTACTGAAAATATCTCCATTTTAAGAAACTCGGCTTCGGGGTTCGCCATGACGTCTTGATAGTAGACACAGACACGCCCCCTCCCCCACACACACACTCACACACACACACGTACACACAGACAGTGCGCGGCGCGCCTCTTTTTCGTCGCCTCTTCAGCAGCGACACTCAGATCTTCTCAGTTTCTAGCCGATACTACATAAAAAATAACGCAAAATAACGCAGTAACGCATCATGTAGTAACGGTAACGGAGTTACTGAATATAAAAAATAACGCGTTAGATTACTAGTTACCGCCGATAGTAACGGCGTTACAGTAACGCGTTACAAAGTAACGCGTTAGTCCCAACACTGATTACCACATATAGGTATTAGCACATATAGGTATTAGTACATATAGTTATTAGCAAATATAGTTATTCGTACATATTGTACAGTATTTGAGCCGGGATGCACACATTTGAGCGTGTCTAATTTTGAGAAAATACCAAATAAATGAAAACTGTGTTTTTAAAACGTCTTTGAAGATGTAAAGTGTATTCTGATGGAAAAAGTCCGGTTCAAAGCAGTCGTCAAATGAGTGCGACTGATCCTGTGTTCAAGTACTAACTGACCTCTTCGACGTGACAGCAACCTTCCTTTTGCACACAAACGATACGGTGTTGGGCAAGCCCACACTGCCAGGATGCGCCTTCACGTCCCATGACGCCGAGTCGCTGGCTCGCAGCGCGCTGAACGCCAGTCCGGACTTCATCGTGGTCCTGTGGGGAACACAACAAGCAGGGAAACAAATGGGATGTTTATTGAGTTCCGTATCCAGGCAGTATCTGCTGATATCGTTTATTGTGTTCCGTATCCAAGCAGTATCGGCTGGTATCATTTGTCATTCCTGCAGCCTCACTCAGCACGCAGTCGGCCGACTATAATCAATGATAAGCGAGACTGCAGGGTCAAGGTCGGACTCAAAGTGCACACAGACAGCACCAGAATTGCAACTTCCACATGAAGCGATCAATGTGTGGATCAATAGTCATGTGGACATGATATCCAAACATCCAAGTATGAAATATAAAGCACCCAAATCCACTCTGGTGCTGAAAGTATCATAAGCTTTCCACTTCTAGACTCTGTAGAAGAACGTATGATGCTGGGTTGCCATGGTGATGACACATCTGGTGACATTGTTATTGCAAGATACATTACTGCTGCTTTTTGCCACAATTCCTGCCAATCAAAAACTAGATATGCCTCACTTCAAGTTAATGACAACTAGAATTTTGGGAAAGAGAAAAAATGTTTTGGGTTCGATACTGGGAAGAGTAGTGTGCGTGGGTGGTTGAAAGGTTGGAATCGGGTTTTTTTTGTAGAACTATGAATATGTTTGAATGGGAATTTTATGGAAATTTGAGAATTTTGGGAGAACCTGAAATTTTTTAAAATATTGATACTAGCACAATTGTCCTAGATCAGGGGTGTCAAACTCCTTTTCCTCGAGGGCCACATCGCCATACTTGCCAACCCTCCCGGATTTTCCAGGAGACTCCCGAAATTCAGCGCCTCTCCCGAAAACCTCCCGGGACAAATTTTCTCCCGAAAATCTCCCGAAATTCAGGCGGACTCAGGTCCATGAGGACCTGAGTCCGCTAACCCACAACATAAAGAGCATACCTGCCCAATAACGTTATAACTGTAGAATGATGGAGGGCGAGTTCTTGGTTTCTTATGTGGGTTTATTGTTAGGCAGTTTCATTAACGTCCTCCCAGCGTGGCAACAACACACAACAACAGCAGTCACGTTTTTGTATACCGTAAAGCAGTTCGTCTGCCGTAAACAGCAATGTTGTGACACTCTTAAACAGGACAATACTGGCATCTAGTGCATTTGATGAAAGCACTTTTGTGCGTGCCACACAGAATGCATCATCAGAGGTGTTCAGCATGGTTCGAAAAATAGTGACAGAGAATAGAACAAGGATGGACAATTCAACCCTTAACTCAACAATGAGTAGATGAGTGTTATGTGTGTGTATATGTGTAAATAAATGAACACTGAAATTCAAGTATTTATTTTATATATATATACACATATATATATATATATATATATATATATATATATATATATATATATATGTATATATATATAAATATATATATATAATAAAATACATATATATATACGTATATATATATATATATATATATAGGTAGAATTCACTGAACGTCAAGTATTTCTTTATATATATATATATATATATATATATATATATATATATGTATATATATAGATACATATATATATATATATATATATATATATATATAATCTATGAAATACTTGACTTGGTGAATTCTAGCTGTAAATATACTCCTCCCCTTTTAGCCACGCCCCCAACCACGCCCACGTACCACCCCGACCCCCCCCCCCCCCCCCCGACCCCCCCCCCCCCCCCCCCGAAATCGGAGGTCTCATGGTTGGCAAGTATGCACATCGCAGTTATGGCTGCCCTCAGAGGGCCACTTGTAACAAATAATAATATTCACCTCATAATTAGGGCTGCAACAACTAATCGATTAAATCGATTAAAATCGATTGTAAAAATAGTTGGCGGTTAATTTAGTCATCGATTCGTTGGATCTATGCTATGCGCATGCGCAGAGGCAATTTGTATTTTTTTTAATTTTTTTTTATAAACCTTTATTTATAAACTGCAACATTAACAAACAGCTGAGAAACAATAATCAAAATAAGTATGGTGCCAGTGTGCTGTTTTTTTCCAATAAAATACTGGAAAGGATAGGAATGTAGTTCGTCTCTTTTATCCGATTATTAATCGAAGTAATAATCGACAGATTAATCGATTATCAAATTAGTTGTTAGTTGCAGCCCTACTCATAATATTATTGCACGACAATATATATTTTTTACGTAATCTGTAAAAAAATAAATCTGTAGACTGGCAGCTGAGTCAGCAGAATTGTACCTTGGATTTGATCGGTTTTTTTTGTCTTTACAGGATATTGCTGTAAATGGAAAAAGGCAACCGTGTTTTTCTACGGTAAATTCTGGCGACAGAGCAAATAGTGTTAATCATGAACTCTATGATGGCTGTTTTTGCGGTGTATTACTTTAAATCGAAAAAAAAGGTACCACTGTTTGTTTGTTTTTTATGATAAAATCCTGGCCACTGACCAGCCATTTTTTCTTTTACCGTAAAATCTATAACCATTTTTACAATGTGTAATTTAATGGTGAACTTGATTTATAATAAGTCAATCAGGTATTTATTTTCATGTTTACAAATAAAAGTTTAATATATGACAATATATTTGTTACATTATTAGGAAACATGAAACTAATGGTTCATTATTATCAGAGATAACTACTTTCCAACCTAAATTCATACAAATGTAGCTAATAATACATTTTTAACCTTACCAACATAATTATTACAGATTCATACATTAATCAAGCAGATATTTGAGTATTTATTTTTTATTTTAAGAAAAAACATGTTTAATGTATAATAATATAGTATTTGTTACATTATTAGATATCATTGAATCAAAATATATGCAATTGCATGCAATAAATGTATTTTTTTTTTTTGAAAATGGAAAGTTAAAGTCCCATTGCTAGTCACACACACACTAGGTGTTGAGAATACATTTAGTACGTACTTTATTGATGCATATTATTTCCAGGTGGTGTCGGGCCATATAAAATGATGTGGCGGGCCATATCTGGCACGCGGGCCTTGAGTTTGACACATTTAAGGATATGAATGGGTTGATGTTAGAATTTTTGGAATCGGTTGAAAAATGTATTAACAGTTTGAATCGAGAATGGGTATTTTGGAGTTCCTGGAATTTCAGGAAAACTGGGAATTCGTACGAAAAGAAATAGGAGCATTTGTTGTCCCAACCAAGAGGAATGTTTTGAAGGTCGAAAACCGTTGAAAAATGTGGACTGTGGCAACTTCCCAGGAAGAGGTGAAAATAGGGCTTTGGAAAATTTTTGGAATTTTTTTGAAAATGGTAGTTTGATTGTCCAAGGTGAGTGGAGTGTGTGGATGGTGGAAGGGTTCCAGTCGGGTGAGAAATGTGGGAATTGTGCACGCTCTAATAATAATGGCCCATTCATTTTCCATCCATCCATTTTCTACCGCTTGTCCCCAATGGGAAAGATGTCCCGGAAAACTGGGAATTCTGGGTAATCCAGGAAATTTTTTCAAAATGTTGTTGGGGAGCGAACGATTCCCGGTCAAGCCGAATGTTTTGATACAGGAACGGTTCTGATTGGATGAGAACTGTGGGCTGTGGAGCGTACCAAACTTTTGCGTCGGAATAATAATAAATACATTATGAATGTTTGGACAGTCACACAATAATTATAATTTAAAAAAAAAATAATAATAATAATAGTAATAATAATAATAATAATAAATAGATGAATGTATGGTGTAGAATTTTATTTGTGTCAATGTTTGGACAGTCACACAATAATAATAAAAAAATAAAAAATAATAATAATAAATAGCTGAATTTATGGTGTAGAATCTTATTTGTGTGAATGTTTGGACAGTCATACAATAATAATAATAATAATAATAATAATAATAATAAATAATAATAATAATAATAATAAAAATAAAAATAATAATAAATAGATGAATTTATGGTGTAGAATCTTATTTGTGTGAATGTTTGGACAGTAACACAATAATAATAATAAAAATAATAAATACATGATTTTTGGTGTAGAATTTTATTTGTGTGAATGCTTGGACAGTCGCACAATAATAATAATAATAATGATAATAATGATAATAATGATAACTAGATTATTTTCGGTGAAGAATATTACACGTGCGAATGCTTGGACAGTCAAGCAATAGTAATAATAACAATGATAATAATAAAATAATAATACAAATAATTAGATTATATTTTGGTGTAGAATCTTACATGTGTGAATTAACAACAAAAATAACAATAATAATAATAATAATGAGAAGAAGAAGAAGAAATAGATGTTTTTGTTGTCTGTGCTGTGTTGGCCGAATGCAGCTGAGATAGACTCCAGCGACCCCCCGCGACCCCGAAAGGGACAAGCGGAAGAAAATGGATGGATGGATGGGTGTAGAATCTCATATGTGAATGCTTGGACAGTCAAGCAATAATAATAATAATAATAATAATAATAATGACAATGATAATGATAATGATAATGATTATAATAATGATAATGATAATAATAATAATAATAATGATAATAATAAGAATACCAATAACAATGATGATAATAAATAGATGTTATTTTGGTGTAGAATCTCATATGTGTGAATGCTTGGACACATACAATAATAATAATAATAATAATAATAATAATGATAATAACAATAATAACAACAATAATAATTCAATTCCATTCATATTTACATTATAATAACGATAATAATAAATACGTTATATTTTGGTGTAGAATCTCATATGTGTGAATGTTTGGACAGTCACACATATACACTATATTGCAAACAGGCAAGTAAGCATTAAAAAGCACAAATAGCAATGTAATATTACTCTATAGTAGGGCTTGGGGATAACAAGAGCGTCATCAATATCAATAAAAAATGTGTTCGTTAAAACACATGCACAAACTTAAAAGTTTGGTGGACAAAATGAAACAGAAAAAGAAGTGGCATAAAACACGTCTTAGAAAGTTATACATGTAAACAAACTAAGGTGAGTTCAAGGACCGCCAAAATTAGTAGGACAAAACGGCGCTCGCCAAATACTCGAATCAGTGAAGGATGTTTAATATAAACAGTGTGCTTTATAACAATTAGGGAGGTTTGTGTCATGTTTGTCCTCCTAAAGAAACCATATTAAAACAAAAAAATGTATTGTTTTCCCCTCATCTTTTTCCATTTTTCATTCATTTCTGAAAAAGCTCCAGAGAGCCACCAGGGCGGCGCTAAAGAGCCGCATGCGGCTCTAGAGCCGCGGGTTGCCGACCCCTGCTCTATGAGGTATGGAAGCAAGGTTGGTTGCATGACTCGCTCTCTGGTAACCGAGCAACGCAGGAAGTGATCACGCTAACAGCCAATCAGGCGACAGTATCAACTATCATGTTTGCTTGATTCTTTGCAGGGAGTGAGAAGAGAAAATCCAAATGAAGAAATTGTGGATCCGAGAGTAAAAGTCACCTGGACAGTTTTTGGATGTTTTCAAAGTCAGACCAATGTGGTCTGTGTCTGTACGTGATGCAAGGCAAGAGCGCTAATACCACAACACCTTAGCCGGACTGCTGTAACTTCCTGACATTTAACCACTTTGCACTATTTTCTTATACTTTATGAAGTATTTCTTCCATATTCCTTCATTTTAAGAGATTATTGTTGAGTCTTCAATGTGATTTTAACATTTTGTTGACATTGTTGGAGTGTTTTCCATGATTGTGTTGACATTTCCTTTCTGCCTTGACATCTGAGGGATTATAATCACAGGCAGTTATATTTCAAATAAAAATGTATTATCATCCTGCTCCTTACTTCCTACAGGTGATAAAATAATCAATAATTATCAATATTGACTGGTGTAAACACTGATATCGTGACACAGTTTTCAGCTGTATCGCCCATATACTGCAACACGCACACAGATGTGTCGGCTTAATCCTCACAGTGGGCTGAAATGGTCCCAACCTTTAAGGGTAAATAACCTCTTGATTCATTTTCAATCACAGCTGCAGATTATCCTGCCTGTCCCCCTGCTGGAATGGACTCAATCTCGGGTCCATAGACGCCAAGTAGAGCAGGGACGTCTCCTGGAAGACAAGCTCCTCGGTCAACGTGAGCCTTGGCTCTGATTTACAATAGGAGCAGGACTGTAGTCCTCATGCGAGTACTCACAAGTACTTGGACCCTACGCTCGGATTTGGAGGGTGATTTCAGGTGAATGCAAACCCCGGGGGTGGAGGGGTCAACCTGCTTTCATGTAAGAACCGAGCGTCATCGGGTCAGTTGTGCTCCTACTGAAGATGCATGAGACTGGCACACGTGGATTAATACGTGTACCTTCGCATGGCTCTCCATTTTCCTGCAGATTATGTCCAGTGGGCGCGCAGCATGATATCACTAAATCGACGGATTAGATGATACATTTAGAGACACAGCTCAGTCAGAAGAGTAGTTAGTATTCTAATAAAAAACATTCTACTGCATGGGAAACCTCAGAGTGCCTGAACCCTAATTGTTATTTTGATACACCAGATGGCATAGTGAACGTCACAGTGAACCCCGTAATATCCGACCAAATCATCCTCTCGTACTCGCAAGCATAAACTTAACAAGGGTGTCAAAAAAAATATTCTCAAATTAATTGCCATCCATCCATCCATCCATCTTCTTCGGCTTATACGAGGTTGGGTCGCGGGGGCAGCAGCCTAAGCAGGGAAGCCCAGACTTTCCTCTCCCCAGCCACTTCGTCCAGCTCTTCCCGGGGGATCCCGAGGCGTTCCCAGGCCAGCCGGGAGACATAGACATCCCAACGTGTCCTGGGTCTTCCCCGTGGCCTTTTACCGGTCGGACGTACCCTAAACACCTCCCTAGGGAGGCGTTCGGGTGGCCCGAACCACCTCATCTAGCTCCTCTCCATGTGGAGGATCATTGAATGGGAATTTCCTGGAAATTTGGGATTTTCGGGAAAACCAGACATTTTTGAAAATATTGATACCAGCACAATTGTCCTAAATGATATAAATGAGTTGCAATTTTTGGAATTGGTTGAAAAATGTTGACCTATTTGGGAATCCCTAGAATTTCAGGAAAACCGGGAAAATGTACGGGGAAAAAAATGTTGCTGTCCCAACTAAGAGGAATGTTTTGATGGTGGAATAGTTGAAAAATGTGGACTGTGAAAACTTTCCGGAAAGAGGTAAAAAGAAAGGGCTATGGAAAACCGGGAATTATTGGAATTCCTGGAATTTTCTTAACTTGGAAAATGGTAGTTTGATTGTCCAAGTTGAGTGGAGTGTGTGGATAGTAGAACGGTTCAAATCGGATGAGAAATGTGGGATATGAAGTAGATTGTATAATGCTCATTCATTGTCAATGGGGAGAAATTCCTGGAAATTCTGGGAAAACCGTGAATTTTGGGGAAAGGAAAAACATGTTATGCCTTCAAGATCTCGGAAGAGTAGTGTGTGTGTGTGGATGGTTGAAAGGTCAGAATCGGATAAAATGTAGCGCAAAAGTTTGAGAATTTAGGGCATTGTATAACTATGAATACGTCCATACATTTGATATGGGAATTTCCTGGAAATTTGTGAATTTCGGGAAAACCAGACATTTTTGAAAATAATGATACTAGCACAATTGTCCTAAATGATATAAATGAGTTGCAATTTTTGGAATTGTTTGAAAACTTTTGACCTATTTGGGAATTCCTGGAATTTCGGGAAAACCGGGAATATGTACGAAAAAACACCTAACTTTTGTTGTCCCAACTAAGAGGAATGATTTGATGGTGGGATGGTTGGAATTGGTTGAAAAATGTGGACTGTGAAAACTTTCCAGAAAGAGGTAAAGATAGGGCTATGGAAAACCGTGAATTCTTGGAATTCCTGGAATTTATTTTAACTTGGAAAATGGCAATTTGATTGTCCAAGTTGAGTGGAGTGTGTGGATAGTGGAACGGTTCAAATCGGATGAGAAATGTGGGATATGAAGTAGATTGTATAATGCTCATTCATTGTCAATGGGGAGAAATTCCTAGAAATTCCGGGAAAACCGTGAATTTTTGGGAAAGGAAAAACATGTTATGCCTTCAAGATCTCGGAAGAATAGTGTGTGTGTGTGGATGGTTGAAAGGTCAGAATCGGGTAAAATGTAGCGCAAAAGTTTGAGAATTTAGGGCATTGTATAACTATGAATATGTCCATACATTTGATAAGGGAATTTCTTGGAAATTTGTGAATTTCGGGGAAAACCAGACATTTTTGAAAATATTGATACTAGCACAATTTTCCTAAATGATATAAATGAGTTAGAATTTTTGGAATTGGTTGAAAAATGTTGACCTATTTGTGAATTACTGGAATTTCAGGAAAACCGGGAATATGTACGAAAAAACCCTAACTTTTGTTGTCCCAACTAAGAGGAATGATTTGATTGTGGGATGGTTGGAATTGGTTGAAAAATGTGGACTGTGAAAACTTTCCGGAAAGAGGTAAAAAAAAAAGGGCTATGGAAAACCGGGAATTCTTGGAATTCCTGGAATTTTATTAACTTGGAAAATGGTAGTTTGATTGTCCAAGTTGAGTGGAGTGTGTGGATAGTGGAACAGTTCAAATCGGATGAGAAATGTGGGATATGAAGTACATTGTATAATGCTCGTTCATTGTCAATGGGGAGAAATTCCTGGAAATTCCGGGAACACCGTGAATTTTGGGAAAGGAAAAATATGTTATGCCTTCAAGATCTCGAAAAAGTAGTGTGTGTGAGTGGAAGGTTGAAAGGTCAGGATCGGGTAAAAAAGGGCGCAACATTTTGAGAATTGAAGGCATTGTATAACTATGAATATTTCCATACATTTGAATGGGAATTTCCTGGAAATTTGGGAATTTCGGGAAAACCAGACATTTTTGAAAATATTGCTACTAGCACAATTGTCCTAAATGATATAAATGAGTTGCAATTTTTGGAATTGTTCGAAAAAGGTGGACCTATTTGGGAATTCCTGGAATTTCGGGAAAACCGGGAATATGTACGAAAAAACACCTAACTTTTGTTGTCCCAACTAAGAGGAATGATTTGATGGTGGAATGGTTGGAATTGGTTGAAAAATGTGAACTGGGAAAACTTTCCAGAAAGAGGTAAAAATAGGGCTACGGAAAACCGTGAATTCTTGGAATTCCTAGAAAATTTTTTAACTTGGAAAATGGCAATTTGATTGTCCAAGTTAAGGAGTCAACAAAGACAAAGTGCTCCAAGTGCTGACTCGACTTCTGACGAGTGATCTTGGACAAGCAATGAAAATGTTTATCTGTGAAACTTCACTTTGATGAAATCCTGACATACCTGAGCGTGAACGTCTCCAAGGCGGAGGTGCCGGCCAGGAAGATGTTAAACGTTGCCGTATTGTTGGTCTTCAGGGGCTTGGAGGAGGTCTGGATGACCACAGCACCCCCTAGTCTTAGACGGAAAAAGGCCGGGTGGCCAGGTGGACTTTGGAGCAGGGTCACGCTTCCGATTCTCCTCATGGGGGTCCCCGTCCCATCGTGAACCCCGCCTCTCCCAGCCCGTTGCAGGCTGTCTTGAGGCACGCACTGTCCCGTGCGGTCCCTTCGACTCTGGAAGTAGACCTCCACAAGATTCCCCTGGACCCCTTTTTCAGGGTTGCTTCTTCCGGTCTCTTTGCTGGAGCTGCCGGCTGGATTGGACGGGCTGAACCATGCGGGTTCTGGGTTTAGCTGCGCCACACAGAATCCACCGGGAGACACCAGGCATGACCCGCGGACTTCCCTGGTGCCCCAAAAGGCGTACACCGTCACACAGTGAGCTCTGTCCTTCCCCGTTCTCATCTGGTCTTCATCAGACGTCACCTTGACCTCAGCTTCCGCAGGCATGTGGAAGAGGATCCTAGCAGTTGGTGACGAGGCGCGCACCTGGCGGCCCACAATGACGGGCAGGATCTTGCGCCCGCTGTGGAGCAGGTTTGGTGCGATGGGGGCGTCCACGGTCAGTGGACCAAATAAGGCGTTGACAGTTGGTTGGAGAAGACCGGGACCTGAATCGGTGATGAGGAACGTCTGAATGTGAGCCTTCAGGCTGGAGTTGCCCTGAGAACTGGGAGAGTCCTTCCTCAGAAGCACGTGGTCCACGTTGAGCACCTGGAAAGTGACTGTGGGGTAAACAGGAAGTGGAACTGAGGGCTGTGGATCTTCAGAAACATGTTGGCTTTCAACATCTGGGGGAGGAAGACAGAGAAACAGTATTAGTTAGCCCATGTAGTGGCGCCCCCTATGGGCTGTGGTTTGAAAAGCATAATCCTGTGAAGCAAGTAGCAAATAACATGAGTGGAAAATAATCTCAGAAGCATAATAATAATAATGATGATGATTATTATTATTATTATATTATTAAAGTAATAACAAATAAATCATTGTTTTCCATCCATCCATTTTCTACCGGAGTACACCCTGGACAAGGAAGTTGGGGTAGACCCTGGACAAGTGTCCACCTCATGACAGGGCCAACACAGATAGACAACATTCACACACTCGGGACCATTTAGTGTTGACAATCAACCTATCAGGTGCATGTCTTTGGAAGTGGGAGCGGCCTATCACCAGGTGCATGTCTTTGGAGGCGGGAGGAAGCCGGAGTACGAGGAGAGAACCCACAATGTCACGGGGAGCACAAACAAACTCCACACAGAAAAGACCTTGAACCCAGGGCACATTATATATATATATATAGCGCCGCGCCCGGGAATAATTTTTGGTGATTTAATAACCCCCAATTCCAACCCTTGATGCTGAGTGCCAAGCAGGAAAGAATGCTGGTATGAGCTTTTAAACATAACCCGTTAACTGCTGCCAATCAAATGGTGAATAAGATACTCTTTAGGGTTCATATGTTTGTAAATCTGACTGTGATGAAGTCAGTGCCTCACCAGCCATCAACCTCACCGCACGTCACTGATATATATATATATATATATATATATATATATATATATATATATATATATATATATATATATATATATATATATATATATATATATATATATATATATATATATATATACACAATTAGGAGTATAATCATTTATCTGTATTTGGTATGTTCCTTTTCTTCTTTGGTATCTGCTGAATGGTTTATGTTAGTAAACATTTACCTTTCATACAGTAACACCTCCTCTTTATTGTTGCTTGTCTTTTTGTTCATGTTTTAGGATCCCCTTTACTTCTGTGATTATGCACTTTAGTGAAATTAAGTAAAAAAGTAACACAAATAAAACAATTTTTTGCAAAAACGTTTGCAACGTTCTATTAAAAAAAGATCCCTTTTTATTTAAAAATGAACGTGATTAACGCTGCAATACAACCAGGATGTGCAACAATAATACTCACAAATGATCTCGTAAAAAGTCATATGTAATGTTTGAAGTAGTTTTTTTTAGCCATGTTTTAGGCATGTGCATTTTACAAATATCATCATCATCAGCACGACATGTTGCTATTTTCCCAATGCACAACAAAGACTGTTGCTGTAAAATAGACTTGATGCAAAGTGTCCTATTGATGGTGCAAACAGTAAAACATGAACACTCACCCTGTGTTATCAGCACGGCAGCTGTCGCCACCACACACGCCACACACCACGCAACCTTCAGCATCTTGCCTGCAGATGTGGAAAATGATGTCAAGGAAATGCAGTCTGCAAGTTTGCTCTCATTGTAAAAAAAAGTCTTCAAAAAAGGTTTCCTCGTTGCAGGTGAGGACTTTTCTTCTTGCTGGGACAAGAAGTGTGACTCCACGGGACAGCAGACAGGAAGGACAGCAGCAGACAGGACATCAGCAGACAGAACAGTAGCAGAGAGGACAGCAGCAGACAGGACAGCAGGACAGCAGCAGAGAAGACAGCAGCAGACAGGACAGCAGGACAGCAGCAGAGAAGACAGCAGCAGACAGGACAGCAGACAGGACAGCAGACAGGACAGCAGCAGACAGGACAGCAGCAGCGAGGACGACGGTGGCGGAGTCAGTGAGCGTGTGTGAGATTAGTGATCAGCACGTGGTCCACATGTCCTGTGCAGCGGGAGATGAGAAGCGGAGCAGGTCAGAAGGATGAGGGATGTGACAACTGATGAACATGACTCATTGATGATGTCAAATCATGACTTTTTAATATTTAATAATATCGTAAATCATGACTTGAATTTTTAATAATATTACTTTACTTTTGGATAATATATTCATCATCTTCATTTGATTACATCCTTCTAATATGCTTTTTAGTCAAGTTGTCCTCATTTACAGTACATTCTGCAGGACCACCTGTATACATATTAATATGTGTACTATACATTTAACAGTACAATATACAAAACCACCTGTATGCATATTAATATGTGTACTATACATTTACAGTACATTTTGCAGGACCACCTATATGCATATTAATATGTGTACTATACATTTACAGTACATTCTGCAGGACCACCTGTATGCATATTAATATGTGTACTATACATTTACAGTACATTCTGCAGGACCACCTGTATGCATATTAATATGTGTACTATACATTTGCAGTACATTCTGCAGGACCCCCTGTATGCATATTAATATGTGTACTATACATTTGCAGTACATTCTGCAGTACCAACTGTACTGTATGCATATTAATATGTGTACGATACATTTGCAGTACATTCTGCAGTACCACCTGTACTGTACGCATATTAATATGTGTACCAAAAAGGTCTCCTGGTTTGCTTTGTGTGTATATTGTACACATATTGTATTTAAACGTGTGCTCAAATGTACATAACCAAACTCACATCATCGTTGTTAGCGCGTCATCGTTTATTGTGTTGCCAGATGTCAGCCTTGCAGTCCATGTGACAGTGAAGGGATGATGATGATGATGATGATGATGGGCGTGCATGCAGGTGCACTACAATGTGGCACATTATGAAATGGCCTGTCAAGAGTTGTACGTATCATATTAGCTACACAGGGATTCAAATCTCTAGAAAATGGATGGATGGATAATTCAATCATCATAATTCACTCATCATAAATCATTCATCGTAATTGTCTCATCATAATTCATTCATCATAATTCTCCATTCCATTCGTCAAGGGCAGGGGTCCCCCAAACTTTTTGACTCGGGGGCCGCATTGGATTAAAACAATTTGGCCAGGGGCCAGGCTGTACATATACAGGTAAAAGCCAGTAAATTAGAATATTTTGAAAAACTTGATTTATTTCAGTAATTGCATTCAAAAGGTGTAACTTGTACATTATATTTATTCATTGCACACAGACTGATGCATTCAAATGTTTATTTCATTTAATTTTGATGATTTGAAGTGGCAACAAATGAAAATCCAAAATTCCGTGTGTCACAAAATTAGAATATTACTTAAGGCTAATACAAAAAAGGGATTTTTAGAAATGTTGGCCAACTGAAAAGTATGAAAATGAAAAATATGAGCATGTACAATACTCAATACTTGGTTGGAGCTCCTTTTGCCTCAATTACTGCGTTAATGCGGCGTGGCATGGAGTCGATGAGTTTCTGGCACTGCTCAGGTGTTATGAGAGCCCAGGTTGCTCTGATAGTGGCCTTCAACTCTTCTGCGTTTTTGGGTCTGGCATTCTGCATCTTCCTTTTCACAATACCCCACAGATTTTCTATGGGGCTAAGGTCAGGGGAGTTGGCGGGCCAATTTAGAACAGAAATACCATGGTCCGTAAACCAGGCACGGGTAGATTTTGCGCTGTGTGCAGGCGCCAAGTCCTGTTGGAACTTGAAATCTCCATCTCCATAGAGCAGGTCAGCAGCAGGAAGCATGAAGTGCTCTAAAACTTGCTGGTAGACGGCTGCGTTGACCCTGGATCTCAGGAAACAGAGTGGACCGACACCAGCAGATGACATGGCACCCCAAACCATCACCCAACCATGCAAATTTTGCATTTCCTTTGGAAATCGAGGTCCCAGAGTCTGGAGGAAGACAGGAGAGGCACAGGATCCACGTTGCCTGAAGTCTAGTGTAAAGTTTCCACCATCAGTGATGGTTTGGGGTGCCATGTCATCTGCTGGTGTCGGTCCACTCTGTTTCCTGAGATCCAGGGTCAACGCAGCCGTCTACCAGCAAGTTTTAGAGCACTTCATGCTTCCTGCTGCTGACCTGCTCTATGGAGATGGAGATTTCAAGTTCCAACAGGACTTGGCGCCTGCACACAGCGCAAAATCTACCCGTGCCTGGTTTACGGACCATGGTATTTCTGTTCTAAATTGGCCCGCCAACTCCCCTGACCTTAGCCCCATAGAAAATCTGTGGGGTATTGTGAAAAGGAAGATGCAGAATGCTAGACCCAAAAACGCAGAAGAGTTGAAGGCCACTATCAGAGCAACCTGGGCTCTCATAACACCTGAGCAGTGCCAGAAACTCATCGACTCCATGCCACGCCGCATTAACGCAGTAATTGAGGCAAAAGGAGCTCCAACCAAGTATTGAGTATTGTACATGCTCATATTTTTCATTTTCATACTTTTCAGTTGGCCAACATTTCTAAAAATCCCTTTTTTGTATTAGCCTTAAGTAATATTCTAATTTTGTGACACACGGAATTTTGGATTTTCATTTGTTGCCACTTCAAATCATCAAAATTAAATGAAATAAACATTTGAATGCATCAGTCTGTGTGCAATGAATAAATATAATGTACAAGTTACAACTTTTGAATGCAATTACTGAAATAAATCAAGTTTTTCAAAATATTCTAATTTACTGGCTTTTACCTGTATATATATATATATATATATATATATATATATATATATATATATATATATATATATATATATATATATATATATATATATATATGTATGTATGTATATATATATATATATATGTATGTATATATATATATATATATATATATATATATATATATATATATATATATATATATATATATATATATTCCTCGCGCACTAATTGACTTTGCCGATGATGTCACGTTATTGATAGGAAAATGCATTTTTAGACAAAATTATTTGCCTGAGCGGCTAGGAGACACTGGGCCCCATTCAGCAATAAGTTCCTAACTTTTCCTCTTATCTTCCTTCCTAAGTGATTTCCTAAGAGGCGTCCATTCAAATTCATGACGTGTTCTTAAACGCCCAAATTGTTCCCACCTGCTGTTCTTAAGTTGCTGAATGCCAAATGGTTAGTGCGTGTCTATCATAATTTGCATGTAAACACGCCCTCATTTCCCCAACATGCATATGTAAACACCCTTAATTCCATAATTTGTATAGATAAACGCCCTTAATTCCCCATGTAAAAAAAGGCGAACATCAGACACACGGAGAAAACACAAACAGAAATTCGTATTATCCAGCGGGGGAAATAAATAATGTCAAAACGTAAGTTTAAGAAAGTGGGACTGCTGACGTAGCCCCGAAGCATTCAAATAAATATTCGTCACTTCGGGCAAAACATGGTCGTGAAATATGCGCTCCCTCCCCAGGGCACGATCTGCAGCATCTTGCAGTAGAATGCGGCCCATTGAGAGTAACTAGCGGGACCAAATGGATTAGAAAGGACAGATTTTTTAAATTAATAATTACAAATTAAAAATATCTCCTCTCTGAGCTGCCACCTTAACGTGGTAGAGGAGTTTGCGTGTCCCAATGATCCTAGGAGCTATGTTGTCCGGGGGCTTCTATGCCCCCTGGTAGGGTCTCCCAAGGCAAACTGGTCCTAGGTGAGGGATCAGACAAAGAGCAGCTCGAAGATCTCTATGAATAACACTGACAAGGAACCCAGATTTCCCTCGCCCGGACGCGGGTCACCGGGGCCCCCCCCCTGGAGCCAGGCCCGGAAGTGGGGCACGATGGCGAGCGCCTGGTGGCCGGGCCTGTCCCCATGGGGCCCGGCCGGGCACAGCCCGAAGAGGCAACGTGGGTCCCCCCTCCAATGGGCTCACCACCCATAGCAGGGGTCATAGAGGTCGGGTGCGATGTGAGCTGGGCGGAAGCCGAAGGCAGGGCACTTGGCGGTCCGATCCTCGGCTACAGAAGCTAGCTCTTGGGACGTGGAACGTCACCTCGCTGGGGGGGAAGGAGCCTGAGCTAGTGCGCGAGGTGGAGAAGTTCCGGCTAGATATAGTCGGACTCACTTCGACGCACAGCAAGGGCTCTGGAACCAGTTCTCTCGAGAGGGGCTGGACTCTCTTCCACTCTGGCGTTGCCGGCAGTGAGAGGCGACGGGCTGGGGTGGCAATTCTTGTTTCCCCCCGGCTCAGAGCCTGTACGTTGGAGTTCAACCCGGTGGACGAGAGGGTAGCTTCCCTCCGCCTTCGGGTGGGGGAACGGGTCCTGACTGTGGTTTGCGCTTACGCGCCAAACCGCAGCTCAGAGTACCCACCCTTTTTGGATTCACTCGAGGGAGTACTTGAGAGTGCTCCCCCGGGTGATTCCCTCGTTCTACTGGGGGACTTCAATGCTCATGTTGGCAGCGACAGTGAAACCTGGAGAGGCGTGATTGGGAAGAATGGCTGCCCGGATCTGAACCCGAGCGGTGTTTTGTTATTGGACTTTTGTGCCCGTCACAGATTGTCCATAACGAACACCATGTTCAAACATAAGGGTGTCCATATGTGCACTTGGCACCAGGACACCCTAGGCCGCAGTTCCATGATCGACTTTGTAGTTGTGTCATCGGATTTGCGGCCTCATGTTTTGGACACTCGGGTGAAGAGAGGGGCGGAGCTTTCTACCGATCACCACCTGGTGGTGAGTTGGCTGCGATGGTGGGGGAGGATGCCGGACAGACCTGGCAGGCCCAAACGCATTGTGAGGGTTTGCTGGGAATCAAATCAAATCAAATCAACAGTCTCCTGTCAGAGAGAGTTTCAATTCCCACCTCCGGAAGAACTTTGAACATGTCACGAGGGAGGTGCTGGACATTGAGTCCGAATGGACCATGTTCCGCGCCTCTATTGTTGAGGCGGCTGATTGGAGCTGTGGCCGCAAGGTAGTTGGTGCTTGTTGTGGCGGTAATCCTAGAACCCGTTGGTGGACACCGGCGGTGAGGGATGCCGTCAAGCTGAAGAAGGAGTCCTATCGGGTTCTTTTGGCTCATAGGACTCCTGAGGCAGTGGACAAGTACCGACAGGCCAAGCGGTGTGCGGCTTCAGCGGTCGCAGAGGCAAAAACTCGGACATGGGAGGAGTTCGGTGAGGCCATGGAAAACGACTTCCGGACGGCTTCGAAGCAATTCTGGACCACCATCCGCCGCCTCAGGAAGGGGAAGCAGTGCACTATCAACACCGTGTATGGCGAGGATGGTGTTCTGCTGACCTCGACTGCGGATGTTGTGGATCGGTGGAGGGAATACTTCGAAGACCTCCTCAATCCCACCAACTCGTCTTCCTATGAGGAAGCAGTGCCTGGGGAGTCTGTGGTGGGCTCTCCTATTTCTGGGGCTGAGGTTGCTGAGGTAGTTAAAAAGCTCCTCGGTGGCAAGGCCCCGGGGGTGGATGAGATCCGCCCGGAGTTCCTTAAGGCTCTGGATGCTGTGGGGCTGTCTTGGTTGACAAGACTCTGCAGCATCGCGTGGACATCGGGGGCGGTACCACTGGATTGGCAGACCGGGGTGGTGGTTCCTCTCTTTAAGAAGGGGACCTGGAGGGTGTGTTCTAACTATCGTGGGATCACACTCCTCAGCCTTCCCGGTAAGGTCTATTCAGGTGTACTGGAGAGGAGGCTACGCCGGATAGTCGAACCTCGGATTCAGGAGGAACAGTGTGGTTTTCGTCCTGGTCGTGGAACTGTGGACCAGCTCTATACTCTCGGCAGGGTCCTTGAGAGTGCATGGGAGTTTGCCCAACCAGTCTACATGTGTTTTGTGGACTTGGAGAAGGCATTCGACCGTGTCCCTCGGGAAGTCCTGTGGGGAGTGCTCAGGGAGTATGGGGTATCGGACTGTCTGATTGTGGCAGTCCGCTCCCTGTATGCTCAGTGCCAGAGCTTGGTCCGCATTGCCGGTAGTAAGTCGGACACGTTTCCAGTGAGGGTTGGACTCCGCCAAGGCTGCCCTTTGTCACCGATTCTGTTCATAACTTTTATGGACAGAATTTCTAGGCGCAGTCAAGGCGTTGAGAGGATCTGGTTTGGTGGCTGCAGGATTAGGTCTCTGCTTTTTGCAGATGATGTGGTCCTGATGGCTTCATCTGGCCAGGATCTTCAGCTCTCGCTGGATCGGTTCGCAGCCGAGTGTGAAGCGACTGGGATGAGAATCAGCACCTCCAAGTCCGAGTCCATGGTTCTTGCCCGGAAAAGGGTGGAGTGCCATCTCCGGGTTGGGGAGGAGATCTTGCCCCACGTGGAGGAGTTCAAGTACCTCGGAGTCTTGTTCACGAGTGAGGGAAGAGTGGATCGTGAGATCGACAGGCGGATCGGTGCGGCGTCTTCAGTAATGCGGACGCTGTATCGATCCGTTGTGGTGAAGAAGGAGCTGAGCCGGAAGGCAAAGCTCTCAATTTACCGGTCGATCTACGTTCCCATCCTCACCTATGGTCATGAGCTTTGGGTTATGACCGAAAGGACAGGATCACGGGTACAAGCGGCCGAAATGAGTTTCCTCCGCCAGGTGGCGGGGCTCTCCCTTAGAGATAGGGTGAGAAGCTCTGCCATCCGGGAGGAGCTCAAAGTAAAGCCGCTGCTCCTCCACATCGAGAGGAGCCAGATGAGGTGGTTCGGGCATCTGGTCAGGATGCCACCCGAACGCCTCCCTAGGGAGGTGTTTAGGGCACGTCCGACCGGTAGGAGGCCGCGGGGAAGACCCAGGACACGTTGGGAAGACTATGTCTCCCGGCTGGCCTGGGAACGCCTCGGGGTCCCACAGGAAGAGCTGGACGAAGTGGCTGGGGAGAGGGAAGTCTGGGCTTCCCTGCTTAGGCTGCTGCCCCCGCGACCCGACCTCGGATAAGCGGAAGAAGATGGATGGATGGATGGATGGAATTAAAAATATATATACATACATTTTTTTTTTAACTTGGGACTTCCCGTAGGCCGGATTTTGGATGCTGGCGGGCCATAGTTCGGGGACCGCTGGTCAAGGCTATCAAACGTATACCCTGCTATTCCTAAAGCCTCCACGTGGGGCGCACTGTATTAGTTAGAGCAGAGGTGATGTAATGACAGGAGAAAAAGAGGAACAATATTTACTATATTAATATACCCATAGACATCTTATAAGTAGACGCAGCATCGAGAGCTACTGCCTACTGGCGCTGACGAGACGCGGGGCCGTCATCTTAGAGTGGTGATCCGCTCCACTCAGTGCAATTCATTTGGCAGGAGCAATGAATTGTCAGCGTATTTAATTAATCTTACCTCACTGAATACCACTGATTTTCACGTGTTTTTTGTCATAATTGTAGCTATGATAAAGGACACATGTTTTGGCGTGTTTTATTATTAATTGTTTGCTTAACAGTAATAGAATATTCTTATACGCTATAAGCAGTGTCGGGTTAGTTACTGAAAACCAGTAACTAGTTACAGTTACTAGTTACTTTATTTCAAAAGTAACTCAGTTACTAACTCAGTTACTTACGCCAAAAAGTAATGCGTTACTGTGAAAAGTAACTATTTAGTTACTTCTTGTTTTCTTCTTTTTTTTTTTAAGGCTTCCATTAATCCCCTTTTAGCCTTCATTTCAGTACTGTTATAGCACTGGAGAATAATACAATCTGTTGATCAACTTGACATGCATTTGCATCACTGAACTCAGAAAGCAATGTGGTCTACATACAACACACAAAGAAAAAGGTATGTTTCAAAAGGCCAATTTATTTCAGGCCAGAACAAATTGACAAAACTATTTTAAATAGCTGCAACATAATGGCACTTTAACTTTAACTTTAAGTAGATAGGATCTTTGATCCAAGACACAACTTACATTTAACTAAAATGTTATTTTCTTTGTGCTCGACAAAAGAAAAGTATTGAGAATGTCGCCATGTTAAGAAACTCGACTTCTGGCTTCGTCATGATGTCTTGTTAGTTGTTATGAGAGTAGCGTATGTGTGTGTGTGTGTGGCCCTTTAAGATATGACAGCATGTGAGGTGAGCGAGCGGCAACAGTGAGTGCGTGCAGGTGCTCTAGCTTGGTGGATGGCTGCGTCCAATAAAGTCACAAAGTTGCAACAAACCGCCGGCCTCGTCATTCACCCTCAGCTGTAAAAACCCACTTCCGGGTAAAGTGAAGGTTGTTAGCCCCGAAGTCCATAGGCCCTGCGCCACTCAACTACGATCTGGGAGCCCCCACCCGGCCCCCACCCACACAAAGCACGCCTTTTCTTTTCCTTGTGACACAGAAGGACGACACCGCAGCGCTCCAATAAAACACACTCAGGTCGTCTGTTTATAGCCGATACTACATAAAAAATAACGTGCTTTAGTCCCAACACTGGCTATAAGTGACCAGACGTCCGAGATCAAAACTGGGAATATAATCCCAGAGAAGGGGGAAAAAAATGGTCAGCTATTTTTAAGTTCAAGAAACAATATGATTAGGTTATATATATACATGCGCAAATCCTACATAAAAATTGGGTTGGAAAGCTAGACTAAATTTAGACTTGTATAATACTGTATAGCCACTGTCCCTCTGATTGTCTAATTAGCTAACATATATTACCCCCTCTAATCTCCCCTCTACACAATCTGGACTGTGGCCCTAACTTTTACCCCTGTTGGCTTTTACAATCTTTATCTTCATCATTTATTTCAACTTTATGTTATTCAAGTATGACATTTTTAAATTTAATTAATTTCATTGACAAGCAATTCTATTATGGTCATACTCTTGTTTGCTCGCAGCTCCGATTTCAGTACTATTGAAGATCTTTGCTCCTTCTCAACTCTGTGGTAATATTCTTTTCACAAAATACAACCAATAGTACGTTAATGTTAAATCTTACTTGTGAAAAGTAATCCCCCGATTACTATTTTCAACAGTCCGCTCATTTGAGCAGGATAACGCTGAACACCAGCCCTGGCATCTTTGTTTTCTACCTGTCAACTGTCAGTTTAGGCTGCTCGCCGGCTCCTCATCACCACTTCAAGATGGCGGCCGAATTTCTCGCGTCACAGCAGCCAATGCTGCGTCTTCTTATAAGATGTCTATGAAGATACCCCCGCGATCCCGAAAGGGACAAGCCGTAGAAACTGGATGGATGGATATAGTCTTTACTATATTAATATACTATTATTATTATGTTACCTTTGACTTTCACGGGTGTTTTTGTGTCCGTGAAAACATTTGTCTTAAGACATCTGAAGTTAAACATGAAGATGTAGGTAGCCTACTTCAACAAAAGCAACTTATTTCTTGGTAATTATGTTATGATGGTAATTATGTAGTGGTGTGGTCCACCTGACCTTTAAAGATGGTTTATGAAACAAAATTAGTTTTATATTCCTGCTCAACGTCATTATCATATTTGAGCAAATTAGAAATAACAGCAAACGCACACTCACGATAATGCTAATGCTAATGCTAATTCTAGCTTACCCTGTTGTTGTATTGATTCCACAGTTGGCAGCAGATTCCCAATTGTTTGTCAACCTCAGTTTTCAGCTGAGTAAAAAATAGTCTCCTTGATAAAAGTTTCCTTGATAAAAGTCTGCTTATTACCAACATGTAGTGAAGACAGCAGTGACTCTTTATCTTGTGTGCAAGTCGCATTCTGACTGTTGCATTCAAGGGGCCTGGTTTTTTACAAGACTATTTGAAAATACTTGCTTATTTTGTTTGTGCTCTAACTACCACTGGCTAAACTATTATTTATTAGCCCTGCACATATTAGTTATTTAAGTATTTGTACACATGTTTAGTTCATATTTAATATTTATTGTTTACATTAAACAAAGACAGCACAGTTTACCAAGTCAAGGTTCTTGCGGGTTAAACGTACTTGGACAAACAATTTGATTCTGATTGAGTTGTAAAAGCTTGTGATGGACGAGTAATGTATAAACTAACTTGTAATACTAACTACTAACTAGTGATGATACACTAATAATGCCGATTACTAAATAATGATATATATACTAGTAATGGTAAAATTAACGAGTGATGGTAATTACTAACTAGAAAGTATCAATTAGTACTAGTAAAAAAAAAATAGTGGTGAAAAACTAGTGATAGCAATCAATAACTGGCGATAATAAACTACTAATGGTAACTACTACCTCATGATGAACTCATAGTAATAACTACTAGTTGGTGGTAAAACTTGTGTAACAACTAACTAAGGACGGCCATTTCTAATTAGTGATAATAAAGTAGTGATGGTTAGAACTAGTGATGACAATGTAGTAATAGTAACCACTAACTAGTGATGATAAACTAGTAATGGTAACGAGTAATACTAAGTTGTGATACATTAGTAATATTAACTACTAACTAGATATGATATACTAATAATAACTAGTGATTGTAAAGTAGTGCTTTTACTTAAAGTAGTGATAGTAACTTAATTAGTGATGACAAACTAGTAAAGGTAATTCCTTAACTAGTGGTGATAAACTTGTGATGGTTATTACTAACCAGCAATGATATTCTAGTAAAAAAAAAGTTAAGTTAAAGTACCCACGATTGTCACACACACACTAGTTGTGGCGAAATTATCATTATATTCTATTGGCGATAAATTAATGATGGTAACTTAACTACTGATGACAAACTACTAAAGGTAACTACTAACTGTGATGATTAGCTTGTGTCGTTAATTACCAACTAGTGATGATAATCTAGTAATGGTAATCTCTAACTAGGGGTAATAAAGCAGTAATGGTAACTACAAACCAGTGGTGACAAACCAGTGATAGTGACTACTCACCAGTGATGACAAACTGATGATTAACTACTAACTAGCTTTGATAAACAAGGGACGGTAAATACTAAATTGTGATGATGAACTAGTTATGGTAACTACTAGTAAGTGGTATAAACTAGTAATGTCATTACTAACCAGTAGTGATAAATCATGTATTACTTTACATATTAATATAAAATATGTATTAGTTTACATATCAATATAAAATATGTATTATTTCACATATTAATAAACAATATTTATTACATCACATATTAATATAAAATATTTGTTACTTCACATATTAATATATAATATTTTATATTTCACATATTAATATAACATATGTATTACTTTGCATGTTAATATACAATATTTATTACTTCACATATTAATATAAAATATGCATTACTTCACATATTAATATAACATATTTATTGGTTTAAATATTAATATAAAATATTTATTACTTCACATATTAATATAACATATCTATTAGTTCCCATTATAATGCAAAATATGTATTATTTTACATTTTAATATATATATTACTTCATATATTAATGTAAAATATGTATTACTTCACATATTAATATAATATATGTATAACTTTACATATTAATATAATATATTTATTACTTCACATATTAAAAATAAAATATGTATTACTTCACATATTAATTTGAAATATTTATTACTTCACAAAATAATATATTTTTTACTTCACATATTAATATAAAATATGTATTACTTCACACATTAATATAAAATATGTATTACTTCACATTCACAGGTCTACTATGCTACGGTACTTAATGAATACTTGGGCCTACTACGCTACTGTATTTTAATGTTGATCATTATGGTGGTACTTAATGAATACTTAGGCCTACTACACTACTGTATTTTAATGTTGGTCATTATGGTGGTACTTAATGAATACTTAGGTCTACTACACTACTGTATTTAATGTCATTATGGTGGTACTTAATGAATACTTAGGTATACTACACTACTGTATTTAATGTTGATCATTATGGTGGTACTTAATGAATACTTAGGCCTACTACACTACTGTATTTTAATGTTGGTCATTATGGTGGTACTTAATGAATACTTAGTTCTACTACACCACTGCATTTTAATGTTGGTCATTATGGTGGTATTTGTTTTCTGAGGTTTGAGAACCATTCATCTATCATAACAACATGGGAGTTGTTCTCATACGCTGTGTTTGTGTACGTGTGTAACTGTGTGTGTGTGTTAGTGTGTGTTTGTTTACAATCAGTTCAAGGATATTTGCTTCACCTCTCAGGACTTTGACAAACATCCAAAAAAAGACATGATGACGGATGGTCACAAAGTCGCACACAGAAGAGAAAAACACAAAGTACAACTCAAGTAGAATGTCAATATTGTAAATACTGCCAAGACAACATAAAAACACACAAAGTACACGTCAAGTAGAATGTATATATTGTTATTACTGCAAAACACAACATAAATACCTCCACTCTCCTTGGTGTGTGTCCAAGTCGTTGCCATGGAGATGGAAGTGGGAGACTTTGATGTTAACCACCTGCCTTATGACATGCCAGTAGGGATCTACCGCGCTCCAGTGGCCAAATTGTGTACTGCAGGTCAACAAAGCCAGCTAAGGTTGTTTTCTCTCGGAATTATCACGTTTAATTTGGTTCTCAAAGTGTTTTTGTGTCGTGTCATCAAACCCAGACTTCATCACTGCGGTATTTTCTAGTTGGGCTGACAAAAAGCACACGAGTGCAGTGAAAATACTTATTAGGTTCTGCTGGAGAAACTTTTCAAACCATCTAAAACGAGTCTCCAGAAAGAGAGACCAAAAACTTGTTTGGTATTGAATCCTGACAACAGAATGTTTGTAATACCTCGCACTGAGAGCTCAACTTCAGGAAATACAACTCAAATTTGAAAAATAAATACATCAATAGTTGTTTTTTTTAATTCCAATTACACACTAAAAAATGCTGGGTGATATTGGTAACCCAATTTATGGGTTGCTAGTGTTGAGTTAAATTTTTGAGTTATTTTTATGAAGAGCAACCCATTTTTGGTGTTATAAGGGTATCATCTTAACTCAATTTTGGGGTTTTCAAAATGATGAACCACTTTTGGGTTGTTTTTTAATGAGTGATCCCTTTTTTAGGTTATAAGGGTATTATCTTAACTCAATTTCTTGGTTTTCTAAATTATGAACCATTTTTAGTTTTTTTTTAATGAGTAACCCATTTTTTGGGTCATAAGGGAATTATCTTAACTCTGTTTCTGGGTTTTCAAATGTATGAAAACATTTTGGGTTGTTTTTCAATTAGTAACCCATTTTTGGGTTATAAAGGTATTATCTTAACTCAGTTTCTGGGCTTTCAAAATTATGAAAACATTTTGGGTTGTTTTTCAATGAGTAACACATTTTTTGGGTTATAAGGGTATTATCTTAACACAATATCTGGGTTTTTAAAATGATGAGTCATTGTCAATGAGTAACCCATTTTTTGGGTTATACGGGTATTATCTTAACTCAATATCTGGATTTTCAATATTATTAACCATTTTTGAGTTGTTTTTCAATGAGTAACCCGTTTTTGGGTTATAAGGGTATTATCTTAACTCAATATCTGGGTTTTAAAAATGATGAACCATTTTTAGTTTTTTTTAAATGAGTAACACATTTTTTGGGTTATAAGGGTATTATCATAAGTCTCTTTCTGAGTTTTCTAAATTATGAACCATTTTTGGGTTGTTTTTCAATGAGTAACCCGTTTTTGGGTTATAAGGGTATTATCTTAACTCAATATCTGGGTTTTCAAAATTATGAACCATTTTTAGTTTTTTTTTAATGAGTAACACATTTTTTTGGTTATAAGGGTATTATCTTAAGTCTCTTTCTGAGTTTTCTAAATCATGAACCATTTTTGGGTTGTTTTTCAATGAGTAACCCATTATTTGGGTTATTAGGGCATTATATTAACTCAGTTTCTGGGTTTTCAAAATGATGAACCATTTTTGGGTTGTTTTTCAATGTGTAACACATTTCTTGGGTTATAAGGGTATTATTTTAACTCCATATCTGGGTTTTCAAAATGATGAACCTTTATTGGGTTGTTTTTCAATGAGTAACCCATTTTTGGGTTATAAGGGTATTATCTTAACACAATATCTGGGTTTTTAAAATGATGAGTCATTGTCAATGAGTAACCCATTTTTTGGGTTATAAGGGTATTATCATAACTCAATATCTGGATTTTGGGCAGCACGGTGGAAGAGGGGTTAGTGCATCTGCCTCACAATACGAAGGTCCTGAGTAGTCGTGAGTTCAATCCCGGCCTCGGGATCTTTCTGTGTGGAGTTTGCATGTTCTCCCCGTGACTGCGTGGGTTCCCTCCGGGTACTCCGGCTTCCTCCCACCTCCAAAGACATGCACCTGGGGATAAGTTGATTGGCAACACTAAATTGGCCCTAGTGTGTGAATGTGAGTGTGAGTGTTGTCTGTCTGTCTGTGTTGGCCCTGCGATGAGGTGGCGACTTGTCCAGGGTGTACCCCGCCTTCCGCCCGATTGTAGCTGAGATAGGCTCCAGCGCCCCCCGCGACCCCGAAGGGAATAAGCGGTAGAAAATGGATGGATGGAATATCTGGATTTTCAAAATCATTAACCATTTTTGGGTTGTTTTTCAATGAGTAACCCATTTTTAGTTTATAAGGGTATTATCTTAACTCAATATCTGGGTTTTAAAAATTATGAACCATTTTTTGGTTGTTTTTCAATGAGTAACCCATTTTTTGGGCTAGAAGGGTATTATCTTAACTAAATTTCTGGGTTTTCTAAATTATGAACCATTTTTAGTTTTTTTTTAATGAGTAACCCATTTTTTGGGTTACAAAGGTATTATCTTAACTAAATTTCTGGGTTTTCAAAATTATGAACCATTTTTTGGTTGTTTTTCAATGAGTAACCCATTTTTTGGGCTAGAAGGGTATTATCTTAACTAAATTTCTGAGTTTTCTAAATTATGAACCATTTTTAGTTTTTTTTTAATGAGTAACCCATTTTTTGGGTTATAAGGGTATTATCTTAACTACATTTCTGGGTTTTCAAAATTATGAACCATTTTTGGGTTGTTTTTTCAATGAGTAACCCATTTTTTGGGCTATAAGGGTATTATCTTAACTAAATGTCTGGGTTTTCTAAATTATTGGGTTGTTTTTCAACGAGTAACCCATTTTTTGGGTTATAAGGGTATTATCTTAACTCAGTTTCTGCATTTTTAAAATTATGAAAACATTTTGGGTTGTTTTTAAATGAGTAACCCATTTTTTGGGTTATAAGGGTATTATCTTAACTCAATTTCTGGGTTTTCTAAATTATGAACCATTTCTGGGTTGTTTTTAAACAGATAACCAATTTTTTTGGTTATAAGGGTATTATCTTAACTCAATATCTGGGTTTTTAAAATTATGAGTCATTGTCAATGAGTAACCCATTTTTTGGGTTGTACGGGTATTATCTTAACTCAATATCTGGATTTTCAAAATTATTAACCATTTTTGGGTTGTTTTTCAATGAGAAACCTATTTTTTGGGTTATAAGGGTATTATCTTAACTCAATATCTGGGTTTTAAAAATTATGAACCATTTTTTGGTTGTTTTTCAATGAGTAACCCATTTTTTGGGCTAGAAGGGTATTATCTTAACTACATTTCTGAGTTTTCTAAATTATCAACCATTTTTAAGTTGTTTTTTTTAATGAGTAACCCATTTTTTGGGTTATAAGGGTATTATCTTAACTCAATTTATGGGTTTTCAAAATTATGAACCATTTTTGGGTTGTTTTTTCAATGAGTAACCCATTTTTTGGGCTATAAGGGTATTATCTTAACTAACTGTCTGGGTTTTCTAAATTATTGGGTTGTTTTTCAATGAGTAACCCATTTTTTTGGGTTATAAGGGTATTATCTTAACTCAATTTCTGGGTTTTCTAAATTATTAACCATTTTTGGGTTGTTTTTCAACGAGTAACCCATTTTTGGGGTTATAAGGGCATTATCTTATTTCAATATCTGTTTTTTTTAAATGATGAGTCATTGTCAATGAGTAACCCATTTTTTGGGTTATAAGGGTTTTATCTTAACTCAATATCTGGGTTTTCAAAATTATGAACCATTTTTGGGTTGTTTTTCAACGCGTAACCTATTTTTGGGTAATAGGTATGAACAGAAAATCTTTACTTTGGAGAAAGTGTTCTAAAAAAATGTTATCTCAATATTTGCTAAAATGTTTTTGTTTTATTCTTCAGAAAAACGACATTTGCGATTTGTAAAGAAAGGAAAGTTGTTTCTTGACGATTGTGATGAAAACCGGATGAAGAACGAGAACTTGACAAAGACGAAAGTTGCTATTTCTTTCCATTTGTCTCATTTTTCACTTCAACAACCAGATGACAAACAAGTGGCTCCCCTTCAAAGTAAAGCGTCAAGCAACAAATAAAACATTCAAAACAAAAGTGAAACCCAACATTATGCAATTGAATCAAACATGTCCTTCTTTCTCTGACTAAACATTTGGTCCACAAATATTTCAACCATGACAAAATTTCTTTGATCTTTCAGCGTTGTCATAAAGCGATGACACACAATTGTTGACTTTTTAGTGCGACATTTTGTGTGAAAGGAGACTTTGAAGCAGGAACAAGAAGACATTTTGTCAATCCAACCCCAAATACTTCCTGAGCAGTACTAAGAGTTTAAATGCAGTATTAATATTTTAGAAGCAGTACTAATATTTTTAATGCAGTACTAATATTTTCAATGCAGTACTAACATTTTAAATGCAGTACTAATATTTTCAATGCAGTACTAATATTGTAAATGCAGTCCTAACATTTTTAAAAGCAGTACTAGTATTTTCAATACAGTACTAATATTTTAAATGCAGTATTAACATTTTAAAAGCAGTACTAACATTTTAAATGCAGTACTAACATTTTAAAAGCAGCACTAATATTTCCAATACAGTACTATAATTTTCAATGCAGTACTAATATTTTAAAAGCAGTACTAACATTTTAAATGCAGTACTAATATTTTAAATGCAGTAGTAACATTTCAAATGCAGTCCTAACATTTTTAAAAGCAGTACTAGTATTTTCAATACAGTACTAATATTTTAAATGCAGTATTAACATTTTAAAAGCAGTACTAACATTTTAAATGCAGTACTAACATTTTAAAAGCAGCACTAATATTTCCAATACAGTACTATAATTTTCAATGCAGTACTAATATTTTAAAAGCAGTACTAACATTTTAAATGCAGTACTAATATTTTAAATGCAGTAGTAACATTTTAAAAGCAGTACTAACATTTTCAATGCACTACTAATATTTTCAATGCAGTACTAACATTTTAAATGCAGTACTAATATTTTAAATGCAGTACTCATATTTTCAATGCACTACTAATATTTTCAATGCAGTACTTACATTTTCAATGCAGTACTCATATTTCCAATGCAGTACTAATATTTTAAATGCAGTACTAATATTATCAATACAGTACTATCATTTTAAATGCAGTACTAATATTTACAATGCAGTACTAATATTTTAATTGCAGTACTAATATGTTCAATGCAGTACTAATATTATCAACGCAGTACTAATATTTTCAATGCAGTACTATCATTTCAAATGCAGTACTAATATTTTCATTGCAGTACTAATATTTTAAGAGCAGTACTAACATTTTAAAAGCAGTACTAATATTTTCAATGCAGCACTGATATTTTCAATGCAGTGCTAATATTTTCAATGCAGTACTAATATTTTCAATGCAGTACACTACTAATATTTTAAAAGCAGTACTAACATTTTAAAAGCAGTACTGATATTTTCAATGCAGTACTAACATTGTTAATGCAGTACTAATATTTTAAATGCAGTACTAACATTTTAAATGCAGTACTAATATTTTCAATTGCAGTACTAATATTTTAAATGCAGTACTAACGTTTTAAGAGCAGTACTAATATTTTAAATGCAGTACTAATATTTTCAATGCAGTACTAATATGTTAAATGCAGTACCAAAATTTTAAATGCAGTACTAATATTATCAATGCAGTACTAATATTTTCCATGCAGTACTATCATTTCAAATGCAGTACTAACATTTTAAAAGCAGTACTAATATTTCCAATGCAGTACTAACATTTTAAACGCAGTACTAATATTTTCAATGCAGAACTAATATTTTCAATGCAGTACTAATATTCTAAATTGCAGTACTAATATTTTAAATGCAGTACTAATATTTTCATTGCAGTACTAACATTTAAAAAGCAGTACTAATATTTTCAATGCAGTACTAATATTTTAAATGCAGTACTAATATTTTCATTGCAGTACTAACATTTTAAATGCAGTACTAACATTTAAAAAGCAGTAATAATATTTTAAAAGCAGTACTAATATTTTTAATAAATATTCGATTGATATTGACGTCTTCAGACCATGCCAGCCTCCAGCCAATCACAGGAGACTTTACTCAGCTCTCAGAGTTTTCACTTCTGGATGTGACACAAAAATAAAAATACTTCAAATAAAAGACTACGACTTTTCTTTTGAAAAATACTTTTTATTTTCAACACAAAAGTCTTAGGAATCATTGATTTGTGATATTTGTCGCGTGTGCGTGCGTGTGCGTCAATGTGTGTGTGTGTGTGTGTGTGTGTGTGTGTGTGTGTGTGTGTGTGTGACAGGAAGAAAAGCTCGCTTTGGGAGAATTCATCAGGCCTCCAAATATAAGTTTATATTAGAAGTTGAATAAATATTTTGTGTCTTTGTCATGAAAGCTTTTTTTTTTTTTTTTACACTGAATTTATGGAACTGATTTTTTTTGTGTTTAAATTTTGTGAACCAAACTTTTTTCTTTTTTCCCCCCAAATGATGCTGACAATTTTATTGTAGAAAAATATGTCCGCTAAATTGGTTTGATTGAAAATTCAGTTTGTTAAAATTTTTGTTTTTAAACAACATTTTTATACACTCAATTTTTTTGACACTGAATTTTTTTGACACTGAATTTTTTGCACTCATTTTTTTTCACACTGAATTGTATAGACTACATTTTGTGCACTAAATGTTTTACACTGAATTTTTTCACACTCATTTTTTTTTACACTGAATTGTATCGACTACATTTTGTGCACTAAATGTTTTACACTGAAATTTTTTACACTCATTTTTTAACACTGAATTTTTTGCACTCATTTTTTTTTACACATAATTTTATAGACTACATTTTTTGCACTAAATGTTTTACACTGGATTTAAACAAATAAATGTGACACACATGTTTTATACGAGTAAATAAATGGTCAGCATCATTAGATCTGTTCACACAATTCATACACAAAAAAAAGTATGTTTAAAAAAATAACTTAAACCTCTAAAGGCTTAGTGGCCACATGCGTGTACAGCACCTTTTCGCTTGTATTTCCAAAATTGTGTACACTACTGAATTGGGGTCTTATGGCCGCTTATGTGGACACTTATACTGCCATCTGGTGGTGTCAGAAGAGTATAACATACAATGGAATTTGGAAAAAAAAAAGTGTAAAAAAATAAGAATTAGCATGTCACTAAACATGAAGTACACATGTGTGTACTTATGGACTAAGTACATCATATCAAAATATGATTCTTAGTTTTTATTCTAATTAGGGTCTAATAAGCCCAAATAGCAAAGAGAAATAAAAAAAAAGCATGTAAACAAACCACTTGGGCCTTAAGAGGATAAAACATTTACTGCAAAAAAAAAAAAGAAGAGTGCATTAAAAATAGAGTGTGTAAAAATAGAGTGTATAAAAGTAGAGTGCAGGAATATTTGCTCATTCCTTCAGTCTTCATTTAGCAGGAAGTGAGTCTCGAATTTTAAAGCAGCAAATATTTCTGCTTTGATTTTTATTTTACACTGAATTTTCAAACACTAAATTTGAACTAACTAAATTGTCAAATTTTTTGTACAATGAAATTGTCAGCATCATTAAAGAAGAAGAAAAAAAAAAAGTCTTTACAAAATTCAAACACAAACATTTTAGTGTGTAATTATGGATCAAAGTGGTGAAAGGAGCGAAAAGACAAAGCGGAAGTCAAGATGTTGTTTGGGTTCAAGGCCACTGGGGGGCTCCAAAAGCTCTTTTTGCATGAATGCAAGGTTGTGATTGTTAGCATGAAGCTATGCTACTGTAGCAGTCAAGAATGACAACAAGTGCTACTGCTAGTATAATATGACTGTAGCGGTAGCACTTTTGGTGGCTGATCAAAGCAGGGGTGTCCAAAGTGCGGCTCGTGGCCAATTTTTTAACGGCCGGCAGCACAATTGTTAGCATTCCAATATTAGCATGCTAGCCTTTTTTTGTGTGCTTTCTAATTTTATAGGTATACATCTCAGCACCAAAGGTTTTGTTTAGAGATGTCCGATAATATCGGCCGATAAATGCTTTAAAATGTAATATCGTAAATTATCTGTATCGGTTTCAAAAAGTAAAATGAATGACTTTTTAAAACGGTGATGTACGGAGCGGTACATATCCGGTAAAACACGGACGTAAGAAGAAGTACAGAACAGTTGCGTCTCCCAGAGAGAGAGGTTTACTGGCGACGCTTGATGACCTCATCAAACCGCCGCGAGCGGAGGATAACAACAACAAGAGTGTGTTGTTGCCGGTGCTGTAGCCGTGGCTAACAAGCCAGCTCGCTCAATGACTGACCAATGACATGGTTTGGGATTATTTTAAAGGGGAACATTATCACCATACCTATGTAAGCGTCAATATATACCTTGATGCTGCAGAAAAAAGACCATATATTTTTTTAACCGATTTCCGAACTCTAAATGGGTGAATTTTGGCGAATTAAACGCCTTTCTATCATTCGCTTTCGGAGCGATGACGTCACAACGTGACGTCACATCGGGAAGCAATCTGCCATTTTCTCAAACACCGAGTCAAATCAGCTCTGTTATTTTCCATTTTTTCGACTGTTTTCCGTACCTTGGAGACATCATGCCTCGTCGGTGTGTTGTCGGAGGGTGTAACAACACGAACAGGGACGGATTCAAGTTGCACCAGTGGCCCAAAGATGCGGAAGTGGCAAGAAATTGGACGTTTGTTCCGCACACTTTACCGACGAAAGCTATGCTACGACAGAGATGGCAAGAATGTGTGGATATCCTGCGACACTCAAAGCAGATGCATTTCCAACGATAAAGTCAAAGAAATCTGCCGCCAGACCCCCATTGAATCTGCCGGAGTGTGTGAGCAATTCAGGGACAAAGGACCTCGGTAGCACGGCAAGCAATGGCGGCAGTTTGTTCCCGCAGACGAGCGAGCTAAACCCCCTGGATGTCTTGGCTCACATCGACCCTAGCTTCCCTGGCCTGCTGACATCAACTCCAAAACTGGACAGATCAGCTTTCAGGAAAAGAGCGCGGATGAGGGTATGTCTACAGAATATATTAATTGATGAAAAATGGGCTGTCTGCACTCTCAAAGTGCATGTTGTTGCCAAATGTATTTCATATGCTGTAAACCTAGTTCATAGTTGTTAGTTACCTTTAATGCCAAACAAACACATACCAATCGTTGGTTAGAAGGCGATCGCCGAATTCGTCCTCGCTTTCTCCCGTGTCGCTGGCTGTCGTGTCGTTTTCGTCGTTTTCGCTTGCATACGGTTCAAACCGATATGGCTCAATAGCTTCAGTTTCTTCTTCAATTTCGTTTTCGCTACCTGCCTCCACACTACAACCATCCGTTTCAATACATGCGTAATCTGTTGAATCGCTTAAGCCGCTGAAATCCGAGTCTGAATCCGAGCTAATGTCGCTATAGCTTGCTGTTCTATGCGCCATGTTTGTTTGTGTTCGCATCACTGTGTGACGTCACAGGAAAATGGACGGGTGTATATAACGATGGTTAAAATCAGGCACTTTGAAGCTTTTTTTAGGGATATTGCGTGATGGGTAAAATTTTGAAAAAAACTTCGAAAAATAAAATAAGCCACTGGGAACTGATTTTTAATGGTTTTAACCCTTCTGAAAATGTGATAATGTTCCCCTTTAAAGTGTGTCTGACGGTTAAAAAACTGGCAATTTGCAATGACTGCAAAAAGTTGGTTATGCGAGGAGGAACCAAGACGTCTTCCTTTAATACGAGCAATTTGATCTCCCGCCTCTTCAAGAATCATAAGGAGATACACGGTGAATACAAGCGGACGATGGATGAAAAGCAAACACCGTAAAAAAAGTAGTACCACACAGTTGTCGCTTAAAGACTCCGCCGAGAAAAAACTAAAATACAACAAAAACCACCCCCAGGGCGAAAGCCCACGTTGTGGTCAGGGACAACGCACGCAGTATGGCAAAAACTACGGTGGAGTTTGGTGTGGCTAGTCTGCCCTGCATGGCGCAGACTTTGCAGCTTGCAGTGAACACTTCAAGCACTCACCACTAGCTTGCAGAACATTTTTGTTACTCATATGAATACGTTAGAGCAAGGCAGATTGAGCCCAGTTTATAATTCCCTGTTATACAGTATGCCAGGCAGTCTTGCACTAAAGGAGGACTATGTCATTGTTTACTTTATGACTCTAGTATACTCTGGACTGAAGCTGTGTGCCTTCATTGTTTTCGTAGCTGCTGTTTTGAGGCATGTTTAAAAAAAATAATGCACTTTGTGACTTCAATAATAAATATGGCAGTGCCATGTCGGCACTTTTTTCCATAACTTGAGTTGAAGTTGTTCTCTTATTTTGAAAAAAAACCTTGTTACATTGTTTAATGCATCCAGCGGGGCATCACAACAAAATTAGGCATAATAATGTGTTAGTTCCACGACTGTATATATCGGTATCGGTTGATATCGGAATCGGTAATTAAGAGTTGGACAATATCGGAATATCGGCAAAAAAGCCATTATCGGACATCTCTAGTTTTGTTACTTGACGAATGATACCTGCTAGCATGCTAACGTTGGTATGCTTGTTTCTCTTGTTTCCGGAGGTATACGCCTCAGTCGTATTGTGGCACTGGATGGATGCTAACGTTAGCATCCTAGCATTTGAAACTATTTTTTCAAGTACACACCTCAGAGTATTATATTTTGGACCTTGACAAATGTTACAGTTAGCATTAGCATGCTAACTTTTTTTTTAGCTAAATTAGCAAGGTATACATCTCAGTGTCACATATTTTGGTATTTCACTAATGCTAACTGTAAGCACGCTATTATTAATATACTACTGTTAGCATGCTAGCTTTTTAGCTCATATTCTTTTTTGTTTGCTAACGGTTAGCATTTCAGTTTGGCTTTGGCTCTTCAGCAGTCACACAACATTTCTACCAAAAACTGCATTTTGTAGTTCTTTGAAATACATCTGTAAATAGTTGTCGTTTTGAAGATGACATCTCGTAACTAATTTTCTAACGGCTCGCAGCACAATCGTTAGTATTCTAATAGTAGAATGCTGGCTTTTTTTCTTTTTTTGGTGCAAATTTTGCAGGTATACACCTTAGCACCAAATGTTTTGTTTATTGACGATTGATACCTGCTAGCATGCTAACGTTAGTATGCTTGCTTCTGTTGTTTTTAGCTCATTTTGGAGGTATACGCCTCAGTCATATTTTAAAATATGACTTGATACATGTTAACATTAGCATCCTAGCATTTTGAATGCATTTTTCATGTACACACCTCAGGGTATTATATTTTGGTTTTCGCAAACTAACGTTAGCATGCTAGCTTTTTTTAGCTAATTTAGCAGGTATACACATCACATCATATTTTGGTATTTCACTAAAGCTAACTTTTTGCTCAGCATGCTAGCATTTTTTAGCTCATATCTGGCCAGCGTGCTAACTGTTAGCATTTCACTTCGACTTTGGCTCTTCAGCATTCACACAACATTTCTAACAAAATTGCATTTTCTCGTTCTTTGGAAAATGAAAATAAGTAAATATTGTACTGGTTTCAAAGGTGAAAACTAGCAAAATGGCCGCCACATCCTTTGATTTGTCAGTTATGGCCCTCGGTGGAAAAAGTTTGGGCACCCCTGGATGAAAGTATAAGATATAATACACATGGTGAAGTACATCACAGTAATCTTTACTTTTGGCACAGTAGAGAGTACTGCTATGTTCATGTACTGCATGTAATGCATGTACTGTGTGTACTGCATGTACTGCACGTACTGCACAAACTGCATGTACTGCATGTAGTGCGTGTACTGCATGTAGTGTGTGTACTGCATGTAGTGTGTGTACTGCATGTCCATGTTCTACTTGGCAGGAGAGAGCCGCTTTAGGAGCTTCTTCCCCTTGGAGAGCAGTCCTTTCTTCTTCTTGTTTGCTAAATCGTGAGCGTCGCAGGGGTCCGGGGGGGCGCGCAGGGGGCCCCTGGTGGGGCTGAGAGGCCGCATGGTGCCCGGCAGCAGGGGGCCGACGATGGGGGACGGCGTGCGGACTGGCGTGCGGACTGGCGTGGCAGTGTTGTCGATGGCGTTGTCGATGGCGATCTGAAGAAAAAGAGAGGCGATGGGGAAGGAAGCGACACTTTCTTCTACTTGTTGTGTTATCACATTATTATTATGATTATTATTATTGTTATTATTATTATATTATTATTGTTATTATTATTGTTGTTATTATTATTATTGTTGTTTTTGTTTTTATTATTAGTAGTAGTATTATATTATTATTATTATTATTATCGTTGTTATTATTATTATTAATGTTATTATTATTATCAATATTATTTTATTATTACGATTATATCATTACTATTAGTATTATTTTTATTGTATTAATATTATTATTAGTATTATTGTTGTTGTTATCATTATTTTTATTAAATTATTCTTATTTTTATATTATTCTTATTCTTAATAATATATTATGATTATTACTGTTATATTATTATTATTATTATTTGTATTATTACTATTGTTATTATTATTATCATTATATTATTATCATTATCACTAGTGTAATTATTATTATTATTATTGCTATTATTATCATTATTAATATTACTATTTTATTATATTATTATTATTATATTATTATTATTAGTATAAATATTATTATTGTTATTATTGTCATTATTATTGTTTTTATTAATATTATTATTTACATTATTATTATACTATTATTATTATCAATGCTATCATTGTTATTATTATATTTTTATTATTATTATTATGTTTTTTAATTTTTTATTAATGTTATTATGATTACCAATAATATATTATTATTATTTTATTATTACTATTATATTATTATTGGTAGTATACTTTCTATGTTATTTTTATTATAATTAATTATTATTGTTGTTGTTATTGTTATTATTATTATTATAATTATATTATTATTATTATTATTGTTGTTATCGTTATTTTTATTAAATTAGTCTTATTATTACATTATTATTATTATTAATAACATATTATAATTATTATTATTATATTATTATTTTAATTGTATTATTATTTTAATTATATTATTATTAATATTGTTGTAATTATTTTTATTATTACTATTATTATTATCATTATTGTTATTATTATTATAATTATTGTTATTGTCATTATATTATTATTATATTATTGATAATAATAATTATTATTATTGTTATTATTATCATTATTAATATTATTATAATTGTTGTTATTATTATTTTTAAATTATTTTATTGTGCTGCTTGCTAGCGCAGGTCAAAGGTCAAATGACTGTTCTATTTTGTTTTCTTACACTTCTGAGTGTGCATTCATTTCAGTTTGTTCAAGCTAATGAGGAAGTTGTCTTGTAGTTGTCATCAACACATTTGGAGGTGTGGAAATCGCCATGTAAAATCGCTAATGCTAATCAATAGCATGTGTACAGCATATTAGCATCGAGCTAGCACTTTTTGAAATGTGGCGCCTTGTTTTTGAGTGCTTTCTATAAAGCATGCTTGCTTCGTTAGCATATACAATGACATCACTTACAGGCAGTCTGCTACAAATACTCTCGTTTGCTCGCCCAGGGTCAGATCTACTAAAGGTTTACGTGTACTAAAACACCTGCAACCTTGAAGATGATCCACTAAACTTGTGAGCAGAGGATTTTGTCTCATTAGTGAGCAGAATAAGGAGTGTGTATGTAATTGTGTGTGTATGTAATTGTATTTACTGTACATGTAATTGTATGTATATGTAATTATATTGTATGTACGTAATTGTATGTACTGTGTGTGTAATTGTATGTGTTTGTAATTGTATATGTAGTTGTATATGGATGTAAATGTTTGTATACGTAACTGTGTATGTATGTACTATTATGTAATTGTATGTAAATGTACCTGTGTTGTATATGTATATGTATGTAATTGTTTGTATATGTAATTGTCTGTGTATGTAATTGTATGTACAGTGTATGTCATTTTATGTATATGTAATTGTATTGTATATGTAATTATATTGTATATATGTGGTTGTATATGTATGTAATAGTTTGTATACGTAATTGTATGAACTGTGTGTGATATTGTATGTGTATGTAATTGTATTGCATATGTAGTTGTATATGTGTGTATTTGTATGAACTGTGTATGTAATTATAATGTATATGTAGTTGTATATGTATGTAATTATTTGTATATGTAATTGTGTGTATTTAATTTGTATTGTATGTATCCTTTCCATCCTTTGTAACTGAGTTGTATATGTATGTAACTGCATACGTAATCGTCTGTGTATGTAATTGTATGTAGTGTATATGTAAGTATGTGAGTATGTGTAGTTGTATATGTATATGTAGTTGTATATGTATATTATTGTTTGTATACGTAATTATGTGTGTATGTAATTGTATTGTATATGTATGCAATTGTAATCGTGTGTGTATGTATTTGTATGTATATGTAATGGGGTTGTATATGTAGTTGTATATGTATATAATTGTTTGGATAGGTAATCATGTGTGTATGTAATTGTATTGTATATGTAGTTGTACATGTATGTAATTGTTTGTATACATAATCGTATATGTATGTAATTGTATATACCGTACATGTAATTCTATTGTACAAAACCAAAAACCTGTGAAGTTGGCACATTGTGTAAATGGCAAATAAAAACAGAATACAATGATTTGCAAATCATTTTCAACCTATATTCAATTGAATAGACTGCAAAGACAAGATACTTAACGTTCGAACTGAGAAAACGTGGTTATTTTTGGCAAATATTAGCTCATTTGGAAATTGATGCCTGCAACATGTTTCAAAAAAGCTGGCACAAGTTGCAAAAAAGACTGAGAAAGTTGAGGAATGCTCATCAAACACTTATTTGGAACATCCCACAGGTGAACAGGCTAATTGGGAACAGGTTCGGGACTGCACGTAAGCAGCAAGGCCGAAAACCAACATTGAATGCCCCTGACCTTCGATCCCTGCATCAAAAAGCGACATCAATGTGTAAAGGATATCACCACATGGGCTGGGGAACACTTCAGAAAACCACTGTGAGTAACTACAGTCGGTCCCTACAACTGTAAGTGCAAGTTAAAATTCTACTATGCATTGCCAAATCCATTTATCAACAACACCCAGAAAGGCTTTGCCGGGCCCGAGCTCATCTAAGATGGACTGATGCAAAGTGGAAAAGTGTTCCGTGGTCTGAGGAGTCCACTTTTAAAATTATTTTTGGAAACTGCGGAGCAAAAAGGAAAAGAACCACTCGGACTGTTATAGGCGCAAAGTTGAGAAGCCAGCATCTGTGATGGTATGGGGGTGTATTAGTGCCCAAGGCATGGGTAACTTACACATCTGTGAATGCGCCATTAATGCTGAGAGGTACATACAGGTTTTGGAGCAACATATGTTGCCATCCAAGCAACGGTATCATGGACGCCCCTGCTTATTTCAGCAAGACAATGCCGAGCCACGTGTTACAACAGCGTGGCTTCACAGTAAAAGAGTGCAGGTACTAGACTGGCCTGCCTGTAGTCCAGACCTGTCTCCCATTGAAAATGTGTGGTGCATTATGAAGCCTAAAATACCACAACGGAGACCCCCGGACTGTTGAACAACTTAAGCTGTACATCAAGCAAGAACGGGAAAGAATTCCACCTGAAAAGCTTCAAAAATTGGTCACCTCAGTTCCCAAACAGTGTTGTTAAAAGGAAAGGCCATGTAACACAGTGGTAAAAATACCCCTGTGACAACTTGTTTTGCAATGTGTTGCTGCCATTCAATTCTAAATTATTAGATTATTTGCCAAAAAAAATTTAGCTTCTCAGTTCGAACATTAAATATCTTGTCTTTGAAGTCTATTCAATTGAATATAAGTTGAAAGGGATTTGCAAATCATTGTATTCTGTTTTTATTTACGAATTACACAATGTGCCAACTTCACTGGTTTTGTATGTGTACAGTATATGTAATTGTATTGTATATGTAGTTGTACATGTATGTAATTGTCTGTATACAAAATTGTGTGTATATGTAATTGTATGTACAGTATATGTTAGAGGTGTCCGATAATGGCTTTTTTGCCGATATCCGATATTCCGATATTGTCCAACTCTTAATTACCGATTCCGATGTCAACCGATACCGATATATACAGTCGTGGAATTAACACATTAATTAATTTTGTTGTGATGCCCCGCTGGATGCATTAAACAATATAACAAGGTTTTCCAAAATAAATCAACTCAAGTTCTGGGGAAAAAAATGCCAACATGGCACTGCCATATTTATTATTGAAGTCACAAAGTGCATTATTTTTTTTTTAACATGCCTCAAAACAGCAGCTTTGAATTTTGGACATACTCTCCCTGAGAGAGCATGAGAAGGTTGAGGGGTTGAGGTGGTGGGTGGGGGGGAGGGGGGGGTGTATATTGTAGCGTCCCGGAAGAGTTAGTGCTGCAAGGGGTTCTGGGTATTTGTTCTGTTGTGTTTATGTTGTGTTACAGTGCGGATGTTCTCCCGAAATGTGTTTGTCATTCTTGTTTGGTGTGGGTTCACAGTGTGGCGCATATTTGTAACAGTGTTAAAGTTGTTTATACGGCCACCCTCAGTGTGACCTGTATGGCTGTTGACCAAGTATGTATTCACTTGTGTGTGTGAAAAGCCGTAAGTATTATGTGATTGGGTCGGCAAGCAAAGGCAGTGCCTTTAAGGCACGCCCCCAATATTGTTGTCTGGGTGGAAATCGGGAGAATGGTTTCCCCGGGAGATTTTCGGAAGGGGCACTGAAATTCGGGAGTCTCCCGGGAAAATCGGGGGGGTTGGCAAGTATGACTGGGAGATGCAACTGCTCTGTACTTCTCCCTACGTCCGTGTACCACTCCGTACAGCAGCGTTTTAAAAAGTCATAAATTTTACTTTTTGAAACCGATACCGATAATTTCCGATATTACATTTTAAAGCATTTATCGGCCGATAATATCGGCAGTCCAATATTATCGGACATCTCTAGTATATGTAATTGTATTGTATATGTAGTTGTATATGTATGTAATAGTTTGTATACATAATCATGTATATGTAATTGCATGCACAGTGTATGTAATTGTATATGTATGTAATTGTCTGTATACAAAAATGTGTGTATATGTAATTGTATGTTCAGTATATGTAATTGTATATGTATGTAATTGTCTGTATACAAAATTGTGTGTATATGTAATTGTATGTTCAGTATATGTAATTGTACTGTATATGTACAAACCCCGTTTCCATATGAGTTGGGAAATTGTGTTAGATGTAAATATAAACGGAATACAATGATTTGCAAATCATTTTCAACCCATATTCAGTTGAATATGCTACAAAGACAACATATTTGATGTTCAAAATTATAAACATTTTTTTTTGTTGCAAATAATCATTAACTTTAGAATTTGATGCCAGCAACACGTGACCAAGAAGTTGGGAAAGGTGGCAATAAATACTGATAAAGTTGAGGAATGCTCATCAAACACTTATTTGGAACATCCCACAGGTGAACAGGCAAATTGGGAACAGGTGGGTGCCATGATTGGGTATAAAAGTAGATTCCATGAAATGCTCAGTCATTCACAAACAAGGATGGGGCGAGGGTCACCACTTTGTCAACAAATGCGTGAGCAAATTGTTGAACAGTTTAAGAAAAACCTTTCTCAACCAGCTATTGCAAGGAATTTAGGGATTTCACCATCTACGGTCCGTAATATCATCAAAGGGTTCAGAGAATCTGGAGAAATCACTGCACGTAAGCAGCTAAGCCCGTGACCTTGGATCTCTCAGGCTGTACTGCATCAACAAGCGACGTCAGTGTGTAAAGGATATCACCACATGGGCTCAGGAACGCTTCAGAAACTCACTGTCAGTAACTACAGTTGGTCGCTACATCTGTAAGCGCAAGTTAAAACTCTCCTATGCCAGGCGAAAACCGTTTATCAACAACACCCAGACACGCTGTCGGCTTCGCTGGGCCTGAGCTCATCTAAGGTGGACTGATACAAAGTGGAAAAGTGTTGTGTGGTCTGACGAGTACACATTTCAAATTGTTTTTGGAAACTGTTGACGTCGTGTCCTCCGGACCAAAGAGGAAAAGAACCATCCGGATTGTTATAGGCGCAAAGTTGAAAAGCCAGCATCTGTGATGGTATGGGGGTGTATTAGTGCCCAAGACATGGGTAACTTACACATCTGTGAAGGCACCATTAATGCTGAAAGGTACATACAGGTTTTGGAGCAACATATGTTGCCATCCAAGCAATGTTACCATGGACGCCCCTGCTTATTTCAGCAAGACAACGTGGCTTCAGAGTAAAAGAGTGCAGGTACTAGATTGGCCTGCCTGTAGTCTCCCATTGAAAATGTGTGACGCATTATGAAGCCTAAAATAGCACAACGGAGACCCCCGGACTGTTGAACAACTTAAGCTGTACATCAAGCAAGAATGGGAAAGAATTCCACCTGAGAAGCTTAAAAAATGTGTCTCCTCAGTTCCCAAACGTTTACTGAGTGTTGTTAAAAGGAAAGGCCATGTAACACAGTGGTGAACATGCCCTTTCCCAACTACTTTGGCACGTGTTGCAGCCATGAAATACTAAGTTAATTATTATTTGCAAAAAAAAAATGAACATCAAATATCTTGTCTTTGTAGTGCATTCTATTGAATATGGGTTGAAAAGGATTTGCAAATCATTGTATTCCATTTATATTTACATCTAACACAATTTCCCAACTCATATGGAAACGGGGTTTGTACTTGTACATGTCTGTAATTGTTTACATACGTAATCGTGTGTATGTAATTGTGCGTACTGTATATGCAATTGTGCGTGTACGTAGTTGTGCTGTTCTGTGTCGGATGAGACATGAAGAAAGTAGAAGAGGGAAAAGTCCTGAGTGTATTTGAGAGGCAAAGACGGCACAGAAGGAGGAAGAAACATTGATCAGGGAAGCCATCGGACACGTGGAGGTCAGCACCAACTGAAGATACCATGTCTGCTTTTTCCCTTATCCCTGCTATTCATGTTCATTATTATTCATGAATTTCCATGAAATTGAATTTATTTGTCATAAAATATCTTCAAAAAGTCACATTTACACTCCTTGAATCCAATTTAGCAATGCTGTCTTTTTACTACGCTTTGACGCTTGCAGCATTCAGGCCAAAAGTGGGTTTAAATACGCTTTGAATAGAAAGAAATGCCAAAGTTGAAAGTGCGAGGGAGAAATCTGTAAAAATTAGAGCAGCGGCTTTTGGTATCTGAAGTTGCTGCGGGGCAGATGGTGTGAGATGAACACTTTGTCCCTCCGTTTTGTTTTGTCCTAGTTTGGCCAAGCGGGGTGAGGCGAGAAAAAAAAGGAAGGAAAAATGCAGCGGCGTAAGTCACCATCAGAGGAAAAACACACCGCACCACAATGAAAACATTGACACACACAACAACACAACAAGATCGTGTCAAAGGAAGCTTTTTTTTTTTTTTTTTTAATATCAAAAGTTTTTTTTTTTTTTTTGCTTGCTTTTTATTTGTTGTTTATTGTTCATTGTAACAACACAGTTGGGATGTCTCAGTGGTTAATTTGAAGCTGAAACAAATCGATTGATGTGTGTGTGCAACAAACACAAAAAGAAACAAAGCCTCTTTCCCAGAATCACAACGTTACAAAAATGGATCGGTTTTAGCAAAAAAAGGCATGCTCTTCCAGTCAATGTTAGCAATTAGCACTTACTCATTATTGTTGCCGCACACAATAACACACGAGGGTGTTGAGTGCAAAGAGGTACAAATGGAAGGAATGAGCATGCAAGAACAACCCCCGCCTCCACGCAGCGCCTGCGTCCTCTCGTTTGCCTCGTTTGTCTCGTTTGCCTCGTTTGCCTCGTTTGTCCAATGCAGGCTTTGCTTCTTCCTTTCTCTGAGACTTAGAAAGGTGTCACACTGCACTTTGTTCTACTTCCTTTTCACAGATGGAGCAGCAAGGGAGGTTGTTAGTTGGTCACCACAGCCACAAACAACACGCACACACACACACACACACACACACACACACACACACACGCACATACACACACACAAGCAAGCCAGAGATGGTGTGGAAGTATTGTTGTAGCAAAACTGTTTCTCAATCTGTGCGTCTGATATCTGATTCTTGTGTCCGTGTGCTAATTTGTGTGTCTGTAGCTCAATCTGTGTGTGTGTAATTAGTTCCGTGTGTGCGTGTTTCAATGTGTGGCTGCATTTCTATCCGTGTGTGTGTGTGTGTGTGTGAAAAACGAATCTGTCCGTCCATTTTGCGATCTGTGTGTGTGTAAAAAAAGTGTGTGTCTGTGTATTCAGATTTTTGTGAAGCAGGACGTCTGATTGGCTGTCTTTTTACACGTGACTTTTGCGACACTTCTGTCATGTAAGATTTGTGTGTCCGTATCTCGATTTGTGTGCGTGTGTAAAAAAAGGCTGTGTCTGTGTATTCAGATTTGTGTGAAGCAGGACGTCTGATTGGCTGTCTTTTTACACGTGACTTTTGCGACACTTCTGTCATGTAAGATTTGTGTCCGTATCTCGATTTGTGTGCGTGTGTAAAAAAAGGGTGTGCCTCTGTATTCAGATTTGTGTGAAGCAGGAACTCTGATTGGCTGTCTGTTTACATGTGACTTTTGTATTCCGTGTAAGATTTGTGTGTCCGTATCTCGATTTGTGTGTGTGTGTAAAAAAAGGGTGTGTCTGTGTATTCAGATTTGTGTGAAGAAGGAACCCCTTTTGCGACACTTCTGACGTGTAAGATTGGTGTGTCCGTATTTCAATTTGCTTGTGTGTGTAAAAAACAAATCTGTCCGTTCGTATAACCTACTCAGTGGCCTAGTGGTTAGAGTGTCCGCCTTGAGATCGGTAGGTTGTGAGTTCAAACCCCGGCCGAGTCATACCAAAGACTATAAAAATGGGACCCATTACCTCCCTGCTTGGCACTCAGCATCAAGGGTTGGAATTGGGGGTTAAATCACCAAAAATGATTCCCGGGTGCGGCACCGCTGCTGCCCACTGCTCCCCTCACCTCCCAGGGGGTGAACAAGGGGATGGGTCAAATGCAGAGGACAAATTTCACCACACCTAGTGTGTGTGTGACAATCATTGGTACTTTAACTTTAACTTTATTCGGATTTGTGTGAAGCAAGAACCCCGATTGGCTGTCTTTTTCGACGTGACTTTTTCGACACTTCTGCCGTGTAAGATTGGTGTGTCCGTATCTCGATTTGTGTGTGTGTGTGTGTGTGTAAAAAAAGGGTGTGCCTCTGTATTCAGATTTGTGTGAAGCAGGAACTCTGATTGGCTGTCTTTTTACATGTGACTTTTGCATTCCGTGTAAGATTTGTGTGTCCGTATCTCGATCTGTGTGTGTGTAAAAAAAAAAAAAAGGGTGTCTGTGTATTCAGATTTGTGTGAAGCAAGACCTCTGATTGGCTGTCTTTTTAGACGTGACTTATTCGCCACTTCTGCCGTGCAAGATTTGTGTGTCCGTATCTCGATTTGTGTGTGTGTAATAAAAAAGGGTGTGTCTGTGTATTCAAATTTGTGTGAAGCACGAAGTCTGATTGGATGTCTGTTTACATGTGACTTTTGCACCACTTTTGCCATGTAAGATTTGTGTGTCCATATCTCGGTTTGTGTGTGTGTGTGTAAAAAATGTGTGTCTGTGTATTCAGATTTGTGTGAAGCAGGAACTCTGATTGGCTGTCTGTTTACACGTGACTTTTACGACACTTCTGCCATGTAAGATTTGTGTGTCCGTATCTCGGTTTGTGTGTGTGTGTGTAAAAAAGAGTGTGTCTCTGTATTCAAATTTGTGTGAAGCAGGAACTCTGATTGGCTGTCTGTTTACACGTGACTTTTGCGACACTTCGCCGTGTAAGATTTGTGTGTCCGTATTTCGATTTGCGTGTGTGTGTGTGTAAAAAACAAATCTGTCCGTCCGTATTTTGATTTGTGTGTCTGTAAAAAAACTAATCTGTCCATCTATATTGCGATTTGTGTGCGTGTAAAAAATGTGTGTCTGTGTATTCGGATTTGTGTGAAGCAAGAACACCGATTGGCTGTCTTATTACACGTGACTTTTGCGACACTTCTGCCGTGTAAGATTTGTGTGTCCGTATTTCGATTTGCGTGTGTGTGTAAAAAACAAATCTGTCCGTTCGTATTTTGATTTGTGTGTGAGTAAAAAACTAATCTGTCCGTCCATATTGCGATCTGTGTGCGTGTAAAAAATGTGTGTCTGTGTATTCGGATTTGTGTGAAGCAAGAACCCCGATTGGCTGTCTTTTTACACGTGACTTTTGCGACACTTCTGCCGTGTAAGATTGGTGTGTCCGTATCTCGATTTGTGTGTGTGTGTGTGTGTGTGTAATAAAAGGGTGTGCCTCTGTATTCAGATTTGTGTGAAGCAGGAACTCTGATTGGCTGTCTTTTTACATGTGACTTTTGCATTCCGTGTAGGATTTGTGTGTCCGTATCTCGATCTGTGTGTGTGTAAAAAAAAAAAAAAAAGTGTGTCTGTGTATTCAGATTTGTGTGAAGCAAGACCTCTGATTGGCTGTCTTTTTAGACGTGACTTATTCGCCACTTCTGCCGTGCAAGATTTGTGTGTCCGTATCTCGATTTGTGTGTGTGTAATAAAAAAGGGTGTGTCTGTGTATTCAAATTTGTGTGAAGCAGGAAGTCTGATTGGATGTCTGTTTACAAGTGACTTTTGCGACACTTTTGCCATGTAAGATTTGTGTGTCCATATCTTGGTTTATGTGTGTGTGTGTGTAAAAAAGAGTGTGCCTCTGTATTCAGATTTGTGTGAAGCAAGAACCCCGATTGGCTGTCTTATTACACGTGACTTTTGCGACACTTCTGCCGTGTAAGATTGGTGTGTCCGTATTTCGATTTGCGTGTGTAAGTGTAAAAAACAAATCTGTCTGTCTGTATTTTGATTTGTGTGTGAGTAAAAAACTAATCTGTCCGTCCATATTGCGATCTGTGTGCGTGTAAAAAATGTGTGTCTGTGTATTCAGATTTGTGTGAAGCAGGACCTCTGATTGGCTGTCTTTTTACAGGTGACTTTTGCGACACTTCTGCCGTGTAAGATTGGTGTGTCCGTATTTCGATTTGCGTGTGTGTGTGTGTAAAAAAACAAATCTGTCCGTCCGTAGTTTGATTTGTGTGTGTGTAAAAAACGAATCTGTCCATCCATATTGCGATCTGCGTGCGTGTAAAAAATGTGTGTCTGTGTATTCGGATTTGTGTGAAGCAGGAACCCTGATTGGCTGTCGTATTACACGTGACTTTTGCGACACTTCTGCCGTGTAAGATTTGTGTGTCCATATCACGATTTGTGTGTGTGTAAAAAAAAAGGGTGTGTCTGTGTATTCAGATTCGTGTGAAGCAGGAACTCTGATTGGCTGTCTATTTACACGTGACTTTTGCATGCCGTGTAAGATTTTTGTGTCCGTATCTCGATCTGTGTGTGTGTGTAAAAGAAAAGTATGTGTCTGTGTATTCAGATTTGTGTGACGCAAGAACTCTGATTGGCTGTCGCATTACACGTGACTTTTGCCACACTTCTGCCGTGTAAGATTTGTGTATCCGTATCACGATTTGTAAGTGTGTAAAAAAACAAAAAGGGTGTGTCTGTGTATTCAGATTTGTGTGAAGCAGGACCTCTGATTGGCTGTCTGTTGACACGTGACTTTTGCATGCCGTGTAAGATTTGTGTGTCCGTATCTCGATCTGTGTGTGTGTAGAAAAAAAGTGTGTGTCTGTGTATTCAGATTTGTGTGACGCAGGACCTCTGATTGGCTGTCTTTTTACACGTGACTTTTGCCACACTTCTGCCGTGTAAGATTTGTGTGTCTGTATCTCGATTTGTGTGCGTGTAATAAAAAAGGGTGTGTCTGTGTATTCAAATTTGTGTGAAGCAGGAACTCTGATTGGCTGTCGTGTTACACATGACTTTTGCGACTCTTTTGCCGTGTAAGATTTGTGTGTCCGTATCACGATTTGTGTGTGTGTAAAAAATTAAAAAGGGTGTGTCTCTGTACTCAGATTTGTGTGAAGCGGGAACTCTGATTGGCTGTCTGTTTACATGTGACTTTTGCATGCTGTGTAAGAAATGTGTGGGTCCGTATCACGATTTGTGTGTGTGTAAAAAAAAAAAGTGTGTGTCTGTGTATTCAGATTTGTGTGAAGCAGGACCTCGGATTGGCTGTCTTTTTACACGTGACTTCTGCGACACTTCTGTCGTGTAAGATTTGTGTGTCTGTATCACGATTTGTGTGTGTGTAAAAAATTAAAAAGGTTGTGTCTGTGTATTCAGATTTGTGTGAAGCAGGACCTCGGATTGGCTGTCTTTTTACACGTGACTTCTGCGACACTTCTGTCGTGTAAGATTTGTGTGTCCGTATCACGATTTGTATGTGTGTAAAAAAAACAAAAAGGGTGTGTCTGTGTATTCAGATTTGTGTGAAGCAGGACCTCTGATTGGCTGTCTTTTTACATGTGACTTCTGCGACACTTCTGTCATGTAAGATTTGTGTGTCCGTATCACGATTTGTGTGTGTGTAAAAAATTAAAAAGGTTGTGTCTCTGTACTTAGATTCGTGTGAAGCACCCGCTCATCTTACGTGGCAAAAGTGTTGCAAAAGTCATATGTAAAAAGACCGCCAATCAGAGTTCCTGCTTCACACAAATCTGAATACACAGACACACTTTTTTTTTTACACACACACAGATCAAACTACAAAGAGAACATTTTTTTTATTACACACACAAATTGAAATACACCCACACACAAATTGAAACACACACACAGTGATCTGATTACGGACACACAGATTGAGATACGGACACACAAATTAGCACACGGACATGAGAATCGGAGTACAGACGCAACAGACTGAGATACACATTTGCAAATAGTTTTGCGTCAACAATACTTCCATATATGGACATTGAGAAGGAGAGAGCGCGAGAGAGAGGGAGGAAGAGAGAGAGAGAGAGAGAGAGAGAAAGAGAGAGAGAGGAAGGAATGAGCGTTAGCGCTGAGCGCGGCGATGATGATGGTGGTGATGATGATGATGTACCCGTTTGGGATCCGGGACGGGAGCGACCGAGTTGGCAGCAGGGGGCCGGTTGGCGGGCTCCTCAGGGGGGAAGTGGGAGGGCGTGTCGGTCAGGTACACCTCCACGTCGTCAGGCACTTCTTCCAGGAAGTTGGAGGGGACCAGACCGCGGTGGCCATTGATCTCCCCCTGATGAAACATTGCGATCAGAACCATTGATACTCCCGTCAACACATTGATTGTTTGGCATTGCAAATGTGGACACAAAACAAGAAATGTTCAACACTACGTCTTCTCCATCCAAAGTGTAAACATGGTGTTTGGAGAACAGATCAATCGCTCACATAGTAGAAGCCGTCTTCGTCGATGTCACCAAACACCGCAATGATGTCACCCGTGCAGAAGGTCAGCTCAGCCTATCAGAAGACAGACTTATATATATATATATGTATGTACATATGTATGTATATATGTATGTATATACGTATGTATATATATGTATGTATATATAGTATGTATGTATATATGTATGTATGTATGTATATATAATATGTATGTATATATGTATGAATATATGTATGTATGTACAGTATGTGTATGTATATATGTATGTATATATATATTGATATCATTCCCAGTGATGGGAAACCTCCTTGGGAAAGGTAGTAAGCTAAGTTACTCGCTACGCTCCATTAAATGTAACTAAGCTACTAATTACTCTCCTTTAAATGTAACTAAGCTACTCGTTACGCTCCATTAAATGTAACTAAGCTACTAGCTACTCTCCTTTAAATGTAACTAAGCTACTCGTTATGCTCCATTAAATGTAACTAAGCTACTAGCTACTCTCCATTAAATGTAACTAAGCTACTCGTTACGCTCCATTAAATGTAACTAAGCTACTAGCTACTCTCCATTAAATGTAACTAAGCTACTAGTTACTCTCCAATGAATGTAACTACGTTACTAGTTACTATCCATTAAATTTAAGTAAGCTACTAGTTACTCTCCTTTAAATGTAACTGAGCTGCTAGTTACTCTCCATGAAATGTAACTAAACTACTAGTTACTCTCCAATACTCTCCATTAATAGTGACTGAATTACTAGTTACTCTTTATTAAATGCAACTGATTTACTTGTTACTCTCCATTAAATGTAACTAAGTTACTTGTTACTCTCCATGAAATGTAACTAAGCTACTAATTACTCTCTATTAAATGTAACCAAGCTCCTAGCTACTCTCCATTAAATGTAACTAAGCTACTCGTTACGCTCCATTAAATGTAACTAAGCTACTCGTTACTCTCCATTAAATGTAACTAAGCTACTCGTTACGCTCCATTAAATGTAACTGAGCTACTAGTTACTCTCCATTAAATATAACTAAGCTACTAGTTACTCTCCAATACATGTAACTCAGTTACTAGTTACTCTCCATTAAATTTAAGAAAGCTATTAATTACTCTTCTTTAAATGTAACTGCGCTACTAGTTACTCTCCATGAAATGTAACTAAACTGCTAGTTACTCTTCATTACTCTCAATTAATTGTGACCGAGTTACTAGTTACTCTTTATTAAATGCAACTGATTTACTTGTAACTCTCCATTAAATGTAACTAAGTTACTTGTTACTCTCCATGAAATGTAACTAAGCTACTAGCTACTCTCCATTAAATGTAACTAAGCGACTCATTACGCTCATTAAATGTAACTTAGCTACTAGTTACTCTCCATTAAATATAACTCAGCTACTAGTTACTTGACAATAAATGTAACTAAGTTACTAGTTACTATCATTACATTTAAGTAAGCTACTAGTTACTCTCCTTTAAATGTAACTGAGCTACTAGTTACTCTCCATGAGATGTAACTAAACTATTAGTTACTCTCCATTAATTGTGACTAAGTTACTATTTACTCTCCATTAAATGTAACTGAGTTACTTGTTACTCTCCATTAAATGTAACTGAGTTACTTGTTACTCTCCATTGAATGTAACTAAGTTACTTGTTACTCTCCATTAAATGTAACTAAGCTACTCATTACTCTCCATTGAATGTAACTAAGTTTCTTTCCATTAAATGTAATTAAGCTACATACTTTTTCTTCTGTTTAGTGTGTGGCTCTGATGGATGCTACCTCACTACAAGGGTCTAAAAATATCTCAGCAACAGGAATCTCCACTGGTTGAAAAAGTAGCGAGACTAGCGTCATGCTATAGCGGGAAATGCAGTGAAGCTAGGTGACGTGGCTACATGTAGCGAGCGACTATCCAACACCGATCATTTCTACGGTTGGCAGAAAGGTTGCAAAGGTTGGTCGTACCTCAACATCAACGTTGGGTGAGCTCTCTCGAGGGTCGTAGTCGTACAACGCCACCATCCTCCTGGAGGCTTCACCTCGACGGAGACCTCGCCTGTTTTGCTCTGCAAGTCACATCAGCACAGTTCACCACATTTCTTTGAATATTATTTTCAAGTCCAATTAGTCCCTTGACATGCAGTGTCTCCTTTTCAAGGGGTCCCCACAAATACAGAAAACATCAAACATACAATACAATAAAATACAAATAAACAAAACACAAACTCTGCTGCACTACACAATATAGTACAATACAATACAACACAGTACTAGACAGTACTGTACAATACAATACAGTACTATACAATATAGTACTACATAGTACAGTACTGCAACATCAGAAACAATAACTTGACATGAATTTGAAGGACAGTAAGAATAAGATCATTGGTTTGACTGACATGAATTTGAAGGACTATAAGAATGAGACCATTGGTATGTCTGACATGAATTCGAAGGACAGTAAGAATGAGATCATTGGTATGTCTGACATGAATTCGAAGGACTGTAAGAATGCGATCATTGGTATGTCTGACATGAATTTGAAGGACTATAAGGATGAGACCATTGGTATGTCTGACATGAATTTCAAGGACTGTAAGAATGAGATCATTGGTATGTCTGACATGAATTTAAAGGACTGTAAGAATGAGATAATTTGTATGTCTGACATGAATTTGAAGGACAGTAAGAATGAGATCATTGGTATGTCTGACATGTTTTTGAAGGACTGTAAGAATGAGATCATTGGTATGTCTGAATGAATTTTAAGGACTGTAAGAATGAGATCATTGGTATGTCTGGCATGTTTTTGAAGGACTGTAAGAATGAGATCATTGGTATGTCTGACATGAATTTGAAGGACTATAAGAATGAGATCATTGGTATGTCTGACATGTATTTGAAGGACTGTAAGAATAAGATCATTGGTATGTCTGACATGAATTTGAAGGATAGTAAGAATGAGATCATACATGAATTTGAAGGACTGTAAGAATGAGATCATTGGTATGTCTGACATGAATTTGAAGGACAGTAAGAATGAGATCATACATGAATTTGAAGGACTGTAAGAATGAGATCATTGGTATGTATAACATTAATTTGAAGGACAGTAATAATGAGCTCATTGGTATGTCTGAATGAATTTGAAGAACTGTAAGAATAAGATCATTGGTATGTCTGACATTAATTTGAAGGACTGTAAAAATGAGATCATTGGTATGTCTGACATGTATTTGAAGGACTGCAAAAATGATATCATTGGTATGTCTGACATGTATTTGAAAGACTGTAAAAATGAGATCATTGGTATGTCTGACATGTATTTGAAGGACTGTAAGAATGAGATCATTGGTATGTCTGACATGTATTTGAAGGATTGTAAGAATGAGATCATTGGTATGTCTGACATGTATTTGAAGGACTGTAAGAATGAGATCATTGGTATGTCTGACATGTATTTGAAGGATTGTAAGAATGAGATCATTGGTATGTCTGACATGTATTTGAAGGACTGTAAGAATGAGATCATTGGTATGTCTCACATGTATTTGAAAGACTGCAAGAATGAGATCATTGGTATGTCTGACATGTATTTGAAGGATTGTAAGAATGAGATCATTGGTATGTCTGACATGTATTTGAAGGACTGTAAGAATCAGATCATTGGTATGTCTGACATGTATTTGAAGGACTGTAAAAATGAGATCCTTGGTATGTCTTACAGAAGAACATTTAGCCAAGAGTTGATTGAGGTAGCATGGTACATGTAAGTGAAGTGAAGTGAATTATATTTATATAGCGCTTTTCTCTAGTGACTCAAAGCGCCATAGGTTGATTGGCAACACTAAATGGTCCCTAGTGTGTGAATGTTGTCTATCTGTGTTGGCCCTGTGATGAGGTGGCCACTTGTCCAGGGTGTACCCCGCCTTCCGCCCGAATGCAGCTGAGATAGGCTCCAGCACCCCCCGCAAGACCCCAAAAGGGACAAGCGGTAGAAAATGGATGGGTGGATGCAAATTAAAGTTAAAGTACCAATGATTGTCACACACACACACACTAGGTGTGGCGAAATTATTCTCTGCATTTGACACATCACCCTTCATCACCCCCTGGGAGGTGAGGGGAGCAGTGAGCAGCAGCGGTGGCCGCGCCCGGGAATCATTTTTGGTGATTTAACCCCTTAAGTACGACCCTTGATGCTGAGTGCCAAGCAGGGAGGTAATGGCTCCCATTTTTTTGTAATACGATTGGATATGGTTAAATGGATACAATTAAACATAATTAAGCATATAAAGTCAACTAGTTGTTTCACTCTATTGGTACTTTAACAGTTTTTTTATTTTAATTTCTTATCAAACACTTGGGGAGCCCTCCTTGAAAGCCTATGGACTATGTAGAACACCCACATAACGTTAAATCTGATTAGACATAATATACAACTGTAACCTGCACTCAGAATAAATTGAATTGTATTTAATAGTGTCTGCAAAGAACCTGATGATGAATTCTATTTGATGTCACAGAGGAGTGCGACCCCTCTCATGATCCAGTGGTCGGGGGGCAACATGGTCCCCAGAACCACCGCCGTGATGTAATTGAGGTCTGTGCGCTTGGGTTTCTTGTAAACGGGGCACACATAGTACTTGGGGTCAGGGGGGGCGGTGGAGTTGATGGCAAACATGTGAATGACGGGCAGAGGCGTGAACAGCACTTTGGGCGCCGACTCGGTGAGACACGAGTTCTTCTTGTCCCAGTCGGCGCCAAATACATTTCAAAAACAAACAGGAAGTGAAAGTGACTGAGCCAATGAACAGCCTGGCACATGACACAATGCTGACTTCTGATTGGACATCTCAGGACAAATCTGGATGAAGAATTATTTCAAATGTGGAGAGCTTTGAAGAGAGAAATGAAAACTAGCCAAACATTTCCTTACAAATAACATCGACATGTGCGTTAAAGGTAAGCTCCATCAAAGACCAAGGTGTCACTCAAATGAATAAGTCAACGATATCAACCATATTTTGGGTCAGTACCTAGTCTGTCCACCGGGGTGCTGAGAGGCAGGAAACCCTGTTTGATGAGCTGCTCCATGGTCTCGTCATCCTCTGCACGGATCTCAGACACCATGTTGCACGGAATCAGACCCATCCTGCCTCGCACTTCCCCTCGGTAGAAGCCATCTGTGTCTTTGTCCCCGTATATCTGCATCCGTAAACAATATGTCTGTAAACAATATGTCTACAAACAACATTTGAGTAAACAATGTTTCTGTAAACAATGTGTCTGGAAACAATATGTCTGCAAACAACACATCAATAAACAATATGTCTGTAAACAATATGCCAATAAACAATATGACTGTAAACAACATTTGAGTAAACAATGTTTCTGTAAACAATGTGTCTGAAAACAATATGTCTGTAAACAACACATCAATAAACAATATGCCTGTAAACAATATGCCAATAAACAATATGTTTGTAAACAACACATCAATAAACAAAATGTCTGTAAACAATATGTCTGTAAACAAAATGTCTGTAAACAATATGACTGTAAACAATGTGTCTGTAAACAATACATCAATAAACAATAGGTCTGTAAACAGTATGTGTGTAAACAAAACGTCTGTAAACAGTATATTTGTAAACAATATGCTTGAAAACAATGTCTGTAAACAATATGTCAATAAACAGTATGTCTGTCAACAATATGTCTGAAAACAATATGCTGGAAAACAAAATATGTCAATAAACAATATGTCTGTAAACAATATGCCAATAAACAATATGTTTGTAAACAACACATCAATAAACAAAATGCCTGTAAACAAAATGTCTGTAAACAATATGACTGTAAACATTGTGTCTGTAAACAATACATCAATAAACATTGTGTCTGTAAACAGTATGTGGGTAAACAAAACATCTGTAAACAATATGCTGGAAAACAATGTCTGTAAACAATATGTCAATATACAATATGTCAATAAACAGTATGTCTATCAACAATATGTCTGAAAACAATATGCTGGAAAACAAATTATGTCAATAAACAATATGTCTGTAAACAATATGTCTGTAAATAACACATCAATAAACAATATGTCTGTAAACAATATGTCAATAAACAATATGTTTGTAATCAACACATCAATAAACAAAATGTCTGTAAACAATGTCTGTAAACAAAATGTCTGTAAACAAAATGTCTGTAAACAATATTTCTGTAAACAATATGACTGTAAACAATGTGTCGAAACAATACATCAATAAACAATATGTCTGTAAACAGTATGTGTGTAAACAAAACGTCTGTAAACAATATGTCTGTAAATAATATGCTGGAAAACAATATGTCAATAAACAATATGTCTGTGAACAATATGTCGATAAACAGTATGTCTGTAAAAATGTCAATAAACAACATGTCAATAAACAATATGTCAATACACAATATGTCTGTAAACAATATGTCAGTAAACAATATGTCTGTAAACAATACATTGGTAAATAATACTTCTGTAAACAATATAATCGTTTAAATTACTTAGAATATACTTGTAAACAATATATTGTAAACAATACATCGTAAACAATACATTGGTAAAAAAAAAAGAAAACAAAATATGATTTAGTTTTAATGCGAATAAAGTCCTACTAAGCCAGTCCTTCTCAAATAGTGGGGCGGGCCCCCCAGGGGGCGTGCGTGTGACCTCCGAGAACATGCTTTTTTTGCCGTAGCAGAATATGATGAAGCGTATGTAGCACTTGGCTTCACTGTAACCACGCTGGGAGACGAGGAAAGACCGCTGTGTTGTTTCCTTGAATGTTAATAAACTTGCAATTATATGCAGAGGTGTACTTATAGCAATTGTATAGACAAATGATACTATTTATAGTCACGCTGGGAGACGAGGAAAGACTGCTGTGTTGTTGTTTCCTTTAATGTTAATAAACTTACTATGTAATGCGGAGGTGTACTTATAGCAATTTTATAGACAAATTATACTATTTACAGTCGCAGTGGAAAGTGGAGAAGGGGCGCAAACTATTTACTTCTTGAGCATAATAGAAACAACTCAACTAGTCTGATAAGTTTTGTATTTTGACTAGAAATGTTGGATTGTTGCTGAAGAGTTGAGTACGTTTGATTGACGATCAAAGTCCTCACCCTGATGATTTGTCCCTCTTTGAAAGGCAGCTCCTCGTCGGCCGCGTCAGGGTTGGGGGACATGGACAGAGGGTCGTAGTCAAAGAGCGCCACGAACACCCGGAATGACTCCTCCGGCTCAGACTCGTCCAGGTAGGTGGGCGAGCGGCGCTCCCGGGGACCGTCTTCAAAACACAAAACAAAATCATTCAATATGAACACTGAATTTTTTTTACACTGAATTGTTACACATTGGATTATTTGACACTGATTTTTTATATACTGATTTTTTTACACTGAATTATAAAATACTGAATTTTCATTTACTGAATTTTATACACAAATTTTAATACACTGAATTTTAAAACACACATTTTACTACCAATTTTTTTTCCCCAGTAAAATTGTCAGCATAATTTGATGTAAAAAAATTAATCAGTTCGCAAAATTCAAATGCAAAAAAATCAGTTACTTACTTTCAGAGTCACAAATTATTTTCGTAATAAAGACACAAATTAGCCGCCATATATAACTTTCTTAATATTTACCACAGGAAATTTGTACTTTCATCAGTGGAATCGTCTTTACAAGAACTGTCTGGTTTCATGTAAATCAATATTTATTTTTTATTTTACACATATGCATACCATATTGCTAATGCTAACTACCCACATGTAACAGTGGCTTACTTTAACTTATAACAAAAAAGATAAGAATCATTTAAATTTGGACTGAGTATATTTTGTAAAAGTCAGTGATATTTTGACTATTGTTTTAAAAAGATTATTAGGAAAATATACGAATAAAAAAAAGAAAATATTCGTTTGTGTACATCTGAGGGGAGTTGATTGACAGCTTACTGTGGCCAATTGGCAGTCAGATAACTAGCTAGCCCCGCCTACTTTCGGATATTGGCAGTTTTCCCCAACGTCATTGTGAAACTTTACTGATTTTATCGCAACTAAAGTATTTATCTTCATCGGAAAGGCTCGACAGCAAACAGCAAACGCTACCTCAGAAAATAGTGACGATGAAGCCACTGACTGTTTTGAGAGGGAAAAAGTGCTACATTTGCCTGTTAGCCGTCGTTAGCGGTAGCATTAGCTAACAACGTCATGGAACCTTCTAGAACACGCCGACTTACTGCTTTACCAAACACGGTAACTATTTAGCCTCAAACCTTCCTTTTACACTTTTTAAACAGTGTTTAATCACTATCAATAACTCTAAAAAAATATAAGCATTGTTTTCCAAGTCTTTTTCTCATGTATTTTATAACGTATATTTAGAAATAAAATAGTGGATTTATCCTCAAAGGATGTTTTTTTTTTTCAGAGTTTTGATAGCATAGTTAAAAAATTCCATTTAACTTTAATGGTTATGTTTGTGAAAAGTTATATTTACCTTATTTCTGCTTTATCGCTAAAATTATCGTAGAATGTTTTGTCAAAACAATGTATGAATGACATGAGTTTATTTCGGTCATATAATCAACCATTTTGTGTGATCAATTTAACAGCACAGCACAGTGGCCGTGCCAGCAACCTGAGGGTTCCTGGTTCGATCCCCAGCTTCTACCAACCTCGTCACGTCCGTTGTGTCCTTGAGCAAGACACTTCACCCTTGCTCCTGATGGGTCGTGGTTAGGGCCTTGCATGGCAGCTACCGCCATCAGTGTGTGAATGGGTGAATGTGCAAATAGTGTCAAAGCGCTTTTGAGTACCTTGAAGGTAGAACAGCGCTATACAAGTATAACCCATTTATTTATCATTATACATATTAACAATCGTACACATTTACACACAAAAAGAAAAGAAAAGAAAAAGGAATAGGCTGAACCCAAAGCTTATATTTGCCTATCCTATACATTCACTGAAAATTAGATTACCTGGAACATCAACGTTAAAAAAAATCAATGGGATGAAAGTAATCGTTGCTATATTGTATAATGTTCCATTATTTCACCTTTCAAGGCTTTCTTAAACCTTAACAAAGAACTACATGTCTTCAGCTCATCACTGAGCTTGTTCCACCCTTTAACTCCTAAAACTGAAATACATTTGTATTTTATATTCGTTCTTACTCTACATTTAAAAAAAAAATCAATATCCCCCGTAAATTATAGTTTTCTCCTCTTAATTTAAATAACCTAAGAATACAAGTTTACTCGAAACACAATTTCCATTGTTTTCAAAAACACAATATCTGAAAATTTTAACACATTAGAACTTATGAATAGTGGATTGGTATGTTCATAGTAGCACACTTTGTGTATTATTCTAATGACCCTTTTTTGAAGTTTAATTATTGGGTCTATGTTTGTTTAATAAACATTTCCCCAAACTTCAACACTATATGGTAAATATGGAAAAATAAAAGAATAATATAACATATGCAGACATTTCTTATTCAGCATGTGTTTTACTTTATAAAGAACAGCAATGGATTTGGATATTTTTCCCTTTATATATTCAATCTGCGGTTTCCAACATAATTTATGATCAATTATTATTCCCAAGAACTTAGTTTCGAATACTCTATCAATTTCCACTTGATTTAATTTAAATTTTGCTTCACAATTTGTCCGTGCACCACTAAACACCATAAATGTAGTTTTCTTATAATTTAATGATAACTTAATAATATCAAACAATTTTTTTAGCTGAAGCAACTCAACCTCTATTATCCTCAACACTTCCTTCAAGTCTTTTCCTGAACAATATACATTTGTATCATCTGCAAACAAAATACATTTAAATTAGAGATGTCCGATAATGGCTTTTTTGCCGATATCCGATATTGTCCAACTCTTAATTACCGATTCCGATATCAACCGATACCGATATATAGAGTCGTGGAATTAACACATTATTACGCCTAATTTTGTTGTGATGCCCCGCTGGATGCATTAAACAATGTAACAAGGTTTTCCAAAATAAATCAACTCAAGTTATGGAAAAAAATGCCAACATGGCACTGCCATATTTATTATTGAAGTCACAAAGTGCATTATTTTTTTCAACATGCCTCAAAACAGCAGCTTGGAATTTGGGACATTCTCTCCCTGAGAGAGCATGAGGAGGTTGAGGTGGGCAGGGTTGTGGGGGGCGGGGAGGGAGTAGCGGGGGGTGTATATTGTAGCGTCCCGGAAGAGTTAGTGCTGCAAGGGGTTCTGGGTGTTTGTTCTGTTGTGTTTATGTTGTGTTACGGTGCGGATGTTCTCCCGAAATGTGTTTGTCATTCTTGTTTGGTGTGGGTTCACAGTTTGGCGCATATTTGTAACAGTGTTAAAGTTGTTTATGCGGCCACCCTCAGTGTGACCTGTATGGCTGTTGACCAAGTATGCCTGGCTTTCACTTGTGTGTGTGAAAAGTCGTAGGTATTATGTGATTGGGCCGGCACGCAAAGGCAGTGCCTTTAAGGTTTATTGGCGCTCTGTACTTCTCCCTACGTCCGTGTACCACTCCGTACAGCGGCGTTTTAAAAAGTCATAAATTGTACTGTTTGAAACCGATTCCGATTATTTCCGATATTACATTTTAAAGCATTTATCGGCCGATAATATCGGCAGCCCGATATTATCGGACATCTCTAATACATAGATATATAAATATATATGTATATATATATATATATATATATATATATATAATGTATGTGTATATGTGTATATATACATATATACATATACATACATACATACATTATATATATATATATATATATATATATAAATATATATATATATATATATATATAAAATGTATGTATGTATATATATGTATATATATATGTATGTATGTATATATATGTATATATATATGTATGTATATATATATATATGTATATATATATACGTATATATATGCATATATATGTATATATATATGTATGTATATATATGTATATATATATATATATGCATATATATGTATATATATATGTATGTATATATATATATGTACGTATATATGTACGTATATGTATATATATTTATATGTACATATATGTATATATATATATATATATATGTATATGTATATACTGTATGTATATATATATATTGTATATGTGTATATATATATATATATATATGTATATGTGTGTGTGTGTATATATATATATATATATATATATCTTTATATATATATATATATTTATATGTGTGTGTATAAATTTATTTTTATGAAAAAACATCTTGCAACATGCATTTTCTAGCTCCTGGATCATTCGAATGAATCATGACATTATATTTAAAAAGGTTGGTCTTGCAATTTATTAGGTACTGAACAAATATCATTTAAATAAAGTATAAATAACTTAGGTCCCAATACCGAGCCTTGTGGAACCCCACATGTTTCTCTTCTTGGCTGTGATTTAGTCTTATTAATTTCCACATCTTGAGATATATTACTTAAATAACTACTTAACTACTGTTGTGAAACACCTCTTATGCCATAGTTTTCCAATTTTTGCAGAAGGTATGATCGATTGTGTCAAAAGCTTTACATAAGTCAATAAACACACCAACGGTGTGTTGCTTTTTTCCTATTGCTGTAGCTATGTTTTCTACAAAGTCCATCACTGCTCGGCATGTAGATCGATTACTCCTGAACCCATACCGATGGTCATTCAGTAGCTCATGTTTAATCCTGTGGTTCAAAATCTCGTTGTGTGAACATTGTGAAGAAAGCTAAAGTCTTTACTGACCAATGGCAGGGACGGTGAGAGGCGGTCTCTGAGGCTGCGGGCCGCCATGGTGGATCCTCCTGCCGCCGTCGCGCTGGTGACGGCCTCCCGAGGAGTTAGCGGACTACAACGCAGACAGACGTAAAACATGAAGTCTCCGCACGCCGTCCTAGCAGACCAGCTCACTCTCCGGGCGTGTGTGGACGAATGTGCACTGACGTACTCCAACAAGTGGTACGTAAACAAACCCATGCAGCGCTCGCAGACAGGCACGCAGGAACACACGTACACACTGACGCACACGCAAACGCACACAAACAAGCCCACCAGAACGTGTATTCTTACCAAAAACTACCATTGGAATCATTGACTGCTAGAGATCGACCGATATATATATATATATATATATATACGATAGCAGTATTTAAAACGTGAATCATTAGTGAAGTATCCACTGCTCAAGCACCAGTTACCTTTTTGATGGATCATTTCAGAATACAAATGACTCTTATTGTCAATCATTCTCCCCAAATATGTTTTAATATTTGACATTTATTTGAGTTCTTGTGAGAATTCTTCTCCAGTCTGCTCAGCTGCTTTCACTTCAATGCTCAATATTGCCACGCCCCCTTTCTCTCCTTCTAACACAGTGCTGGTCGCCTGCAGTACGAGGTCTCCTCTCTTACTTTATATTTTTGTCCTGGACATCCAGCTTTTGTTCTTCCTACCTGGAATCTTCCTCCTGTTTTGTTTGTTTTGGCTACTGCAGCAACGGAGTTGCACAACAATTCTCCGTCCGCAACACTCGGAGCGTAGGGCTCATTAAAGGAGCGCCACGTGTTTCATGTTCCGTCATTCAATCAAATAACGCGACAGGGATGGATGGACTTGAAGAAGACCGAAAATATATTTCTGCCCAAAATGCAAACTTTGTGTAAACGTCTTGACAAATATGAGATGATTATATACAGTTGTGCTCATAAGTTTACATACCCTGGGAGAGTATATGATTTCTTGGCCATTCTTCAGAGAATATGAATGATAACACAAAAACCTTTCTTCCACTCATGCTTAATGGTTGTGTGAAGCTATTTATTGCCATCACTCCAAATTACATTGTTCCAGAAGTTTTGAGGCTTGTATCTGTGCGGTTTGGCGTAATGTAAGCAGGATACTTTGTGACATTTGCGCAGAAATGGCTTTCTTCTGGCGACTCGACCATGCAGCCCATTTTTCTTCAAGTGCCTCCTTATTGTGCATCTTGAAACAGCCACACCACAATGTTTCAGAGAGTCCCGTATTTCAGCTGAAGTTATTTGTGGATTTTTCTTTGCATCTCAAACAATTTTCCTGGCAGTTGTGGCTGAAATCTTTGCTGGTCTACCTGAATCCCTCATTTTCCACTTCTTAATCAGCATTTGAACACTGCTGATTGGCATTCCAATTCCTTGGATATCTTTTTTTACCCCTTTCCTGTTTTATGCAGTTCAATTACCCTTTCTCGCAGATCCTTTGACAATTATTTTGCCTTCCCCATGACTCAGAATCCAGAAACATCTGTGCAGCACTGGATGAAAGATGCAATGGTCTGTCAGAAGCCCAGAAACTCACTGACCTTTTATACACACACATTAATTACAAACAAACAGGTCACAGGTGAGGATTGGAACCTAGATTAGCCATTCAAACCTGTTTGTGTCAACTGTTGGGCATGTTATCAGATTAAAGTCACTGGGGTATGTAAACTTTTGATCAGGGTCATTTGGGTACTTTCTTTTGTCATTTTGATTTAAAAAGAGTATACACAGTTGTTTGCCAATAAATAGCTTCACACAACCATTAAGCATGAGTGGAAGAAAGGTTTTTGTGTTATCATTCATATTCTCTGAAGAATGGCCAATAAATCATACATTCTCCCAGGGTATGTAAACTTATGAGCACGACTAAGTAAAGAAGAGCATGCAGCAGCTGACACCTCATACTTTCTGTAACATCCAGGAAGAAATGATGTCAGCCATCTTGAAAAATGTCTCAACTATTATTCTAGGTGAAGGAGCCCACAATTGTTTTTATTTAAATGTTCACAATATTTCAGGAGGAAACCTTACAATGTATACAATCCATAAAGTGTTATAAAAGTGTATAAAATGGAGTAGATGAGTTATTGTGATGTGACATATTTTGACCAATTTTCCCAGGAGATGTTTTATAAAATGTTGATGCTCCTTTTAGACACATCTAATAAAGGTGTTCGATGTTTTTTAATGATAGATTATACACAACATTAGCGCCGCATAAAACAGTATGGGTCTTATTTACTAAAGGTTTGCGTGTGTCAACATTTTGTATGCTCCGAATGTAAAAATATTGCACATATTGTCCATTCAGCAACATCCTTTTATAATATTACAGTTGCTGGAGGACTTAATGCATTTATTGAAATCAATTCAATTGATGCGTTTTGGTGTCCTTTAGTAAATTTTATTTATGATTGTTTATTATAGATAGAATATATATTATTACAATATTTCTTATATGGAAAAAAATATATATAACAGTACCTTCGCCGGTAAAAAAAAAAAAAAAAAAAATGATATCAATATAGATGCAGTGCAAGACTGCTTCTAAATTGCCCATAAAAAGTGGTACATGTCTCCTGCATGTAAACCCCCGCAGTTAGGAATGTGCAGTAAATGATGGCTATGACCCGCATGGTACACGCAAAATACTCATTTCAATAAGGCGATCTGCACCACTTTACAATTGTACACGCAGTCTTAGTAAATCACACTCAACACACCCACTAATAGTATACACTATTTTATAGATTACACACGCTCTTTATTTATTTTAACAACTTAATGTCTTGTCCAGCTATTTACTGACGAATACTATTCATGTTTAAATCCCTTTTACTGCAAATGAATATTGACTCTATACATCGCTTATCGGCGTCCTTGACTACTGATAATCGCTATCGGCCCTGAAAAACCATATCGGTCGATCTCTATTGACTACAGCAGGAGGTGTAAGAGAAATGAAGGCTTTGTTAAGTGCCTCCTCTATAGTGGAATCTGAGCACACACGCTAATGTAACCTGAGCATACACGCTAATGTAACCTGAGCATACACGCTAATGTAACCTGAGCATACACGCTAATGTAACCTGAGCACACACTAATGCAAGGCGGCAGTGAAGTATCTCATGCCTGTGCAGTGGACTCCCAGCAAGAAGTTGTATTTGGATGGGTGTGAGTCTGTCTGACTATTTAGAAGTACGTGCAAAGAAGTGCACCTTGGGAGTGTTGTGCGAGTTGCGTCGGCGTCCCTCGTCCAGCTGCATCTCTGAGTACAGCTCCTCCTCATCCTCTTCCATGATGTCAGACAGGTCAGAGCCGCGGCTGCTCTCGCTGTGATACTCTTCATTGTGACTATAGTGAGGCTTTTGACAGGCACACACAAACACACACACACACACACACACACACAAAGAGCCAGTTGTTTAAGTCCACATACATACACACGTGCACACACACGCACACACACACACACACGACACGTGAACGCACACAGTGACGCCGGCAAGCTTGTCTGTGTGTGCATGCAGCTAACCAGCTTCCTGCTGTTCCAGTCCTACCCAGACTTTCACGTTGTTCTTACCGGCCTGCCCAACTCAGAGCCTCGGAGGAACTCGTCCACCGAAGGACCCCTTCGCCTGCGGCGCGTAAACCCTTCCTCGTCCTCCTCTTCCTCATCCGAGTGGTGCTGGTGGAAGGTCTGACCCCGCTCGCCGTAGCTAGCTGGCCTGCGCTCCCCCTGGAACGTCAGACAAGTGTATTTGCAGCGTTGCCATGACGACGAGTGCAGCAGGGTGTACTGAAAAGTCCAAGTATGTGGAGGCCATTTTGATATCTTTCATGTATGTAAAGACACAACTGTGTGTTATAGGTGACTTAGTATAGTATTTTTAATTATTACTTAGAACATGTCAGATTTTTTTTTTTTCTGACATTTTCACTGCTTACCCTAGTGTGTCCAATATTCTACCGTACAAAAATATTACTGTTCATTTACAAATTGAACAGTGTATATTATTATTGTTGTCAGTTTTCAAATGAATCAATTCATAAGTTAGTATTATTTGTAATTAACTAACTAAACTATTTTTATTTTGAGCCCTTTTAATATTTTTGATCAGTGGTGTCTAAACTTTTTCCACCAAAGGCTACAATACTGAAAAGTCAAAGTATGCGGGGGCCATTTTAATATTGTTTTTTTTTTTTTAATGCTAAAAACAGATATTATGTATATTTAAAGACAACACTTTGTGTGAGCTCTGTGTTACAGGTGACTATATTTATTATTTATTAGTTAGAACATTTCAGCTTTTTCTCTTACATATTTTAACAATAATGATAATATTAATAATATGATTGTGTAACTGCATAACTTAGTGTGTCAAAACTTATGCCTGTATAAAAATATTAATGTTCAGTTCGACACTTTAACACTCTATATTATTGTTGTTGTTATTTTTAAAACTGATTAATTCATAAGTTAGTACTATTTTTATTTTCTAATTAACTAACTAAACTTTGTAAATATTTTATTTATTTATTTTGAGAGCTTCTAATATCTTAGATTAATGGTGTCTAAAATTGTTCCACTAAGGGATTTTTTCCTGTAACGTCAAAGTATGAAGGGGTCCATTTTGATATTTCTGTATATAAAAAAAAATGCTAATACATGATTACAATTAAAATGTGTATATATATATATATATATATATATATATATATATATATGCATATATGTATGTATATGTGCACATATGTGTATATATATATATATATATATATATATATATATATATATATATATATATATATGCACATATATATACATACATACTGTATGTGCATATATACATATGTATATGTATGTATATGTACATATTTAAAGACAACTCTTTGTTTTATAGGTGACTAAATATGATATTGTCAATTATTAGTTTGGAAATGTCAGCTTTTTCTCGTGACATTTCGATTTTTTTGCTCTTTTTCTGGCATTTTTACTGCTGTTGTTTTTTTTCTGACAATATGCTGCGGGCCATCATAACTCATTTTGCGAGCCGCTAAAGGCCCCCGTGCTGCACTTTGGACACCCCTGCATTAGCGCATGGTGATGAGGTGCAGTCAGACCTTGCCGCTCTCCGCCGCCACTCTCTGCGCTGCTTCCCGAGCGATGGCTTTGGCAACGTTGTCCGGGACTAGAGTGCCTCTTGGCTGTGGTAGAATCCTTTGTGGGGAGGGTGAGCGTGGATTGCCATGGGGCGGGGCCTCCAGGGTGTGGCCTTGCATGGCTACAGGCGGCTGGGAGGACGGGGAGCGTACGGGGGCCCAACCGAGTTGGTTGGGTGGGACAGCTGCCCCGTGGTGGGCGACTTGCTCTTTGGCATCCAGGTCTCTGGCACTTACTGGTCTCTGAGGTACCGGGTGGGGGTGAGGGTGCGGCTGCAGAGGCAGGCGGTGCTGCGGCCTCGGACCTTGGTGAAGAGGGTGGAGGGCCTGCGGATGAGGAGGCCGACCCTGGGGAGGGACGCCGGGGTGAGGCAGTCGCGGGTGGGGTTGAGGGTGCGGAGGATGCGGGTGCAGCGGGAGCGGTTGCCCGTGGGCTGGAGGCGGCAACAACGCAGGAAGCTGGGGGGTGGCGTGAGGAAGGTGGGGGGACGTAAGGTGAGGCTGGTGGGGGTGGGGGTGCATTGGCGCCGGCAGCGGAATTGGAGGTAGAGGCACGAGCAGGTTGTTTGGAATGGCGGCGATGTGGGAGTCCTGGGACTCTCCCTGTGCGGACAGAGTCCTCACTATGACCTCCCTGGCCTCCAGGCACTGAATCCTCGTCAGCTCCACGGTCACATAGTCGGCCATGGGGAACATCACCTCTGCGATCTGCTCCAGAAACACAAAAAACATCTGCTTGCTGGAAACAACAAACTTGTCCAAATGTGGTGATGTCACTTTTTCACAATTGAGAAGGTCCAAGTTGAAGTCACTATCCCTTTTCAGTCACCAGAGGGCGGTAGAGACCATAGTGCTGTCTCTGAAGTGCCTGCTTGTGTGAGCGTGAGCGTGAGCGTGAGCGTGTGTGTGTGTGTGTGTGTATGTGTGTGTGTGTGTGTGTGTGTGTGTGTGTGTGTGTGTGTGTGTGTGTGTGTGTGTGTGTGTGTGCGCGCTTGTTTTAGCTCAGAAAGATGGACATAACACAACTGGGCCTTCCTACAGATTTTCCAGGTGGATCAAACTAGTTTTTAGTGAGAACCACGTCGGCCTCAAAGGGCCACATGTAACAGCGAATGCATATGAGTATAAATGTATAAAGCTTCGTCAGACAATTTGCGTAGCAAACTCTTTTTGATGACTATCATTTTGACCAACAGATTGAGACGTGACTTGCTTGTCTCAGGATCAGATCATCTTCAAGTCAACATTTTCAGTTTCTCTTAACATTTAGGAATTACACATGCGCCTATCAAATCAAATCAAATCAACTTTATTTATAGAGCACATTTAAAATTTACCACAGGGGTAGCCAAAGTGCTGTACAATGAACAGGTTAAAAGATAAAACGAGTACCGAGCAAACACAACACAATACAAACAGAACACGATAAAAAATAAATAATTAAAATAGAATTAATAAAAACATAAAAACATAAAAACAGGATCACAGCAGGTGTATTATGGGGCGCCATTGCAGGATGGATATCACTCAGTGTTAAAAGCCATGGAATAAAAGTATGTTTTTAAGAGAGATTTAAAAACAGGAAGAGAGGAGGCTTGTCTAACACTCAGGGGTAGGTCGTTCCAGAGCTTGGGAGCAGCAACGGCAAAAGCTCTGTCACCTCTAAGCTTCAGCCTTGTGTCAGGGACCGTCAACAGCAGCTGATCGGCTGATCTTAAGGATCGGGTGGGGCAGTAAGGCTGAAGGAGGTCGGAGAGATAGGTTGGCGCGAGGTTGTTTAGACATTTAAAAACAAATAAAAGGAGTTTAAAATGTATTCGGTAACGCACAGGGAGCCAGTGAAGGGACGCTAAAATAGGGGTGATGTGCTCACGTCTGCGGGTCTGTGTTAGCAGACGAGCAGCAGAGTTCTGCACGAGCTGCAGGCGGGCGAGGGAGGCCTGGCTAATGCCAACATACAGGGCATTGCAATAGTCAAGACGAGTCGAGATAAAAGCGTGGATTAATTTCTCAAGATCATGTCTTGATAGAAGCGGTTTCACTTTCGCTATTTGGCGTAATTGATAAAAGCTTTTTTGAACGACGCTGCTGATTTGTTTTTCGAATTTAAAATCTGAGTCAAACTTTACCCCCAGGTTTGTGACAGAGTCGCTGAGATACGGGGTCAAAGTGCCGAGGTCAACGTTGGGGGAGGGAGAGCGACTTGGACCGAACAACATAACTTCTGTTTTATCTTCATTTAGGCTCAGGAAGTTAGCTGAAAGCCAGACTTTGATGTCGTGCAGGCAGTCAATAAGACGTTGAACCGTGTTATTTTGTGCCAAGGGAAAATAAATCTGGCAATCATCGGCATAAAAATGAAATGCAATACTGTACTTCCTAAAAATAGAACCAAGGGGGAGAAGGTAAAGTGCAAATAAAATTGGGGCAAGGATTGAGCCCTGGGGGACCCCATGTGGTAAAGGAGCTGTGGACGACATAAAACTGTCTACTTTTACACAAAAACTCCTGTCGGTTAGGTACGACCGGAACCAGTTGAGGGCGGCGCCCTTAATGCCCACACAGTTCTCAAGACGAGTGATTAAGGTGGCGTGGTCGACGGTGTCGAACGCAGCAGACAGATCTAAAAGCACCAGGACAACATATTTACCAGAATCAGTGGACAGGAGGACATCGTTAAAAACTTTTAGAAGCGCTGACTCTGTGCTGTGGAGGGCTTTAAAACCGGACTGGAACAGCTCAGTGATACCATTATCCTCTAAGAAGGGCAACAACTGACTGTAGACAACCTTCTCTAATATTTTGGAAATGTATGGAAGATTAGAGATAGGTCTGAAGTTAGAGAGGAGAGAGGGGTCGAGGCTGGGTTTTTTAAGTAGAGGTCGTACCACTGCATGTTTAAACTCTACTGGAACTATTCCAGAAGAGAGGCTACTATTGATAATGTTAAGGACACTTGATCCAATAGTAGCAAGTACCTCCTTAAACAGGCGAGGTGGGAGGGCATCTGCAGGAGAACCAGAGGGCTTCATATGACTAACTGTGTCACTTAAAAAAGAAAAGGACACCGGCTCAAACTGATGGAAAACAGAAGAGAAATGCAGGGGAACAGAAGGGTCATATGAAGGCTGAGATAGACTGGCTCTAGTTGACACAATTTTGTCAGTGAAAAAATGGAGACAATTTTCACAGAATTCAAAAGAAGCATCAAAACCAGCAGATTTGGGAGCATCAATGACAGTGTTAATAGTTTTAAACAGAACTCTGGGGTTGTTACAGTTAGAAGATATAATCTGAGATAGATATATATTCATTTCTGCTTTTACAGTCATCTGAAAGGAAAACAGGCTTTCTTTAAAAATGGCAAAGGACACATGCAGCCTGTCTTTTTTCCATTTCAGAAAGTGCTTAATTATTTACAGCCTTTTTTTTTGCAGCCCACATAAATGATGCGGCGGCCACCTTAAATGATGTGGCAGACCACCTTAAATTAAGTGGTGGGTCTTTTGAAATTAGGTGGCAGGCCACATTAAATGATGCAATGGGCCACAATATATATCGCAGCAGACCGCATAATTTTGTGGTGGAAAACATTAAATGAAGCGGAGAGCCGAACGCAATGGGCCACGTAACATAATGCAGCATAATCATATACAATGATGTGGTAGGCCACATAAAATAATTTGGCGGACCACCTATAATGATGTGGTGGAACATATTAATTGATGTTGCAGGCCACTTAAATGAAAGAAGCCTCTCACATAAAATGATGTTGCAGGCCACATAAATGAAAGGAGCCTCTCACATAAAATGATGTTGCAGGCCACATAAATGAAAGGAGCCTCTCACATAAAATGATGCGGTGGGCCACATAAAATATGTTGCAGGCCACTTAATGAAAGAAGCCTCTCACACAAAAGGATGTTGCAGGCCAATGAAAGAAGCCTCTCACATAAAATGATGTCGCGGGCCACGTAAAATAATGTTGCAGGTCACATAAATGAATACGGCCTGTCACATAAAATTAAGTGGCGGACCACCCAAAATGATGTGGTGGAACACATTAAATAATGCTACAGGCCACATAAAGGAAAGAAGCCTCTCACATAAAATGATGTGGCGGGCCACATAAATGAAAGAAGCCTCTCACATAAAATGATGTGGCAGGCAACGTAAAAAGATGCTGCAGGCCACATAAATGAAAGAAGCCTCTCACATAAAATGATGCGGCGGGCCACATAAATGAAGTGGCCTGTCACATAAAATTATGTGGCGGACCACCTAAAATGATGTGGTGGAACACATTAAATAATGCAACAGGCCACATAAAGGAAAGAAGCCTCTCACATAAAATGATGCGGCGGGCCATATAAAATAATGTTGCAGGCCGCATAAATGAAAAAAGCCTGTCACATAAAATGATGTGGCAGGCCATGCAAAAAGATGCTGCAGGCCACATAAATGAAAGAAGCCCCTCACATAAATGAAATAAGTCTCTCACATGAAATGATGTGGCGGGCCACATAAATGAAGTGGCCTGTCACATAAAATTATGTGGCGGACCACCTAAAATGATGTGGTGGAACACATTAAATAATGCCACAGGCCACATAAAGGAAAGACGCCTCTCACATAAAATGATGCGGCGGGCCATATAAAATAATGTTGCAGGCCGCATAAATGAAAGAAGCCTGTCACATAAAATGATGTGGCAGGCCATGCAAAAAGATGCTGCAGGCCACATAAATGAAAAAAGCCTCTCACATAAATGAAAGAAGCCTCTCACATAAAGTGATGCGGCAGGCCACATAAAATAATGTTGCAGGCCACGTAAATGAAAGAAGCCTCTCACATAAAATGATGTGGCAGGTCACGTAAAATAATTTAGCGGACCACCTAAAATAATGTAGTGGAACACATTAAATAACGCGGCGGGCCACATACAATAATGTTGCAGGCCACATAATGAACGCGGTTTCTCACATAAAATTGTGTGGTGGGCCAGGCCACATTAATAAAAGAAGCCTCTCACATAAAATGATGCGGCGGGCCACAGAAATTAAAGTGGCCTCTCACATAAAATTATGTGGCAGGCCACATAAAATCGCGTGGTGGGCCAGGCCACATTATTAAGAGAAGCCTCTCACATAAAATGATGTGGCGGAACACATTAAATGATGTAGCGGGCCACATAAATGAAAGAAGCCTCTCACATAAAATAATGTTGCAGGCAACATATATGAACGCGGTTTCTCACAAAAAATTATGTGGCAGGCCACATAAAATCGTGTGGTGGGCCAGGTTTGGCCCCTGGGTTTTGAGTTTGACACCAGTGTTTTAGTCTCTCAACTTGGGATGTAACGATAATTGGTAATAACGATAACCGCGTTAAAACTCTAGACGGTTAGTATTAGTGTTTCCAATGAAAATGATGGAAAAACCGTGATTGATAACCTCACATACTGATTGGTGCCATCTCGCAAAATGAGAGACTTTAACGTATTTCCCCATTAAGAAAGGACCTAATCTAAACTTAAAGTAACACAATACTGTCTAAGTAACAAAAATATTTAATTGTGCAAATTGAACCGACATAATCTAAACTTAAAGTAACACAATACTGTCTAAGTAACAAAAATATTTAATTGTGCAAATTGAACCGACAAGCTGTGCTCTCTTAGAACAAAGTGTTTTAAACTAAGAGTAATATGAGACAAAGGACAAAGTGGTTCAAGGACCACTGAGCAGAGTAACACTTGCCAAAAATAATAAATAATGTATTAAACTTGTTAAACACTTTTAACTTAAATACATATGACAGTGCAAAGCAATATTTAAAACAATACAAGTTGAGCTATTAAAACAGACACAATACTAAAACTACAACACTATCAGTGAAGCATAACAAACACAAAACATGCAATATAGTTTTTTTGTTCTAACAGTGCGTCTATTTATTTTAATAAATACAGGCTACAGCACCCCCGCAACCCAGTAAGGGACAAGCGGTAGAAAATGGATGAATGGATGGAATCTTTTGACCAAGTTATTTGAAGATTTCAGTGTGTATAAAAGTAGTTTTGAGCACATTCAACAATAGCACAATAATAATGATAACGGTTATGGTTGTGGTAATCGTCATATTAAATGTTCATATTGTCACGTTCCTATTCTCAACTTAAGGAACTAAAATGATCTTGTTTGGCCTTCAAACTTAACTGAAGTTGCAGTAGCATGTCTAGATGTTTTTTCTTTATGTATCTCAAGCTGCTGCTGCCACACAGCATGTGATCTGTGGTGTATGAGGAGTGAACATCAGGACCACAGCACCTCACCTTCTGTCCTTTGGTGCAGACGGCGTAACCGATGACGTTGGCCCCGTTGGACGTGCCCGTGGGAGAAAGGGCGGGGGGCTTCCAGCGGACCTGCAGGACCCCGGGTGCCTGCCCACACAGCACCTGTACATCTTGCGGGGGCAGTGGAGGCCCTGGGAGGTCAGAGACGTCACTCTCAGTCAATAAAGTAAATACAGGTTTGTCTATTTCAAGCATTCCCCAAATGCACCAACAGGCCCATGCACGGAATGGGTCAGGGGTGAGGTGGGAGTCTGAGAGTTCATGCTGCGTGATTACATGTGCGATATTGTGCAACATTCACGTACCACAGTGTTGTGTGGGACTAAATGTACTGAGGAAGTAGTGATGTCATCCATCAGAGTCAAGCAGTACCAATGATGATATTGATGGTGTGTAGATGTTGGAGGTGTTGGAAGGACAACAGTTGAAGTCCACAGAGGCTGGACAATTTTTCAAAGTTTGATTTGGATTTGGATTATGGCTTCTCACCATCATAACAATATCCTAATTGGAAATAACCATTCATAGGCCGTGCAACGTACGTGCGCATTCTGGAGCATTCTAGAAGTTTGGGACATCACCATGGTTGCTACTTTTTATTTGACAGAGCGCTAGTATGCCTAATCAATAATCACTCAACTCAAGAAAAAAAGTAAGGTTTACGTGTCTGTGAACTAATGTGTGTGTCTGTATCTCAATGTGTGTGTGTGTGTGTGTAATCCAATTCACGTGTCTGTGAACTAATGTGTGTTTGTATCCTAATGTGTGTGTGTGTGTGTGTAATCCAATTCGCATGTCTGTGAAATAATGTGTGTGTCTGTATGATGCAATTCATGTGTCTGTATCTCAATGTGTGTGTGTGTGTGTGTGTGTGTAATCCAATTCATGTGTCTGTGAACTAATGTGTGTGTGTGTGTGTAATCCAATTCACGTGTATGTGAACAAATGTTTGTATCTATATCTCAAAGTGTGTGTGTGTGTGTGTGTGGGTGTGGGGGGGGGGTGTAATCCAATTCACGTGTCTGTGAACTAATGTGTGTCTGTATCTCAATGTGTGTGTGTGTGTAATCCAATTCACGTGTCTGTGAACTAATGTGTGTGTCTGTATCTCAATGTGTGTGTGTAATCCAATTCACGTGTCTGTGAACTAATGTGTGTGTCTGTATCTCAATGTGTGTGTATGTAATCCAGTTCACGTGTCTGTGAACTAATGTGTGTGTGTGTGTGTGTGTAATCCAGTTTACGTGTCTGTGAACTAATGTGTGTGTCTGTATCTCAATGTGTGTGTGTGTGTGTGTGAGTAATCCAATGCACGTGTCTGTGAACTAATGTGTGTGTGGACTAATGTGTGTGTCTGTATTTCAATGTGTGTGTGTGTAATCCAATTCATGTGTCTGTGAACTAATGTGTGTTTGTATCCTAGTGTGTATATATGTAATCCTAGTGTGTATATATGTAATCCAATTCACGTGTCTGTGAACTAATGTGTTTGTATCCTAATGTGTGTGTGTGTGTAATCCAATTCACGTGTCTGTGAACTAATGTGTGTGTTTGTATCATAATGTGTGTGTGTGTGTGTGTGTGTGTGTGTGTGTGTAATCCAATTCACGTGTCTGTGAAATAATGTGTGTGTGTGTATATGTGTGTAATCTGAGCCGCATGTGCGTGTTTTAAATTGTTTGTCCATAAAAAAAGAATCTACCGTATTTTTCTGACTATAAGTCGCAGTTTTTTTCATAGTTTGGCCGGGGGTGCGACTTATACTCAGGAGCGACTTATGTGTGAAATTATTAACACATTAGCGTAAAATATCAAATCATATTATTTAGCTCATTCACGTAAGAGACTAGACGTATAAGATTTCATGGGATTTAGCGATTAGGAGTGACAGATTGTTTGGTAAATGTATAGCATGTTCTATATGTTATAGTTATTTGAATGACTCTTACCATAATATGTTACGTTAACATACCAGGCACGTTCTCAGTTGGTTATTTATGCGTCATATAACGTACACTTATTCAGCCTGTTATTCTTTATTTATTTTAAATTGCCTTTCAAATGTCTATTCTTGGTGTTGGCTTTTATCAAATAAATGTCCCCCCAAAATGCGACTTATACTCCAGTGCGACTTATACTCCGAAAAATACGGTATCTGTTTGTATTTCCTGGATTGGTTGTCTTGTTACACGTGGCTTTTTGTTAACGAGTTGTGTGTCCGTATTCACAGGTGTGTATGTGTAAAGCAATCTGTTTCTAAGAGTTATGTGTCCGTGCAGCGATTGGAAGTTGTAAAAAGACTTGTGTCCACTATTCGCCGCCTTGCACCCACTCACACTCGTGTTGGCGTCCAAGCTAAGAGCAATTCTAATGGACTTTCTGTCAGGCTTGCTACTGACACTTTGGTCATGTTTGGTGTTTTAATTCCTGTCCAGTGTCATTTCTAGTTTCTACTTCCTGTGTTTACAATCACTTCCTGTTCTGGTGCTCTTGTTTTGTCAGTGTTTCCTGTGTGGTCTATGTGTTTTGAAGCACCTTTACTTTCTGTTCCATGTCCTGTCAGCACACCTGATTCTAATTAATTAGTTCTATTTAGTTCCACCTGGTCCCTCCTTCAGTGCTGGATATTTGTACTTTGGAGACTGAGGCTTAGTGTTCTGTTTTTCTTAGTTTCCTGCTTCCTGGACTATTAATTGAGTTTTACTTGCAAGCCGTCAGCTATCTCCGCATCCTTGGCAGATCCTGACACTGTCCATCACTTTATGTTAATACAAGTTTGTGTTTTAGCAGTAACTTAGTTGTCAGAAGTAATTGAACAACTTATCACTCATGTAATGACGCACAGGGTCCAAAATTATCGCATTTCAGCAAATCCGTCGTCATGTCTTTCATAATGATTGTGAACGACAGGCAAAATTCCAAAAACAAGTGTTGTTCCCCTTTAAATGTATTGTTGTTACTAATATTTCACTTCATTTGTTACTAATTCATATGCGTTGATCTTTTAGATTATATTTAAAGATGAGGTTTGGTGGTGAAATAAATACTGGTGTTTTCAAATAATGACTAATCATGGTGATTTCAGAATCGCTCAAAATAATGGGAAATTATTATTTTTTGCCATTATCGTCCAGCCCTACTCGCCAGTAGTTGTATTCTCGTCCGTGAGTCAATTGCACAATCTGCGTTTGAGCAGAAGCCAGTGGGTAGTGACAAACACGACTTGAAGTAGCGAGTCGAGGCACTGCTTCGTGTTACGTAACAGTTAGGCGGGCGACACTACAAGGCTTGGAGAAATGACTCATCAGGATCATAAGCCATCACATCTTCTGCTAATTAGGAATGTGCCGTGAGGAGAACTGGGCATAATTGCATGGACTTTCAAAAATAGAAACGCCATTCAGGAGTGGAACGTGTGAGAATTCCAGTCTTGGATGTTTGATTCTGACCTGTTCTGCAATATGATGTTGGACCTGGACCAGATACAATACACAACAATGGCATAGTCAGGACATGCTAGACTCTGCTCATTTACATAGTACAGTGCACTTTAGTAGCTACACATCCAAGGACCTAAGGCAGGGTGTCCCAACCTTTTGGACTAAAAAAAAATTGGCTGGGGGCCGAAAGCCGACTCCATGTAAAGTCACTATATATATATATATATATATATATATATATATATATATATATATATATATATATATATATACATACCCAGTACAGGCCAAAAGTTTGGGCAAACCTTCTCATTAACAACACAACTGATGGTCCCAATCCCATTGATAAAGCAGGAAATTCCACTAATCAATGCTGATAAGGCACACCTGTGAAGTGAAAACCATTTCAGGTGACTACCTCTTGAAGCTCATGGAGAGAATGCCAATAGTGTGCAAAGCAGTAATCAGAGCAAAGGTTGGCTATTTTGAAGAAACTAGAATATAAAACATGTTTTGAGTTATGTCACCTTTTTTGTTAAGTACATAACTCCACATGTGTTCATTCATAGTTTTGATGCCTTCAGTGACAATCTACAATGTAAATAGTCATAAAGATAAAGAAAACGTATTGAATGAGAAGGTGTGTCCAAACTTTTGACTATATATATATATATATATATATATTTTTTTTTTTACATACTGCATGTATATATATAGTCAAGGTTTCTGTGGTTTATCCGTTATACAGTGCTCAATACTGGGGTAGAGCGGAATATACAGTACGTTAGGTCAGGAAAATACGCACTGTTTTTTCCTGACCTAACGTGTATGTATATATATATATATATATATATATATATATATATATATATATATATACGTATACATACGCACACAATTTATATACAATATATACATTTATACACTTATGAAGTTAGTGTACTGGTATCGATGTTAAATATATGTGTAATGTAATCTTAATACGTTTGACATCAAAATCACTACACTGACTTCAGTGTTTTTATTTACTACAATAAAAACACTAAAGAGTCCCTCTGTGATCATGTTGACACGGATGTTTTTACATGTGGCCGGCCATCGCAATAATCCAAGTCTGCATATTAATTTCATATCAAATTGAGGTCAAGCAGATAAGATGCGCCAAAGGCATATATATACCGGTAAGTGTGGCGAGGGTGTTTAGCGTGTCACCCATCAGGTACTGTAATAGATTTGTATAGGTGTCATTTTAAAGTATACATAGGTGTTTTAAATGTCCACAATTAGCAGGAAGTGTGTTATGTGCGACCATGTGTTGACTTTCTGTCTGGGTTATAGTTCATTTGCACCATGAGTGGCACAAGCTGTTTGGATCGGCTCCCATTTATGGATACTGTGCTCGATACTCTTCAACATGAAATCCATGGTCATTGACCAGAAATATTAACGTCGCCCACAAGTAGGGATGTAACGATAAACAGTATATTAATAAACTGCGATACAATTCCAGACGGTTAGTACTACCGTTTAAATTTAAATTTAATTTAAATGTATGAATGCATTTTAGGCAATACTGCTTACTGCCTGGAAACTGAAGCGCCACAGCGCATGCGTACTAGTGTAAACATGGCGGCGACGACACAGACTTTGCTTTGCAAATATTCTCTCCGAGCTAACGGAGTTGATCGTTTCGTTTCACTTCAATTCAATCGCTTCCGTGGAGTCTCGGTGTGCGATTAAGAGCGCAATGCTGTTGGAGGAGAACAATATTTGATGTTGCGGTTTCATTTTGAACGTACAACTAGCGTCCTTCCATCAGCTGCTGGGATGGAGAGTTACCATGCAGCAGGCGATGTGTCGGGAACATTGTTACAACTTGTTTATAAAGTCTGTAGTTTGTTTACTGGGATGATCACTCCTCCTTTAATTTAACTGCTAACTTAGTCAGTGTTCCAATAACATCAATACTAGCTAAAATGTTTTGTCATCACATCCAATTGAATGCAGGCTGAGTTGTCGGTGAGGCACAAAGATTGGATATTAGATGTGTGATGCATCACTCCTGTTTATTTTTGTTGGCCAAACTGTTGCACTGAAGTACATGGTTGTTGTTGAAGAACAAAGCTTGTTTATTTGACTTTATCTTCATTAGCCAAACTGCTTTGTGTTTTATATTGATATCAAAAAGTAAACACCATGTTTATTATATTACTTGTGTTTTTTTCATTCCACAAAGTAATTGTGGAAAGTAAAGTAATTACTTTAATAACCATTCATGTGACATAGCATTTTGTTAATGTTGTATGGTGTATAATTAATACCTGTACGACACATTTCTGCGCAAACTCTCAATGGATCTGTCCAGATACAACATGTACACATATTAGTAAATGTAAATGTGTGTACATAACTTAAAAAATACCTCTCTCTATGAAAATGTCAAAATAGAGATAAAGGCATCATGTAATAAAAATCTGACATGCCGATACTATTAATGAACAAAAACAACTACCGTATGTTTCGGACTATAAGTCGCAGTTTTTTTCATAGTTTGGCCGGGGGTGCAACTTATACTCAGGAGCGACTTATGTGTGAAATTATTAACACGTTACCATAAAATATGAAATAATATTATTTAGCTCATTCACGTAAGAGACTAGACGTGTAAGATTTCATGGGATTTAGCGATTAGGAGTGACAGATTGTTTGGTAAACGTATAGCATGTTCTATATGTTATAGTTATTTGAATGACTCTTACCATAATATGTTACGTTAACATACCAGGCACGTTCTCAGTTGGTTATTTATGCCTCATATAACGTACACTTATTCAGCCTGTTGTTCACTATTCTTTATTTATTTTAAATTACCTTTTAAATGTCTATTCTTAGTGTTGGGTTTTATCAAATAAATTTCCCCCAAAAATGTGATTTATACTCCAGTGCGACTTATATATGTTTTTTTCCTTCTTTATTATGCATTTTCGGCCGGTGCGACTTATACTCCGAAAAATACGGTATTTGTCTTTAAATATATAGATAATATTTATCTAGAGCATTTTTATTAGATATTACAAATAACAAGATGCCGTTGCGTTCACACCCCAACACTGTTTTACCAAAAATAATGAATAATCCAGATTAATAATCGTGATCTCCATCTTGATCAAAGTAATCATAATTATTATTTTGCCCATAATTGTGCAGTCCTCTGTGTAAGACTAGACCTCATACATGAACACTATTTTTATCTATATGGACAAAAAGTGCAGTAACGTCTTATGTCCATAAGTTGCCATCTTTCGAAATGTTCACATTTATTTGTATTTATTTATAGTATTATTTTGTTTTCTGCCATATTACTTTGTTTATAATGCTTGTGTTGCTTTTGTATGCACATTCAACTTTATACTTGAGCTACATTCATACATTTTGACTGTGTTGTTTGTGTTTTTTTAAATAAAACTTTGGTTTAAGTAGTTTTTGGAAATTTTGAGGACACAATAACCATGGTCACAATAACCGTGATAAGAAATGTTTGTACCGTGACATCCCTACCCACAAGATATAATTTAATATAAGGTCATTAAAGTAGGCTCAAGACACACGGTAATCTTGTGACGACTCTCAGGGCGCACTTGGCCCGTGAGCCGTAGTTTGGACACCCCTGAGCTAACGTGTAGCTACGTTGTGGCCTGTGAGTGTAGATGTAAACTTGGTAAAGAGATGTTTGTGAGTCTAAACATAGATCATTGACTCCATGATGAAGTGCTGACCTGCAGCCTGAGTGCAGAACTCCACTCCTGCCTCCTTCCTCTCCCGCTGCTCCAGAGGCAGTTGCCACGGCACCTGGTGGGGCTGCGCCGACACCGTCACCTTGTACACCGTCAGCGGCTTCAGGTTGAAGAAACGCAGTCTGTACCTGCCCGGCTTCAACACCGCGTGCTCCGCCCCGTCCAGGAAGACGGTGTGACCGTAGTTACTGTTGCTAGGCAACCAAGAGAGCTCGGCCGTGTCCCGCCGGATGTCGTCCACCCGGAGGCCACAAGGGGCCACCACCACGTTGGCTCCCACCAACAAAGTGCAGCGCAGCTGGTCCGACACGCCCCTGTCGGTGACGCTCTGCACGGACACGCGGTGAACGCAGCCGTCCAGGTCCAGCTTCTCCAGCAAGGACTTGGTGCGTCCGCCGGACTGTAAAGTGGCACGCAGCTCGCCGTCCACCGACACCTGGTAGCCGGAGATGTTCCCCCAGCCCAAAGGCACGACCGGAGGATCCCAGGCCACGATGACGCTCCGCGCCAGTTGCTTGATCAAGGTGATCTTACGAGGATAAGGCACAACGTCTTCAGCCAGGTCCTCGGGGTCCAAGGGCCCCGCTGTCCCGTTGCTACAGGGAACCAAGGCCTTGGACAAGCCCAGCAGACGGTCCTGGCCACCACTCCCGTCCACTGTCATCAAGGCCAGGGCTTTATGCTCCTCACCACCGTCTCCGGCTTGAATGGTGAGCTTCTCCTTGTCCTGGATGAACTCCACAAAGTTGGAAGGGACCAGTCCTCGCTGGCCGTCCAGGAGCTCCCCTGGGACAGAGAAATAGGTACAGAGTTGCTCATGACAAAAAATATTGGACTTGGTCATAGTTGACAAGTGCAGGATATTTCATGTCTTTGGCTTCTCTTCAGACTTGTCTAAGTCCTCGGTGGACTGAAGAACATAATTTTACTAATGAGGTGACATTTTAAAAGTCACCTTTTTAGAACTCCTTGAGGCTTTTTCTTTCATTCGTTCTTCTATTGCACGTCACCCACCAGATCATTTCATGTGAGCCGCCAAATAATTTAACGTGACCCTTCAAATAATTTAATGTGACCCTTCAAATTATTTAATGTGACCCTTCAAATAATTTAATGTGACCCTTCAAATTATTTGTGACCCACCAAATCATTTAATGTGACCCTTCAAATAATTTAACGTGACCCTTCAAATCATTTCATGTGACCCTTCAAATCATTTAACGTGACCCACTAAATGATTTCATGTGACCCTTTAAATAATTTAATGTGACCCACCAAATCATTTAATGTGAACCTTCAAATTATTTGTGACCCACCAAATCCTTTAATGTTACCCTTCAAATCATTTACCGTGACCCTTTAAATCATTTAACGTGACCCTTCAAATAATTTCATGTGACCCACCAGTACATTTATTGTGACCCACCAAATCATGTCATGTGACCTTTCATTATCGTTTCACGTGACCCTTCAATTCATTTCATGTGACCCACTAAATCATTTCATGTGACACACCAAATCATATCATGTGACCCGCCAAATCATTTATAATTACCCTCCAAATTACTTAGACCCGCTAAATCATACAAATGGTCTTCTAAAATATTAATTGTGGCCCTCAAAATAATTTAACGTGGCCTGCCAAATCATTTAATTTGGCACTCCAAATAAATGTGTGACCCTAAAAATAATTTATTGTGGCCCAGCAAATCATTTATTGTGATTCTCCAAATCATTTAAGGTTCCAAACAAATTAATGTGACACCCTAAATCATTTAAAGTGACCTGGCAAACCATTCAATGTGACCCTTCAAATCATTTAAAAATTGACTGCTAAATTACTAATGTGGCCTTCTAAAGAATTCAATTTGGCCCGCCAAATCATTTAAATTGGCCTTTCAAATAATTTAACATGACATGCAAAATTATTAAAGTAAACCTTCAAATCATTTAAAGTGGGCGGGGGTTAATCAATTTGCAATGCAGTCTGCTGAAAACGATGGGAAGCGCCACTCTACATAGCAACTGACACAATGGTCAAAGTTGGAATTGCCGCCAAACACATTTGAAGCTATTCAACACTCTACCGCCATCTGGTGGCGACAGTGGATAGTGCACCCTGCTCAAAGTGTCAGGTGTCATGTGTCAGGTAAACTGCAATGAATCCCTTCCTACTGGAGTGTATTGACTATGAAAATGGAAAAACAAATCAACACGATTTGATTTTCCAGCGTGTGGCCCTCAGTGGAACACGTCTGGACACCCCCGCTGCAGCGAAAGCCTTGTCATGATTTATTAATCATCTCAACTTGAACTTCCTAGAACATTTCCAGGAACACCCGGGAGCAAACTGCCTTTGCAGTTGAACAAGCTGTTCTCTACTTCTTCTCCCAGGCAAGAGCTCGCTATCATGGTTCTTAAATCCTTTTTATTCTCACTGAACTCTACCACTTTAGGCCATCTGTGTGTGTGTGTGTGTGTGTGTGTGTGTGTGTGTGTGTGTGTGTGTGTGTGTGTGTGTGTGTGTGTGTGTGTGTGTGTGTGTGTGTGTGTGATGATGTAGTTGCGCCCAGCTGTATTAGTCATCAAGCTAAAAGAGAGCATGGTCCCATCTTGACATGAGTGTACGTCTTTCAAGACAAACACACACTTGCCGCCATCTTGAATGAGTCAGTGCAGCTTAGCATAGCGTCCTCCTCCTCCTCCTCCTTCTGACTATTGAGGATGAATGCATGGCTGCTGATTAGGAGGCAAATGTTGGAAAGTAGTCCCTGAGCTCATCTGTGAAGTGGACAAGTTGGATTTCTGTGACTTTACAACACGCCTGTCCAAACTGAGGGCCACACTCTGAACAATCAAAGCATTGATTGATTGATTGATTGATTGAAACTTTTATTAGTAGAATGCGCAGTACAGTACATATTCCGTACAATTCAAATCAAATCAAATCAACTTTATTTATAGAGCACATTTAAAATTTACCACAGGGGTAGCCAAAGTGCTGTACAATGAGCAGGTTAAAAGATAAAACGAGTACCGAGCAAACACAACACAACACAAACAGAACACGATTAAAAAAAAAAAAAAAAAAATTGACACTAAATGGTAACACCTGAATAAGTTTTTCAACTTAAGGGCCTCACTCATAAAATTGTTATAAATTAGTTATACATTATTTTTTCCACTTTTGTGTATTTATTTTTTGGTTGTTTATTTTATAGTCATAGACAACTTTATTTAACACCCAAAATATGCAATATTTCCCCAAAAAATATTTCAAAGTGTAATATTTGCTGTGAAGTGATTGGAACCTTGAATATGTCAATAATTCATAACAACATAGATTTTATTTAATTATCTTCTGAGCAGTTTAAAAAGTGTCCCACTCATATCAGTGTTTAAAAAAGTCATACATGTATTTATTTCTTTACTTTCTACAACACTGAGGTCTTTAGAGCAACGTCATAAGTTTTTGATTATTTTTTTCATGCTTTTTTTTGCCCTTTTTGTTGAAGACAACTTTTTTTGTTGTGGCAAACACTCACAATTTAGAATTGTTTTCCCCAAAACTAGAGATGTCCGATAATATCGGCCTGCCAATATTAACGGCCGATAAATGCGTTAAAATGTAATATCGGAAATTATCGGTATCGTTTTTTTTAATTATCAGTATCGTTTTTTTATTTTTATTAAATCAACATAAAAAAACACAAGATACACTTACAATTAGTGCACCAACCCAAAAAACCTCCCTCCCCCATTTACACTCATTCACACTCATTCACACAAAAGGGTTGTTTCTTTCTGTTATTAATATTCTGGTTCTTACATTATATATCAATATATATCAATGCAGTCTGCAAGGGATACAGTCCGTAAGCTGCTGGTCCACTAATAGTACTAACCTTTAACAGTTAATTTGACTAATTTTCATTAATTACTAGTTTCTATGTAACTGTTTTTATATTGTTTTACTTTCTTTTTTTTTCAAGAAAATGTTTTTAATTAATTTATCTTATTTTTATTTTTTTAAAAGTACCTTATCTTCACCACACCTGGTTGTCCAAATTAGGCATAATAATGTGTTAATTCCACGGCTGTATATATCGGTTGATATATCGGTATCGGTAATTAAAGAGTTGGACAATATCGGGATATCGGGAAAAATCCATTATCGGACATCCCTACCCAAAACTAATTTCAAAGTGTAATATTTGATGTGAAGTAATTGGAGCCTTGAATATGTCAATAATTCATAACATAGATTTTATTTAATTATCTTTTGAGCAGTTTAAAAAGTGCCCCACTCATAAGAGTGTTAAAAAAGGCATACATTTATATAACACTGAGGTCTTTAGATCAACTTCATAAGTTTTTATTATTATTTCATGCTCTTTTTGTTTGTTTTTTTGCCCTTTTTGTTGTGGCAAACACTGTCAATAATTCATAACATTGATTTATTATTCATTATTATTATTGAGCAATGACAGTTTCAAAGAAAAAAAACTGCTTTGTTATTAGAGTCAACATTGCAACTTTTTCTCATTCTATATCACTTGTTTGATCTTTTCTTTCACTTTACGATGTTCTATTTGCAATAACAAATTTTAGAATCAGTCAGCTGCAGTGGAACAAAGCCATCATTTAGCACAGAATGATAGCGACTTCTCACCTTCATAGAAGCCGTCGTCGTCCATGTTGCCGTAGACGTACAAATACTTCCCCGCCACAAGGGGGAGCTCTGCTTCAGGGTGCTCGTTCGGTCCGTCGTAGGGGTTATAACTGGAGGAAATGTCATTATTGCAAGCAACTCGGGAGGCTTTAACTTCAGCGGGTGTTGCTCACCTGTATCGGGCAGTGCAAAGACGGACCTGGCCCGTGTACCGAGGCTTGGGCCTGGCTGGTGGGCTCGCTTCATCCTCCATCTCAAGATGGAAATGCAAAGACAAACGTCACACGTTCATGATAGGTTATCAGGAAGCAGGATGAGATAACCTTCTCTTACTAATTCACTCCTGCAGGGAAAAGTCCTCCCACATTCTTAAGTTCTGAGGCGGTCTGAATAAAGATAGGTGACTAGGATCCAAGATTGAACAAAGGAGTCAGTACAAACAATAGCAATACCAGTGCTGAAGAGATCAAGCTTCTCTAAAATGGTCGCCCTTCTCATATGCTTTTGTCCACCTTGTTGCCAGCCTTGGCAGGGATCGACACTGAAAGTTGACTTGCCGTATGTGTTGTCCACTCTCCCTCACCGCATCTGGTACATCCTGCCAATTAAACCAGAGGGACTTGTGTGTGTTTGGATGAGACCTCCTTTATCTTCTTCCAGCAAAACCAAGGCCAAAGATCGTAACTTCTAAGGTGGGAAAACATTCCCCTAACAGCATCTGAACAGCAAACTAGAATGTCGACTACTCTCAGTTGACAGGGTTAAGACCACAACAGTTCTACTTTTAAAATCAGGACCGTTCACACAAACAAACAATCAGCCTTACGGACTGTATACGTCCACCTGTAGGCCCCCATACCGGTGAGGGTGGCGGTGGGCACGAGTGTAACGGAGGCCAGCCAGCGTACTTGGTAAACCTCACTCCCCGACAACTTCAAGGGCAGTGATGGCTTTAGCATTGATGATTGATGATTTTAGCTCGGGAGTCAGCACGCTCATGCCGGCGACCAGGGTTCACGCAGTAGAAAGACCCATGTATAGAGAGATTATGGCCAACTCGGTTTCAAAGTTGGCAGCAAAATGGCGACCCGTAGTCACGTGAGGAGCTTTTGACCAATCAGAGAGAGTCTGCCCAGAGGATCTTCTAAATCAACCCTATTCAACTGGCGGTTTCCAGTCCACATTTGATCCGCCAAAGCTTTTCACCCAAAACCTCTGGAGCTTCTGTTTCTTCATGCTGTCAACTACCTGCACACGCTGGAACAGAATAATGAAATGATTGACAGGCAAGTATGAAAGCTGACATGTTTACTAAACACAGTCATCCATCCATCCATCCATCTTCTTCCGTTTATCCGAGGTCGGGCCAGCAGCCTAAGCAGGGAAGCCCAGACATCCCTCTCTCCAGCCACTTAGTCCAGCTCCTCCCGGGGGATCCCGAGGCGTTCCCAGGGCAGCCGGGAGACATAGTCTTTCCAACGTGTCCTGGGTCTTCCCCGTGGCCTCCTACCGGTCTGATGCGCCCGAAAAACCTCCCTAGGGCGGCGTTCGGGTGGCATCCTGACCAGATGCCCGGACCACCTCATCTTGCTCCTCTCGATGTGGAGGAGCAGCGGCTTTACTTTGAGCTTCTCCCAGATGACAGAGCTTCTCACCCTATCTCTAAGGGAGAGCCCCGCCACCCGGCGGAGGAAACTCATTTCGGCCGCTTGTACCCGTGATCTTGTCCTTTCGGTCATAACCCAAAGCTCATGACCATAGGTGAGGATGGTAACGTAGATCGACCGGTAAATTGAGAGCTTTGCCTTCCGGCTCAGCTCCTTCTTCAACACAGTCTCAAAGGAATACAATCTTCCAGACAAAACCTGCACATTTTGATGTCTGGCCCCTGAGTCCTTAGGATCTTCATGACATAGTTGAATAGCCCCGTCCTACAGGTGACTACATTGGCCACACTCTCTCTGTACCTGACTCTGGGAAAGATTGAAGTACACAAGGTCGCCCAACGATGCAACGGCAGTGACTTAGATGGCGGAAACTGGATCCGTACTAAAACCCCTCAAGTTTGAGCTTGCCGTCCTGATCCGGAATCTTGTAAAAAGTCTACCCAGACTGAGAGCTTTGGTAGCGACAGTTTGGAGATCCACTCTCCTCCACTAGGTGAGATATCACGATACAGTAACGTAATGACCAGGCTTACACCACTCACCTCGGACGGGTTCAGCCGCCGGGGGCAGCTGGTGCGGTCCGCTGTGAGGGTGCGGGACTTGACGGACGGCCAATGCGGTCCTCCTTTGTCTCCAGTCTGCTGTGGGCACTGCAAGAACCGGGAGATCAGTGTTTGGCTCTCATCGCCTGGGAGAAATTGATTTCCATCACAGTTAAAGAGCGACTGCCATGCCTCCTTTGAGCCATTTGGATCTTATTGTGTTCCGATTGATCCGCTGTTGGAGCGAGTGAGCGGGCCCGGCAGGTGTTGCACGTTAGTCCTCAAATATCAGGGATGCCCTCGGGGTAAGACACATAATGTTTTCCATATATAAGCCGCACCGGACTATAAGTCACAGATATAAACGTTGTGAAATGAGTTATTTACACAGAAATATTCTGTAAATGTTTATTTACATACCTTAATTGTTTCCAAATGGTGTCTGTAACACGGCAGTAAAACGAATGATCAAACAAAACAGAAGTCATCGTCTCACAGACATCACACATGGGACGCTTTAGTAAGTAAGGATTGTTGTAGTTATATTGTAAAACTTATAAACATCGTTTGGAGTAATGAATGAAGAATCCATACAAGTAGAAACACTATGAGGGGCTAGAAGACGGAACCGCACTTCTACTTCCGGTTGAAAGCTCAGTCTAAACAGAAAGGCAATGTAGCACATGCAGTAAGCATACTCTTCCAAAAGGTGGCGCTATAGCACAGACAATAACACACCAGTTCAGTGTCTTTGCTTGTTTTTTTTGTTTTTTTTAAGCTATTTGCATAATGACCGTCAGCGAAGAACAATCCATAAAAAGCTGTGGGCTTCAAAGCGTATGAAAAAGTAGCAACTTATAGTCCGGAATTTACGATACTAACCAAATATACTGCAGAAGACTCATAGATAACTGACAAAAAGTCAATGTTGTGGTAAAATACATAGAATAAATGAATAAAACATTTATTTTTTAATTAAATTAAGGTACAAATGAAAATAAAAATTTTGGGGCTTAAGAAACTTCTTTATGACTTTAGCTCCAGACTTCTTCTGTTTGTCGACTTGTCCAGGGTGTAAAACGCCTTCCGCCCGAATGCAGCTGAGATAGGCTCCAGCACCCCCACGACAAGCGGTAGAAATGGATGGATGGATGGATGGGTTTGATCGTTACTGCCACAAGTGGTGGACAAGTGTATTACACCTGAATACCACTGTGCCACAGGTGAGAAAGATATTTTTTATTGCTGCCCTCTAAGAAACACCGAATTAAGCAACCGCCACTCCTTATTGCTTCAGTCACCGCAGGATTCTCACGGGAGTGAGGCAAAAAGTACTGCAGGTGTACAGTACGTGCGACTGGTATGCTGCACACCTTCTCATATCTCATGAATAAATGTTTAGCAGACTGACGTGCTGGCACTGCAGTTTTTTACAATACTCACCTCTTACGTCAGCCCTGTGATCAATTACAGTGGATATTGATCATGCATTTGCATTAGATGGATGGAGATGATGCTCAAGTCAAGTAAGCGTGAAATCACTCATTTGATGTTCTTGAACCTTCCGACACCATTAAAGATGGCGGACGGCCATAAATCAGTGCGTACTAAAGATGTTCTGTTGATTGCTCAGCTCACGTGATGGACAGAAGTATTGGGACACCTGTGTCTCTTTATACAGACTCAGCAAAAGTATTGGGACACCTGTGTCTCTTTATACAGACTCAGAAAAAGTATTGGGACACCTGTGTCTCTTTATACAGACTCAGCAAAAGTATTGGGACACCTGTGTCTCTTTATACAGACTCAGCAAAAGTATTGGGACACCTGTGTCATTTTATACAGACACAGCAAAAGTATTGGTACACCTGTGTCTCTTCATACAGACTCAGCAAAAGTATTGGGACACCTGTGTCTCTTTATACAGACTCAGCAAAAGTATTGGGACACATGTGTCTATTTATACAGACTCAGCAAAAGTATTGGGACACCTGTGTCTCTTAATACTGACACAGCAAAAGTATTGGGACACCTGTGTCTCTTTATACAGACTCAGCAAAAGTATTGGGACACCTGTGTCTCTTTATACAGACTCAGCAAAAGTATTGGGACACCTGTGTCTCTTTATACTGACACAGCAAAAGTATTGGGACACCTGTGTCTCTTTATACAGACTCAGCAAAAGTATTGGGACACCTGTGTCTCTTTATACAGACTCAGCAAAAGTATCAGGACACCTGTGTCTCTTTATACAGACTCAGCAAAAGTATTGGGACACCTGTGTCTCTTAATACTGACACAGCAAAAGTATTGGGACACCTGTGTCTCTTTATACAGACTCAGCAAAAGTATTGGGACATCTGTGTCTCTTTATACTGACACAGCAAAAGTATTGGGACACCTGTGTCTCTTTATACAGACTCAGCAAAAGTATTGGGACACCTGTGTCTCTTTATACTGACACAGCAAAAGTATTAGGACACCTGTGTCTCTTTATACAAACACATCAAAAGTATTGGGACACCTGTGTCTCTTTATACAGACTCAGAAAACGTATTGGGACACCTGTGTCTCTTTATACAGACTCAGCAAAAGTATTGGGACATCTGTGTCTCTTTATACAGACTCAGCAAAAGTATCGGGACACCTGTGCCTCTTTATACAGACTCAGAAAAAGTATTGGGACACCTGTGTCTCTTTATACAGACTCAGCAAATGTATTGGGACACCTGTGTCATTTTATACAGACACAGCAAAAGTATTGGTACACCTGTGTCTCTTTATACAGACTCAGCAAAAGTATTTGGACACGTGTCTATTTATACAGACTCAGCAAAATTATTGGGACACCTGTGTCTCTTTTATGCAGACTCAGCAAAAGTATTGGGGCACCTGTGTCTCTTTACACACACTCAGCAAAAGTATTGGGACACCCATGTGTCTCTTTATACAGACTCAGCAAAAGTATCGGGACACCTGTGCCTCTTTATACAGACTCAGAAAAAGTATTGGGACACCTGTGTCTCTTTTTACAGACTCAGCAAAAGTATTGGGACACCTGTGTCATTATATACAGACAGCAAAAGTATTGGTACACCTGTGTCTCTTTATACAGACTCAGCAAAAGTATTGGGACACGTGTCTATTTATACAGACTCAGCAAAAGTATTGGGACACCTGTGTCTCTTTTATACAGACTCAGCAAAAGTATTGGGGCACCTGTGTCTCTTTACACACACTCAGCAAAAGTATTGGGACACTCATGTGTCTCTTTATACAGACTCAGCAAAAGTATTGGGACACCTTTGTCTCTCTTAATTCAGACACAGCACAAGTATTGGGACGGTATTGCGTCATGTCATTTATACTCAAGAATTAAGCCATATCTTGTACTTATTACAACAATACAGAGTAACTCGGTTTTTGTACGCCCTGCTTTGCCTAAGATACAGTTTTTGATAAGGGTGTCCCAATACAACTTTTTCACTTCATTACGCAGGTAGGCATGTAGGTAGACAGGTAGATAGGCAGGCTAATAGGTAGGTAGACAGGTAGGTTGGTAGGAAGGCAGGTAGACAGGTGGTTGGTAGGTAGGTAGGTAGACAGGTAGGTAGGTAGGTAGGTAGACAGGTAGGTAGGCTGATACATAGGTAGGAACGTAGGAAACATAATTAAAAAAGTTATGGCCAGATTTCCATCAAACTTTCTGTAAATATTCGAAATGTAATAAGAATGAATTGATTTTGGGGCTGATCAGGATCATTTATACGACCTTAGCTTATGTTTCCATTATGAGCTTCGTGTGTGTGTGTGTGTGTGTGTGTGTCCGTGAGTGCGTGTGGGTATGTGCATGTGTGTATGTGTGTGAGCGGTGCCGCCTCCACCCACAGAGACAAAGGCAGTGGATGACTGACAAGAGGGTCCACTCTGGTCACTGAACAAGTTATGATCCATCTGTCAAACATGATATAAAGAACAAGAAAAAAAATACATTTTGGGCTGACCCCGATCATGGTCTGGATTCAGGACTTCTATTCAGGGCCTGGCACAGGTTTCTAGCTGATATGTGATTATTGTCTTTAAAATATGTTTGGGTCGGACCTTTTGGGTTGACATGATCTCTCAGGGGAGTGTTTGGATTCAGTCTTGATGTGTGATTATTGTCCTAAAATATGTCTGGGTCAGACTGTTTGGGTTGACATGATTTCTCAGGGGAGTGTTTGGATGTGACTTCAGAGAAAGAACATGCAGAATACAAATGTCACTCACCTGCGTGCGTCTGCTTTCAGATCCAACCAGGTCTCTTGGTCCCACCTGTGATGTGCGCAGACCTTGGCACTTAGAGGCGGGGTTAACTGCAGGATGGATTGTAAACGCAAACTCAGCACTTCTTTGGACAGCTGATGGAAGTGTTCACTCTGTGACCTGCATGTCTGCTCCAGGTCACACACCTTCACCTTGGGACACACAAAGAACTCATCAGGTGACCTTCGTCTACTCTATACACCTGGCTTTACTGCACATCAGGGGTGGCCAAACTGAAAAATGAAGGCATGCGGCGGCCATTTTCATATTTTTAATTTCACAATACTATATATATATATATATATATATATATATATATATATATATATATATATATATATACATGTGTATATATACGTATATATATATATATATTTTTTTTTTTCTACTTTCATCACTTAAATCTTTAGATCAATTTTAAATCTGTCGATTATATATATGTATCTATATACACATATATATATATGTATGTATGTATGTATGTATGTATATATATATATATATATATATATATATATACATATATATATATATATATATATATATATATATATATGTGTGTGTGTGTGTGTATATATATATATATATATATATATATATATATATGTGTATATATATATGTATATACATATATATATATATATATATATATATATATATGTATGTATATACATATATATATGTAGATATATATATTTTTTTAACATTCAACACTTAAATCAGTAGAACAATTTCAGATCTATCTGTAGATTATATATACATACAGTATATATATATTTATTTTATTTGTATTTATCTGCTTTTATTAAACAAAAAATTTGATTTTTTTTTTTCCTGTTTTATGCCCTTTTTGTCAAAGACAAGTTAGTTTTTTTTATGGCAAACACACAAAATATGCAACATTTTCCCCCAATAAGTATTTCAAAGTGTAATATTAATGTGAAGTAACTGGAGCCTTAAATAAGTCAATAATTCATAACAACATTGATTTTGATGCATTATTATATTTTGAGCGATGACAGTTTTAAAGAAATGGCAAAGCTGCATGGCTGTGTGTTACTAGAGTCAACATTACATCATTTTGTTGTTACATTGCACCTGTAACCTTTTATTCCACTTTTTACGTTTTTTTTGTAGTCGTATTTGTAGAATGTGTCGCGGGCCGTTAAAAAAAAAAAAGCTGCGGACCACAAATGGCCCCCCGGGCCGCACTTTGGACACCCCTGCTGTACATTGTGTAACAGTGTGCGTGTTGTACTACAAGTGAAGTGTAATCAAAGTGTTCATTCTTCTGCACCGCTGCGCACACACACATACACACACACACATACATGTTTACACACACATTTAAACATACATACACATTTACATACATACATATATATACACACACACACACACATAACACATTGCCCTGCTATAGGGGACGAGAATTACACCATCAATGACAACAATCTGACACTCAATTGATCCTGTTGGGGTTAAAGGGGGCTGCAAAATGCACACATGGTGAAATGAATGACAGAAGGAAAGAAATACCTGAAACATTCTGCCCTTATTGTTCTGTTTAGACACAAAG
>NC_084558.2:46843327-46853327 GCF_033978685.3 Nerophis lumbriciformis | reverse complement strand
ACTCAAATATTAACACTGAATAAGTCATCTTGATTGTAATCATGTTCAATAATGATACCTAGTCTGTTTACAACCTTGTCAAAAGATATAAAAGCATATGGTCATCGCAAATATTATCAACAAGGCTGATTACAAAAATAAATGTACTACAAAAGAAAGGACTGACAAGTCGACATATAATCTACACTAATTAATACATAATAATAATAATATAAATGTTTCTTAAATAAATGTAACTAAAATTAAAGTGCAAATTAAAACACAGCCTCACCACTTTAGTCATATTTTTTGGGCTTAGGAAACTTCTTTATGACTTTATGTCCAGACTTCTTCTGTTTTTTGTCATTACTGCCACAAGTGGTGGACGAGTGTATATAGCAAAGTTTATAGTTTATAGCAAACACACAAAATATGCAATATTTCCTCTAAAAAAAAATCTAAGTGGAGTCTTTGGTACAAAGTAATTGGAGCCCTAAATATGTGAGTAATCCATAACAACATTGATTTTGATTCATTATTATTTTTTAAGCAATGACAGTTTAAACAAAAATCCCATTAAAATTCTCAGTGATCCAAAAAAGCCATATTCATAAAAGTGTTAAAAAAACGACATTATTATACTTTTTTTTTTTAATACTTTCAGGCCCTAAATCTCTAGATTAACTTCAGATCTGTACACCGATTATACGTTTTTATTGTTTTTATGTTGTGTTTGTTTTTTGCTCTGACAAAAATACATATGCAATATTTCACCCCCAAAATTTTTTAAAGTGGAATGTTTGATGTGAAGTAATTGGAGCTTTCAATATGTCAATAATTCATAACACCATTGATTTTTGATTCATTATTATTTCTGCGGAATGACAATTTTCAAGGACAAACATCTTGCATATCAGCTTTGTGTTATTAGAGTCAACTTTTTCTTGTCACATTTCCCCACTTTTTATGTTTTTTGTAACCACAAAAGGCCCACGGGCCGCACTTTGGACACCCTTGTTGTAGCTTTACTGGGTCACAGCATTAGGTACACACACTGGGATGGATAAAGTGCTGCTTTCAATCATGATAAATATCACTACATGTGGCACTTACTGCAAATGTGGACAAATAAACACGAAAATGGGGGAGGACATGGAGAAGGAAAAAGCAATAACACACAGGGTGCTTGAAACAGACTGGGGGAGAATGCCCATATAAGGACGTCATGGTGTCATGACGTGGCAGCCTGGAGACTGCGAACGAGGAGACTGTCTAGGCACACACACACATCAAGTTAACTTTCAGTTTCGATTCCTAGCAAGGTGGACAAGAGCATGAGAAGACGGGAAACTATTTTAGAGACTGCTTTGACCTTTAAATAGCTCTCTGTCTCTCTCTGCCTCTCTGTCTCTCTTTCTCTAAATTGTTAAACTGCAGTTGTAGTCATTTTAGACAGCCTTAGAACTAAGGAATCTAAAAGGACTCACCCCTTCTAAAAGTTCTCAATCTATGGTACATGTAGCACTAGTGGTACGCAGGCTCTATCTAGTGGTACGCCAAAGAATCACTTGATTAAAATACAGTGTTTTATTTCCCTAAATCCAAACACAGTGTTACTGTTCCAACTGTGTGTAATGTTACAGTAGCCAAAACTGTCAGCTCAGTCACCAGAATTGTACAGTAACAGCAGTTTTTTTAAAGCATATAAAAAAATGGAATAAATGGAATAGAAAGGAAAAACAATACCACTGTTTTTAGCAGTAAAATTCAAGCAACAGAGCAGCCTTTTGTTTGTTTTTTTACCTTAAAATCTTGTTGTTTTAATGTTTTTTGTTTGTTTTTTAATGTGTCTTACTATATATGGAATAAAACAGTACCAAAGTTGATTTTACGGTAATAAACTCAGTCGGCGGATTTGAACCGTAAAATCTATTGTCAATTTTACAGTCTACAATTTGAATGATCATTTGTTTTGAAATCATAAGTCAAGCAGATATTTAAGTACAGTATTTATCTTTATTTTAACAAAAAATATTTTTGGAATACATAATAATACAATATTTTGATTTTGATAATATTGAATTTTAAAAGATATGCAATTGCATGCAGTACATGATTTTTAATGTCAAAAGGGAAAGAAGAAATATATTTAGTAAGAAAAGACTAAGCATTTTATTAACGCATATTATTTCCAGGCTTTGCAGATTTGGCCTCCGGGCCTTGGGTTTGACACCTGTGCTCTAAACAGTCACTTTTCTTTAAAATAATACACAAGGAGAATGTGACTAACCTTTCCTTTGCCCTGTCAGGTCAGTTTGGTTTGTAAAAATAGCCTGGCAAACCGACAATGAATAAGAGGCTGGACAAATGTCGTATTGGTATGGCAGGAACAGGCTGTGCACCTGTGTCAAGTCACACAGCGTCATGTAGATGTACTGACCATACTTGCCAACCCTCCCGGATTTTCCGGGAGACTCCCGAAATTCAGCGCCTCTCCCGAAAACCTCCCGGGACACATTTTCTCCCGAAAATTTCCCGAAATTCAGGCGGACTCAGGTCCTCCACAGTATAAAAAAGCGTACCTGCCCAATCACGTTATAACTATAGAATGATGGAGGGCGAGTTCTTGGTTTCTTATGTGGGTTTATTGTTAGGCAGTTTCATTAACGTCCTCCCAGCGTGGCAACAACACACAACAACAGCAGTCACTTTTTTGTATACCTTAAAGCAGTTTGTCTGCCGTAAACAGCAATGTTGTGACACTCTTAAACAGGACAATACTGCCATCTAGTGCATTTGATGAAAGCACTTTTGTGCGTGCCACACAGCAATTCATCATCAGAGAGGGTGTTCAGCATGGTTCGAAAAATAGTAACAGTGAATAGAACAAGGATGGACAATTCAACCCTTAACTCAACAATGAGTAGATGAGTGTTATGTGTGTGTATATGTGTAAATAAATGAACACTGAAATTCAAGTATTTATTTTATATATATATATCTATATATATATATATATTTATATAAGAAATACTTGACGTTCAGTGAATTCTAGCTATATATATATATATATATATATATATATATATATATATAGCTAGAATTCACTGAACGTCAAATATTTCTTATATATATATATATATATATATATATATATATATATATATATATATATATATATATATGAAATACTTGACTTGGTGAACTCTAGCTGTAAATATACTCCTCCCCTTTTAGCCACGCCCCTGTCCCACCCCGACCACGCCCACTCCCTCCCCCCACCTCCCGAAATCGGAGGTCTCAAGGTTGGCAAGTATGGTACTGACACAATGCACTACTGCAGTCTCACCTGTAAAACTGTTCCAGGTCCTCCACTTGCCCTGAGTCCCCTTCTGCTTCAGCCACTCAGAGTCTGACTGGACCTAGGAGGACAAAGCACAGGTGAGAAACACATGCAGTCAAAGAGCGAGTGAATGAAGAAGCCATTCTTTCACTGGATGTGTCCTTGGTTGTGGTCAAAGAAGGTGAACACAATCAATGTTTCCTTATCTGTGCACTCACACACATGTATTATTAGTAACATCGAGTTAACTTTCACTTTCTATAGCTGTCAAGGGGATGCAACCGAGGTGGGCAAAAGCATGAAAGCAGGGCCACCGTTTTAGAGACTGCTTTAGATTGCTCAGCTCACATCGCTGACATTTAGGATAGGTCTTTATTGTCATTGCACAAGTACAACAGAACTTTGTTTTCAGCACAAACCCGTTCAAGATTGGACAAAACAAACAGTGTACAGGGTTACAGAACAGGAACGCTGATGGGTCACCACAAGGCGCCCCGTAAAACTTAGACTTAGACAAACTTTAATGATCCACAAGGGAAATTGTTCAACATAGTAGATGGGAAAAAGGTAAAACGCTGGGGAGGGATGAGTAAAAAAATACAATCTAAACTGGGCTCCTAAGGGGACCCAGTCTGGAGTGGGAAAAAACCTCCATAGCAAAGCGCATATACATCTCGAGATATCTAGCAACAGAGGGAAGGGCGAGGTCATGATGGTAGGCCGCAGCTCTCAGGCGCTGACCATCCATTTATCACCCTTATGGGATTTGCGTCGAGGGCGTTGGGTTGGGGGGGTGGGTTGTGTATGTGTGGCGTATATTTTTGTGGTTGCAAGTGTGTGTGTAAGCCCGTAGTGTGTCTCTGTTCCGCGGCCTTGATGTCTGTGCCGCCGATAACTCTAAAGTCAACAACAACAGGTGTGTGTCGATGAGAGACAAGAAGGGAGTTTGTTGTGTCTTTGCTGCACTGTCCTTCGGGAGAGTCTCGACGCCAGGGAAAATCAAAGTTAGAATGTTTTGTATGCGAGTGAAAATAAAATTAGCTTTTCACTCTAAATTGTCTATGACTGGTCCTCAAAACTGCGGGGCAGACAGTTCGATGTAATCCAAAATCACAAGAGTGTCCACAGTTCTTCCCGCATCCTCCAATCCTTTGTGGCAGCTTTGGGTTACTTTGAAAACTGCCAGCAACTTCCAATTTGTCGACAAACCAGAGCAACGCTTACTCCAATCAGCAGATGTCCTGTTGTCATAATTCCGAATAGGTAAATATCTTCATGTCCTCGACAGAAAAGGGTCGCCAGGCACGCGGCACTACTTCTTCTCCCAAGAGTCCGTCGTGTGTCCAGCAACAATCGCTTCGTCACGACAGCAGGTTCCCCCAAACCCAATATCTTGTCAATTTCGTTGAGGCAAGTTAAATAGTTCCAATGTTTAGATTTGGAGAGCAGTGCAAAAAGAGGCAACAAGAAAGTTAAGACAAGACAAAGAAGGAAAGGGGAGCGTCCACCCTCGATGAGTGCCAGAGAGAAAAAAAAAATTCTCTTGTTTGTACAATCAGTTGTTAAACTTCAGTTCTAATCACCTCGTTATTTTACACAACCTTAGAAGGAATGACTCTGGGAGGACTAAAAGAGGCGGCCCTAGTAGGATTATGTGTCAAATGTGTGATATCATGTGCGATACAAGCAGTCCTGCAGCATGTTTACTTGTGTGTAACATCATGTGCAATACGAGCAGTCCTGCAGAGTGTTTGCTTGTGTGTGATATCATGTGCAAAACAAGCACATGTATATGTATACATTCATATATATATATATATATATAATTTAAAATTTTGCGCGAAATATCCTGCTGAAAACGTCTCGGTATGATGACGCCGGCACGTGACGTCACGGATTGTAGAGGACATTTTGGGACAGCATGGTGGCCAGCTATTAAGTCGTCTGTTTTCATCGCAAAATTCCACCGTATTCTGGACATCTGTGTTGGTGAATCTTTTGCAATTTGTTCAATGAACAATGGAGACGGCAAAGAAGAAAGCTGTAGGTGGGAAGCGGTGTATTGCGGGCGGCTGCAGCAACACAAACACAGCCGGTGTTTCATTGTTTACATTCCCAAAAGATGACAGTCAAGCTTTACCATTGGCCTGTGGAGACCTGGGACAACAGAGACTCTTACCAGGAGGACTTTGAGTTGGATGCGCAGACGTGGTACTGTGAGTACGCATGCAGCTGCGGCTTCCAAACATTTGATCGCTTGCCCATACGTGCGTGCCGCTATGTGCATGTCCCGTACGTAACTTTGGGGACTTTGGGGAAATATATGTGCTGTATGAACTTTGGGGAGGTGAACGGTACTTTGGGCTGTGGGATTGAGTGTGTTGTGTAGGTGTTTGAGTTGTATTGGCGGGTTATATGGACAGGAGGGGGGAGGTGTTTGTTATGCGGGATTAATTTGTGGCATATTAAATATAAGCCTGGTTGTGTTGTGGCTAATAGAGTATATATATGTCTTGTGTTTATTTACTGTTTTAGTCATTCCCAGCTGAATATCAGGTCCCACCCACCTCTCACAGCATCTTCCCTATCTAGTCCTTCACTCTCACTTTCCTCATCCACCAATCTTTCATCCTTGCTCAAATTAATGGGGAAATTGTCGCTTTCTTGGTCTGAATCGCTCTCGCTGCTGGTGGCCATGATTGTAAACAATGTGCAGATGTGAGGAGCTCCACAACCTGTGACGCCACGCGCATATCGTCTGCTACTTCCGGTAGAAGCAAGGCTTTTTTATCAGCGACCAAAAGTTGCAAACTTTATCGTCGATGTTCTCTACTAAATCCTTTCAGCAAAAATATGGCAATATCGCGAAATGATCAAGTATGACACATAGAATGGACCTGCTATCCCCGTTTAAATAAGAAAATCGCATTTCAGTAGGCCTTTAAGGCGGCCGCCTTAACAACAAAGAGCCACTGCCTAAACTAAAGTCTTAACAAGCTGCTCCGCTTAGTTCTGCCTCTGCCTCTGTCAGTACGTCTCTGCAGCACCCAGCATTGTCCCACCCACACAACCATCTGATTGGTTACACGCAGAGCGGTAACAGCCAATCAGCAGTGCGTATTCAGAGCGCATATAACAGCCAATCAGCAGTGCGTATTCAGAGCACATGTAACAGCCAATCAGCAGTGAGTATTCAGAGCACATGTAACAGTCAATTAGCAGTGCATATTCAGAGCGCATGAAGTCAGTGCTCAGGCAGGCAGAGAGGAGAGACGGTGTGGTGAGCAGAAAGGTGTTTAGCAGGTAAGCATAATGCAGCGGACTCTCCCCAAATTATAATAAACACTTCCAAGTCAACTACTAGTAACATCACTACGAGCCCGTTGACGTTCTAGAAACATAAGCGGCAGCTCAGCTTGCTCGCAGTTCTTGAGGTGAAGGCTAATTAGCTTTTAGCGTAACGTTAGCTCACTGTGCGGTGTGTGTGTGTGTGCGTGTTATGGACAGCAAAGCCTTGTCTGTCTGAGAGAAAGACAAGCATTATTGACCTACAGTTAACAACTAAGTTATTTCACTTTACCTTTTTCTGTGTTGAAGCAGCAAAAAAAGGACATTACGTTAAATGAAGAGTTTCTGTAATAATGTAACTGCATCATTAAGCCTACATGAACTCCATGGTGTTCAGGGATGAATAGTCTCTCCTATTGCTATTGTACTATTTTTTCAGCTATAGTTACATTAATCATTAGTAATGTAGCAGCCTAGTTTTGAATGGCAGGGTGCCTGCTATCACATGTTGATCAAAATATAACATTTACATAATAACAATCAACTGCAGGCTTCCCAAATGCTGTAAAAAATTAAGCATGATGAGTTGAACATATGTCAGCATGTGTCCCCACATTTAACTATTTTTCTCAAACGCTTATTGCAAACGCTTACTTACAGTAGGTCATTAATTTGACTTTGTAAGTCATTATTTTGACTTAGTAAGCCATTAATTTGTAATTATTTTGACTTAGTAAATTACTAAGTCATAATAATGACGTACTTAGTATCTCAAGTAATGAGGACTGTTTTGTTTATACTTTACGGAAAAAATATCTAAATAGAATGTTGTCTGTCTATCTGTGTTGGCCCTGCGATGAGGTGGCGACTTGTCCAGGGTGTACCCCGCCTTCCGCCCGATTGTAGCTGAGATAGGCTCCAGCGACCCCAAAAGGGAAAAAGCGGTAGAAAATGGATGGATGGATTGATGGATATATCGTATATCGCCATTCAGCAAATGGAGCAGAAAACACAACCAAAAGTTGTAGGCTTCTTCACGCGACGAAGCCGGCCTACTTCACCACAGTCTGTAGTCTATTGCCCCCCCAGGCTGTGTTGGCAGCGACGAGGTGGAGACGTGATGGCGACAGGCCGAGTTACACCGATCCTTACACCCACTCACCCCCTTCCCCGGTCCCCTCCCCCTGGAGAGTCACCACCTTAAAGGGGAACATTATCACAATTTCAGAAGGGTTAAAACCATTAAAAATCAGTTCCCAGGGGCTTATTTTATTTTTCGAAGTTTTTTTCAAATTTTTACCCATCACGCAATATCCCTAAAAAAAGCTTCAAAGTGCCTGATTTTAACCATCGTTATATACACCCGTCTATGTTCCTGTGACGTCACATAGTGATGCCAATACAAACAAACATGGCGGATAGAACAGCAAGGTATAGCGACATTAGCTCGGATTCAGATTAGGATTTCAGCGGCTTAAGCGATTCAACAGATCACGAATGTATTGAAACGGATGGTTGTAGTGTGGAGGCAGGTAGCGAAAACGAAATTGAAGAAGAAACTGAAGCTATTGAGCCATATCGGTTTGAACAGTATGCAAGCGAAACCGACGAAAACGACACGACAGCCAGTGACACGGGAGAAAGCGAGGACGAATTTGGCGATCGCCTTCTAACCAACGATTGGTATGTGTTTGTTTGGCATTAAAGGAAACTAACAACTATGAACTAGGTTTACAGCATATGAAATACATTTGGCAACAACATGCACTTTGAGAGTGCAGACAGCCCATTTCAGGCGCGCTAAGAACATATATTTTTCTACGATTTCAGCACTCAGGTTAACCATACCTAAATAGACACAAAATACTGCATTACACAAGACTACCCGAATGTACTCGAATGATTGAAAAAAATAAATGTTTTTAAGCTAAATTATTGGTAAACACAGTTTATGTATAATAATATACGTAAAACCGCGAGTAATGAATAACGTTTTCATCAATTAATATATTCTGTAGACATACCCTCATTCGCTCTCTTTTCCTGAAAGCTGATCTGTCCAGTTTTGGAGTTGATGTCAGCATCTGCTTTGAGTGTCGCAGGATATCCACACATTCTTGCCATCTCTGTCGTGGCATAGCTTTCGTCGGTAAAGTGTGCGGAACAAACGACTGACCATTTCGTCGGCTTTCCCCACACCCTCGTATTTTGAACTGATTTCGTCCAATTTCTTGCCAGTTTCGCATCTTTGGGCCACTGGTGCAACTTAAATCCGTCCCTGTTCGTGTTGTTACACCCTCCGACAACACACCGACGGAAGTGAGAAAATGGCGGATTGTTGTGACGTCATCGCTCCGATAGCGAATAATAGAAAGGCATTTAATTCGCCAAAATTCACCCATTTAGAGTTCGGAAATCGGTTAAAAAAATATATGGTCTTTTTTTCTGCAACATCAAGGTATATATTGACGCTTACATAGGTCTGGTGATAATGTTCCCCTTTAACTAACACATTTTCTGGGGGAAACACTGTATATGTATATATACATATATACATATATATATATATATATATATATATATATATATATATATATATATATGTATATATATATATATATATATATATATATATATATATATAAAATCTCACATACCTCTATTTCACTTGTAGAGGACTTGTAGCTTCAATGTAAACAAGTAAATAACTTAGTTTGTGTTTATAGAAGTTTGGCTTGACCTATGTCGTTTTTAAAGAGGAAAGACCAAATACGTCTCTTTTTTTCATGTTAGCATTTAAACTAGCGAGCCGGCACCAGTTGGTGTGTTTTTTGATCATTTTAATTAGATTTAATACTAACCCTCGGGAGTTTTGTTGCGGTCGTCATTATTACCGTTTATCGTTACATCCTCAACAATATACTAAGTCTTAAAACACCAATTAAACACTGTTATATCGTGTGAATAATATGAGGACATGTTACATCATGTGAACAATATGAGGACATGTTCTGCGATGAGGGGGCGACTTGTCCAGGGTGTACACCGCCTTCCGCCCGAACACAACTGAGATAGGCTCCAGCACCCCCCGCCACCCCAAAATGGACAAGCGGTAGAAAAATGGATGGATGTTACATCATGTGAATAATATGAAGACATGTTACGTTTGTACATCATGTAAATAATGAGGACATGTTACATCATGTGAACAATATGAGGACATGTTCTGCGATGAGGTGGCGACTTGTCCAGGGTGTACCGCGCCTTCCGCCCGATTGTAGCTGAGATAGGCTCCAATGCCCCCCGCGACCCCAAAAGGAATAAGCGGTAGAAAATGGATGGATGGATGTTACATCATGTGAATAATATGAGGATATGTCATGTGAATAC
>NC_084558.2:46805827-46838327 GCF_033978685.3 Nerophis lumbriciformis | reverse complement strand
TATATATATATATATATATATATATATATATATATATATATATATATATATATATATATATATATATATATATATAGACATATATATATATATATATGAGCGTGTTACTTTACATGCAGTCGGCCATTTCATATTTTTTTTGCCCAGTGCGACCCACAAGTCCGAACGTTTGGACTCCCCTGACGTGGAGTATGTTGCTAGGCAACACATTAGTGACGCCAAAAGCGGACTGAACACGACTTGTGTCTTCAAATGTGTTACGTAAGTAAGAGATGAGACTTTAAGACGCTGCCTTGACGACAGAAGCTACTGGAGCAGTCAGGGAGGATGAAGGAAGTGTTGAGGAGAGAGAGAGAGAGACCATGGCTTCTTTGGGGATAACACCTTGGAAAACTTTATACCACTCAGGAGAAGCAAGAGCAACCCTTGAAGGATTATTATGTCACACCAGAAGTACAATAACTAGAAACATCATGAAGTCATGGGGGGAGGTCTGGGTTCTATTCTTTCAGAACTAAATATTTCAGGACAATTGTCAAACTGACAACATTTCAATTTGTGACATCACAATGTTTTTGTAGTAACATAATAATCTGGTAAATAACATACCAGGACTTTATTTTCAAAATATTACACGTTATCTTATTCAAATATATTTTCTCTATTAAATAATGAAATTAAATAATTGGAGTTGTTTTTTTATTATTCTTTTAAAGCTATTTTTTTTACTCCCAGAGTATTAAGATTTTTTCCCCCTAAAATTGGGATTTTTGTTATTTTGTTTACACTAATCATTCTTTATTCTGAGTTGTTTTCTTGTGATATTTTTTTCTCATAACATTGCATTTTTTTGTAATAGAACTTTATTCTATCAATATTAAAAGTTTGTCATCTCGTCTATTTAATTGTAAATAATTAAAGGACACTTTTTTTTTCTAATAATCTTTTATTGTGATATCATTATTTTATTATTCATTCATTTTGTACTCTTATATTAGAACTTTACACACTTAAAATTAAAATTTTTAGTTTACAGCATTAACCATTTTTTATTCTCAAAGTATTAGGACTTTATCAGGTGTTTTTTGTATTATTACCACTTTATTCTCATAACTTGGCTTTTTTCATAATGTTAGCACTTTATTCTGACAATATTACAAGTTTCAAATCTTGAAAAATAATATTTCTTGTATTTATATATAAACAGTAAAATGAAATTATTTTTTTTCTATTATCTATTATTCTTTATTCTGACAATATTATAAGTTTCAAATCTTGAAAAATAATATTTCTTCTATTTATATATAAAAAGTAAAATGAAACTTGTTTTTTCTATTACCGTATTTTTCGGACTATAAGTCGCAGTTTTTTTCATAGTTAGGCCGGGCTCCAGTGCGACTTATGTTTTTTTCCTTTTTTATTATGCATTTTCGACAGGTGCGACTTATACTCCGAAAAATACGGTATCTATTATTCTATTAAATTATGTTTTACTTTCATAATATTAAGACCTTATCTTAAAAATAGGATTTCTTTGTTTACAACATTTACCATTTTTTATCCTGGAAATATGAGGACGTTGTTGTAGTTTTTCTACCTGCAATATTGCCACTTTATTTTCATAGTTTAACATAATTTTTCTTTGTAATATGAGGACTTTACTCCCACAATATAACTGTTATCATAATATTACAGCTGTATTCCTAAATAAGTCTTTATTCCTGTCAAATGTTGAATTTTCTATGTTATCAAGATGTTAGTTGTGATTTTTTGATAATTTTTTTCTTCCGTCCCATTTATTATTGTCCAATAAGGATATTTTTTCGATGCTAACAAACATCACCAAATATGCTATAGTGTGGTCATCTGTGTTTAATAAAGCACTTGTCTTTCCTGCACAACAACTAAGCTTTTAGTTTGTTATGAAAATACGGTGGATTGGACCAACAATCACAACATTTAACTTAACGTGACGTTAGTTTATTTGCACAAGCAGGTCTTCTAGTTATATTTAGGCATAACAACCACAAAAGAACACTAACTAATGTCCTTTTTTTACGTTTAGTTCTGCTCTCAAACACTACTAATATAGTAGAGAATAAACTGGATTGCATCACAGAAAATTTCTCAAACAAATCAAATGTTAAAACAAACATTTTACAAAGTGATCACTGCAGACACCAACATGGTCTGATTGTATTCTACGTGATGATGAAAGTGATATTTTCAAATTTTTTTTATAAATGTAGAAGGATGGTTTTGTATAAACCTATATATATATAATAATCTATATAAATCTAGAAGGATGGTTGTTTGTATAAATCTATATATAATAATCTATATAAATCTAGAAGGGTGGTTGTTTGTATAAATTTATACATAATAATCTATATAAATTTAGATGGATGGTTGTTTGTATAAATCTATAATAATCTATATAAATCTAAAAGGATGGTTGTTTGTATACATGTATATATATATATATATAATAACCTATATAAATCTAGAATGATGGTTGTTTTTATAAATCTATATATAATAATTTATATAAATCTAGAAGGATGGTTGTGTATATATATATATATATATATATATATATATATATATATATAAAATCATCTATATAAATCTAGAAGGATGGTTGTTTGTATACATATATGTGTATATATATATATATATTTATATATATTCATATATAATATATATAAATCTGAAAGGATGGTTATTTGTATAAATCTATATATAATAATTTATATAAATCTACAAGGATGGTTGTTTGTATAATTCTATATATAATCATCTATATAAATATAGAAGGATGGTTGTTTGTATAAATCTATATATAATAATCTACATACATCTAGAAGGATGGTTGTTTGTATAAATCTATACATAATAATCTATATAAATCTAAAAGGATGGTTGTTTGTATAATTCTATATATAATAATATATATAAATCTAGAAGAATGGTTGTTTGTATACATCTATATATAATATATATAAATCTAGAAGAATGGTTGTTTGTATACATCTATATATAATAATCTACATAAATGTAGATGGATGATTGTTTGTATAAATCTATATATAATAATCTATATAAATCTCGAAGGATGGTTGTTTGTATGAATCTATATATAATAATCTATATAAATCTAGATGGTTGTTTGTATAAATCTATATATAATAATCTATAACTCTAGAAGGATGCATCCAAGATTGGTTTCATGTGTTCTTCGTGGTCACACACCAAGGTGAGTGTTGCCACAAAGAACACATGAAACATTAAAGGTGAGTGTTGCCAACCATGCTGGGGGCATCCCTCTCCTCCTAAACACTCATTTAGCCTCTGGTCCTCCATCTGTTCAGTCGCCAGCGTCTCAGTTGGCATGTAGTCGACTGTAGATCCATACTCTTTGTGATCATTCCTACGTCTACATAAAGTCATTTAACACAAACAATAAGTTGTAATTGTCTACCCTTTCCTCTCCTTATGCTGGTCACACACTGCTGTGGGGTGGCCTCGGAATCGTGCCTGTCATTTACGATACTTAACATTTGTTTTTGTTTTTTTATGCATTCCAACCCCTAAACAAACACTAGCAAGAGTCAGCTAACAATAGAGGTAACAGGAGTCGCTCTATTCTGCCTATAAAACACCCTTAAAAAACATCCAAAAACCTCCATCCAGTTTTTAAATACATGCTGTAATTATATATGTCATAACAACATGCTACAAAAACAATGAAGTCACACAGCTTCAGTCCAGAGTATACTAGAGCATACTTGCCAACCTTGAGACCTCCGAATTCGGGAGATGGGGGGGGGGCGGCGCGGTTGTTTTGTTGAGGTGGGCGTGGTTGGGGGGGGCGAGTTTGGTGGTAGCGGGGGGTGTATATTGGAGCGTCCCGGAAGAGTTAGTGCTACAAGGGGTTCTGGGTATTTGTTCTGTTGTGTTACGGTGCGGATGTTCTCCCGAAATGTGTTTGTCATTCTTGTTTGGTGTGGGTTCACAGTGTGGCGCATATTTGTAACAGTGTTAAAATTGTTTATACGGCCACCTTAAGTGTGACCTGTATGGCTATTGATCAAGTATGCCTTGCATTCACTTATGTGTGTGTAAAAGCCGCATATATTATGTGACTGGGCCGGCACGCTGTTTGTATTGAGGAAAAGCGGACGTGACGACAGGTTGTAGAGGACGCTAAAGACAGTGTTTTCAAGGCACGCCCCCAATATTGTTGGAAATCGAGAGAAATTCGGGAGAATGGTTGCCCCGGGATATTTTTGGGAGGGTCACTGAAATTCGGGAGTCTCCTGGGAAAATCGGGAGGGTTGGCAAGTATGCCCTACGTCCGTGTTTTACCAGATGTGTACCGCTCTGTACAGCGGCGTTTTAAAAAGTCATTAATTTTACTTTTTGAAACCGATACCGATAATTTCCGATATTACATTTTAAAGCATTTATCGGCCGATAATATCGGCAGGCCGATGTTATCGGACATCTCTAGTTGTGTTTATATTGTTGTTCAGTGTACATACATATATTTCCTGAAAAGCGAAAACAAACAATAACAAAATACTAAAGTACACCAAATTGCATCAACTGAATTAATTGTATTCAGCCCTCCAAGTCATAGCAGTTATAAAGTAAGAAAATGATGTTGCTGAACATGTGATAGGTCTAATGTTTGTTATTGCTGATAGTCCAAAAATGTTGACACACAAATATCAGTTATCGGCCTCCTTGACTACTAATCATGGGTATGGGAAATAAAAACATCTCTAATGAACTTGTTGAATTAGAACTTTTTGCATAACGAGGTGCGATGATGAATGATGACATCCAGCAAATGAATGCTGACTTTTACAGGACAGATATCATCTTAAGGTCACTGATGGATAATTCATCCACTAATCCGCCTCCACAGGTGCTGATCCATAAAACATACGCTCAGTGAGGGGCCGATCCGCCTTGGGATGCTGCCAGGGTGTGTTTGTGGAAATATACAGTATGTGCAGTTACACACACACACACACACACACACACACACACACACACAGGTTTGTCAATTCTTGAAGATGCAGATGGCAATGTGTAATGTTGTTATGTCATCATCTGCCTGCATTAGCCTTCAGCTCTTCTTGTGTAGGCGCATGTATCATAAACACAGCTAATTATCATCCTGTACATACAATATTATCATTGTATCATGCTGTGCATACACTATATATCATATCATACTGTACATATACTATATATCATATGATCATACTGTACATACACTATATATTATGGGGTAATAATGTACATACACTATATATCATATTATCAAACTGTACATACACTATAAATCATATCAAACTGTACATGCACTACAGTATATCATATGATCATAATGTGCATGCACTATATATCATCATACTGTACGTACACTATATATATGATATACTGTATGTAACCTACTGTATATATCATATGATCATACTGTACATACACTATATATCATATTATCATACTGTATGTACACTATATATCATATTCCCACATCACAGGTATATATAGAACCATGTGCGTGTGAGTTAGATCCACATATGTGTGTTTTAGATCCACATATACGTGTGTTTTAGATCCATGTACGTGTTTTAGATCCACGTACATGTGTTTTAGATCTGTGAATGTGTGTTTTAGATTTGTGTATGTGTGTTTTAGGTCTGTGTATGTGTGTTTTAGATCTGTGTATGTGTGTTTTAGATTTGTGTACGTGTGTTTTAGGTCTGTGTATGTGTGTTCTAGATCCGTGTACGTGTGTTTTAGATCTGTGTATGTGTGTTTTAGATCTGTGTATGTGTGTTTTAGATCCACGTACATGTGTTTTAGATCTGTGTATGTGTGTTTTAGATCCACATACGTGTGTTTTAGATCTGTGTATGTGTGTTTTAGATCTGTGTATGTGTGTTTTGGATTTGTGTATGTGTGTTTTAGGTCTGTGTATGTGTGTTTTAGATCCATGTACGTGTGTTTTAGATCTGTGTATGTGTGTTTTAGATCTGTGTATGTGTGTTTTAGATCCACGTACATGTGTTTTAGATCTGTGGATGTGTGATTTAGATCCACATACGTGTGTTTTAGATCTGTGGATGTGTGTTTTGGATTTGTGTATGTGTGTTTTAGGTCTGTGTATGTGTGTTTTAGATCCGTGTACGTGTGTTTTAGATCTGTGTATGTGTGTTTTAGATCTGTGTATGTGTGTTTTAGATCCACGTACATGTGTTTTAGATCTGTGTATGTGTGTTTTAGATCCACATACGTGTGTTTTAGATCTGTGGATGTGTGTTTTGGATTTGTGTATGTGTGTTTTAGGTCTGTGTATGTGTGTTTTAGATCCGTGTACATGTGTTTTAGATCTGTGTATGTGTGTTTTAGATCTGTGTATGTGTGTTTTAGATCCACGTACGTGTGTTTTAGATCTGTGTATGTGTGTTTTGGATTTGTGTACGTGTGTTTTAGGTCTGCGTATGTGTGTTTTAGATCCGTGCATGTGTGTTTTAGATCTGTGTGTTTTAGATCCACGTACATGTGTTTTAGATCTGTGTATGTGTGTTTTAGATCTGTGTATGTGTTTTAGATCTGTGTATGTATGTTTTAGATCTGTGTATGTGTGTTTTAGATCTGTGTATGTGTGTTTTAGATCCGTGTACGTGTGTTTTAGATCTCTGTATGTGTGTTTTGGATTTGTGTATGTGTGTTTTAGGTTTGTGTATGTGTGTTTTAGATCCGTGTACGTGTGTTTTAGATCCGTGTACGTGTGTTTTAGATCCGTGTACGTGTGTTTTAGATCTGTGTATGTGTGTTTTAGATCCACGTACATGTGTTTTAGATCTGTGTATGTGTGTTTTAGATTTGTGTATGTGTGTTTTAGGTCTGTGTATGTGTGTTTTAGATCCGTGTACGTGTGTTTTAGATCTGTGTATGTGTGTTTTAGATCTGTGTATGTGTGTTTTAGATCCGTGTACGTGTGTTTTAGATCTGTGTACGTTTGTTTTAGATCCACGTACGTTTGTTTTAGATCTGTGTATGTGTGTTTTGGATTTGTGTATGTGTGTCTTAGGTCTGTGTATGTGTGTTTTAGATCTGTGTATGTGTGTTTTAGATCCGTGTACGTGTGTTTTAGATCTGTGTATGTGTGTTTTAGATCTGTGTATGTGTGTTTTAGATCAGTGTATGTGTGTTTTAGATCTGTGTACGTGTGTTATAGATCCACGTACGTGTGTTTTAGATCTGTGTATGTGTGTTTTGGATAAAAAGTTAAAGTGCCAATGATTGTCACACACACACTAGGTGCGTTGAAATTATCCTCTGCATTTGACCCATCCCCACAGGGGAGCAGTGAGCAGCAGCGGTGGCCGCGCCCGGGAATCATTTGGTGATTTAACCCCCAATTCCAACCCTTGATGCTGAGTGCCAAGCAGGGAGGTAATGGGTCCCATTTTTATAGTCTTTGGTATGACTTGGTTTGAACTCACAACCTACCGATCTCAGGGCGGACACTCTAACCACTAGGCCACTGAGCAGGTGGCCTTGAGTTATAGGTTTTGCAAATAAATTTGCTGCTATCATTTGTCATATATTTCACTTTCACTTTCAACAGGAAGCACAAGTCCACATGACCTTGATTTCCTGCAAACACAACAAATATTCACGGCAGATAAATAATTGACGTGACCCCATTGCACACTTGCTCACATGCACACTTGCAACATGGACACACAACTTTGTGTTTCATATCATACACAAACAACACAACTTTATGTGTCATATCATACACAAATAACACAACTTTATGTGTCATATCATACACAAACAACACAACTTTATGTTTCACATCATACACAAACAACACAACTTTGTTTCACATCATACACGAACACAACATTATGTTTCTTATCATACACAAACAACACAACTTTATGTTTCTTATCATACACAAACAACTCAACATTATGTTTCTTATCATACACAAACAACCCAACTTTGTTTCTTAACTTACACAAACAACCCAACTTTATGTTTCTTATCATACACAAACAACACAACTTTATGTTTCACATCATACACAAACAACCCAACTTTGTTTCTTAACTTACACAAACAACCCAACTTTGTTTCTTATCATAAACAAACAACACAACATTATGTTTCTTATCATACACAAACAACACAACTTTATGTTTCACATCATACACGAACACAACATTGTTTCTTATCATACACAAACAACAGAACTTTATGTTTCTTATCATACACAAACAACACAACATTATGTTTCTTATCATACACAAACAACCCAACTTTGTTTCTTAACTTACACAAACAACCCAACTTTGTTTCTTATCATAAACAAACAACACAACTTTATGTTTCACATCATACACAAACAACCCAACTTTGTTTCACATCATACACAAACAACACAACTTTATGTTTCACATCATACACAAACAACACAACTTTATGTTTCACGTTATACACAAACAACACAACTTTGTTTCACATCATACACAAACAACACAACTTTATGTTTCTTATCATACACAAACAACCCAACTTTAGGTTTCTTATCATACACAAACAACCCAACTTTATGTTTCTTATCATACACAAACAACACAATTTTATGTTTCAAATAATACACAAACAACCCAACTTTATGTTTCTTATCATACACAAACAACACAACTTTATGTTTCAAATACACAAACAACACAACTTTATGTTTCTTATCATACACAAACAACACAACTTTATGTTTCAAATAATACACAAACAACCCAACTTTATGTTTCTTATCATACACAAACAACACAACTTTATGTTTCACATCATACACAAACAACACCACTTTATGTTTCACATCATACACAAACAACCCAACTTTGTTTCTTAACTTACACAAACAACCCAACTTTATGTTTCTTATCATACACAAACAACACAACTTTGTTTCACATCATACACAAACAACAGAACTTTATGTTTCACATCATACACAAACAACACAACTTTATGTTTCACGTTATACACAAACAACACAACTTTGTTTCACATCATACACAAACAACCCAACTTTATGTTTCTTATCATACACAAACAACCCAACTTTATGTTTCTTATCATACACAAACAACACAACTTTGTTTCACATAATACACAAACAACACAACTTTATGTTTCTTATCATACACAAACAACACAACTTTATGTTTGTTATCACACACAAACAACCCAACTTTGTTTCTTATCATACACAAACAACACAACTTTGTTTCACATCATACACAAACAACATAACTTAATGTTTCAGATCATACACAAACAACACAACTTTATGTTTCACATCATACACAAACAACACAACTTTATGTTTCTTATCATACACAAACAACACAACTTTATGTTTCTTATCATACACAAACAACCCAACTTTGTTTCTTATCATACACAAACAAACCAACTTTGTTTCACATCATACACAAACAACATAACTTAATGTTTCACATCATACACAAACAACATAACTTAATGTTTCTTATCATACACAAACAACACAACTTTATGTTTCACATCATACACAAACAACACAACTTTATGTTTCTTATCATACACAAACAACACAACTTTATGTTTCACATCATACACAAACAACACAACTTTATGTTTCTTATCATACACAAACAACACAACTTTGTTTCTTATCATACAAACAAACCAACTTTGTTTCACATCATACACAAACAACATAACTTAATGTTTCAGATCATACACAAACAACACAACTTTATGTTTCACATCATACACAAACAACACAACTTTATGTTTCTTATCATACACAAACAACACAACTTTATGTTTCTTATCATACACAAACAACCCAACTTTGTTTCTTATCATACACAAACAAACCAACTTTGTTTCACATAATACACAAACAACATAACTTAATGTTTCAGATCATACACAAACAACATAACTTAATGTTTCACATCATACACAAACAACATAACTTAATGTTTCTTATCATACACAAACAACACAACTTTGTTTCACATCATACACAAACAACACAACTTTATGTTTCTTATCATACACAAACAACACAACATTATGTTTCACATCATACACAAACAACACAACTTTGTTTCTTATCATACACAAACAACACAACTTTGTTTCACATCATACACAAACAACACAACTTTGTTTCACATCATACACAAACAACACAACTTTATGTGTTAGATCCACGTACGTGTGTTTTCGATCCCCGTACGTGTGTTTTATATCCATGTATGTGTGCTTTAGATCTGTGTACGCGTGTGTTAGATCCACTTACTTGTGTTAGATCCACATACGTGTGTTTTAGATCTGTGTACGTGTGTTTTAGATCTGTGTACGTGTGTTTTAGATCCACGCATGTGTGTTTTAGATCTGTGTACGGGTGTGTTAGCTCCTCATACGTGTGTGTTAGATCCACATATGTGTGTGTTAGATCCACATGTGTGTTTTAGATTCACGTACGTGTGTTTTAGATCTGTGTACGTGTGTTTTAGATCTGTGTATGTGTGTTAGATCTGTGTACGTGTGTTTTAGATCTGTGTATGTGTGTTTTAGATCCATGTACGTGTGTTTTAGATCTGTATACGTGTGTTTTAGATCTGTGTACGTGTGTTAGATCCACATACGTGTTTTAGATCTGTGTATGTGTGTTGGATCTGTGTACGTCAGTTTTAGATCTGTGTATGTGTGTTTTAGATCCACGTACGTATTTTAGATCTGTGTATGTGTGTTTTAGATCTGTGTATGTGTGTTAGATCCACATACGTGTTTTAGATCTGTGTATGTGTGTTGGATCTGTGTACGTCAGTTTTAGATCTGTGTATGTGTGTTTTAGATCCACATACGTGTGTTTTAGATCTGTGTATGTGTGTTAGATCCACGTACATGTGTTTTAGATCTGTGTATGTGTGTTAGATCCACATACGTGTGTTTTAGATCCACGTGTGTGTGTTTGTGACGCCCGCTGATAGAAGAAGTGTTCCTTCCACATCATCAATCGTCACCTCCTGCTCATTTACTTTGTCTTTTTCTGTCTCATCTCCTTCTTGCTACTTGGTCGTGATCGCAGCCTTTAGTGCGGTAGTTAAAGGGCGCACATGGAGGGAGGGCGTTGACAGTGACACACACACACACACACACACACACACACTCAGGTAACCTGACAGCGCTTTTATCTTCTGACTTTAAAGGGGAACTGCGTCTATCATTCACAATCCTTATGCAAGACAAGAACACGTGTTTTTCTTTTTTGTGCATTCTAAGTTGTAAAATATGGCAAATAAGAGGTGGCTAGCAATGCAGCTGCTAGAATAAACACAAACATACTTAATAAGGGTATATAATATGAAGAAATATAATAGGTTTTATTTTTTAAATTGTTTTATTGAAAAAATACAAATTGGTATTTTATTATTATTTGAAAAAATAAATTAAAATAGTAACTATTCTAACACCGTGTGTCTATTTATTTGACCTATTTAAAAAATGACTTGGTTTAAATATTCCAGTGTGTGTATAAATACTTTTGGAGCACATTCCATAGCACCACGTCAGTAATGCGAACAGAGATCATTTTGGTGAGCTTTGTAGTGATGTGACATGTTCATATTGCAACATGCCTGCTCGCATACCATCTAGTACATCTACATCCGTGTGTTGGGTCGACATCATTGTGCAGCCAGCGCGTACTGTGTGCATGCATGTACGTAATCCAGTGCAAATATGTTTGTGTATGAAACATGTGACATGTGTGTGTGCCCATTGGACCTGTGCTGCCACGTGCCGACTCTCGCAAAAATGCATATATATATATATATATATATATATATATATATATATATATATATATATATATATATATATATATATATATATATATATATATAAAATTAATTATTATATATTATATAATTAATAATTATAATATATATATATATATATTAATTATTATATATATTATATAATTAATATATATTAGTCATATATATATATACATATATATATATGTAAATATATATATATATATATATATACATATATATATATGTAAATATATATATATATATATATATATATATATATGAGATAAAGCAAGGGAAGGATGGCTGATATTACTCATAGAAAGTGAAAAGGCTGCAAAAGGAGGCCTCAGCATAACATTTCTTCCTGGCTTGCGGTCTTGTTGTGGTGTCACTGCCCACACGGCCGCCAAGCACATGCACAAGGTTTCACTTTAGCATGTGCTCACCAAACGAGTGAAAGAGGTGAATTACGAAAGGTACTGTCTTGATGAATATGTCATATATAATCATACTTGCCAACCTTGAGACCTCCGATTTCGGGGGGTGGGGGTGGGCGTGGTCGGGGTGGGACGGGGGCGTGGCTAAAAGAGGAGGAGTATATTTACAGCTAAAATTCACCAAGTCAAGTATTTCATAGATTATATATATAAGAAATACTTGTCGTTCAGTGAATTCTAGCTATATATATATATATATATATATTTGTATATATATATGTATTTTATTATATATATATATATATATAAAATAAATACTTGAATTTCAGTGTTCATTTATTTACACATATACACACACATAACACTCATCTACTCATTGTTGAGTTAAGGTTTGAATTGTCCATCCTTGTTCTATTCTCTGTCACTATTTTTCTAACCATGCTGAACACCTCTGATGATGCATTCTGTGTGGCACGCACAAAAGTGCTTTCATCAAATGCACTAGATGGCAGTATTGTCCTGTTTAAGAGTGTCACAACATTGCTGTTTACGGCAGACAAACTGCTTTACGGTATACAAAAACGTGACTGCTGTTGTTGTGTGTTGTTGCCGCGCTGGGAGGACGTTAATGAAACTGCCTAACAATAAACCCACATAAGAAACCAAGAACTCGCCCTCCATCATTCTACAGTTATAACGTTATTGGGCAGGTATGCTGTTTATGTTGTGGGTTAGCGGACTCAGGTCCTCATGGACCTGAGTCCACCTGAATTTCGGGAGATTTTCGGGAGAAAATTTGTCCCGGGAGGTTTTCGGGAGAGGCGCTGAATTTCGGGAGTCTCCCGGAAAATCCGGGAGGGTTGGCAAGTATGTATATAATACCATGTTACAGGTGGCATCATACTTTGAGGGTGGTGGCACAAGTACAAATACTTATTTTTAATTTCAAACCTCAACTTGTTCCTTTCCTAAATTCTTTTACTTTGTGTTCTTGCTATGCTCCATTTGTACATGTTGGTGTAGATGATTGGAATAATGTTAATAAAATGTTCTATACGTACATGTAGGTGTAGATGATTGGAATAATGTTAATTTATAACTTTATTTGATCTTCACAGGATTGACAATGAACAATGACTGTATTTATTTATTTTATTCACTCTGACCTCTTACTGGGTCTTTGGGCGATAATAATCTTGTATGCTAAAGCTACAATCTTATAAACATCCTGATAAGAAGTTATGCACACAGTTTGGTAACTATGAATATTCCACATTGTTGATGTTTGTTGTGCATACTATATATATATATATATATATATATATGGGGGTGTAAGGGGTGTTTAGGCGGGGTAGTACCTCCGGTGGTGGACAGGTCGTGCTCTCTAGTGGGTAGTTTGTCCACCTTTGGTCCCCACTTGTCACTCAGCTCTCACCAGTGGCTCCACGAAGTTGTAGCGTGCACAGCAGCTACACCCAGGGCAATGGCTTTGACTGGCCGTCGAAACCTGGTGAGGGTAGCCGGGTCCCAATCCCTCTGTGATTTAGGTATGTCTACCTTACGCACATGAAGACTGGGTTCGGCGGACAGCGCGGATGAACCGACAGCTGGTCAAGGGGCAAGAAAGCGTTTCTCAGCATAGCGTTGTGGAACGCTAAGGGCATGACAAGACACATAGGAGGACATCATGGCCATCCACTGCATCCGTTTCGGTCTCAAGCCGTCTCGACTCTGTCTTGCCACTGGATCAAGATGATCTCGGGCGAGAGAGTGAGGTCGACGAACTGCGCAACTCTGCTTCACTTAAATCCAAGTCATCGCGCAAGTCACTTAGTCATCCATTCCATCCCATCAATTACCGACAAGTCCTGTGGCGGCAGGCAAGCGGCGAAGCGGCAGGGGTGGGTACACTGGAAGCCGTAGCTGTAATCCTGCACAGGGCATTGGTCGTTCTTTGCTGACATGGAGCAGCAGTGAAGTCCGGCAGCACACTGGGTGACTGAGCCGCCCTTTTCAGGAATGCACTGCTCACCTCCATGGCTTGAGGAAGGGGCTAGAAAAGGTGCCCTAAAAATTGCCTGCTCCAACTTTCCCTAGCCAGCTTACCGCGGCTGGAGGGCAGCGGTCGAAACACAAAGAAAACGAGGATAGTTCCTCTCACATTGGGCGCATGGAATGTGCGCACACTTCTGGACAGAGACGATGCAGACAGACTACAGAGGAGAACAGCCTTGATAGGAAAGGAACTCGCCAGATACGGCATTGACATCGCAGCCTTGAGCGAGACAGGGCTCGCAGGAGAAGAAGAGCTCTGTGAAAAGGGGCTCTGGCTACACATTCTTCTGGAGTGGCAGAGCTAGCGAGGAGCGGCGTGAAGCAGGCGTTGGGTTTGCCGTAAGGACAACTATTGTTGGCAAGCTGGCTGGACTTCCCAAGGGAGTGAACGACAGGCTCATGACCATGAAACTCCCATTGGTGGCTGGAAGGAAGCACCTTTCCATCATCAGTGACTACGCCCCAACCATGACAAATCCAGATGAAGTAAATGCAAAGTTCTACGAAGACCTTCACACAGTCATTGCCGACGTTTCAAAGGCAGATAAGCTCATCTTGTTAGGTGACTTCAACGCAAGAGTTGGCACTGACAACGTTGCCTGGGAAGGAGTCCTTGGACATCGTGGAGTGGGCCACTGCAACAGCAACGGTCTTCTTTTGCTCCAGACTTGCTCTGAGCATGAACTGCTGATCACCAATACGATCTTCCACCTCCCTACCCGTAATCGAACGTCATGGATGCACCCCTGCTCAAAGCACTGGCATCTTATTGACTACGTCATCGTTAGAGAGACAGGCAGGATGTACGCGTGACCAAGTCCATGTGCGGTGCTGAATACTGGACGGACCACTGCCTCATTATCACCAAGCTCAACATCCGCATTCAACCCAAACGACACCTGCAAGGGAAGAAGGCCCCAAAACGGTCAAACATTGCCAAGCTGAAGACCGCCAGCTGCAAGCAGTCCTTCATGAACGCTCTGGAAGAGCGCCTGGAGTCCACCTCTCTGGTCAACCAGAATGTGGAGGCAGATTGGGCATCACTCAGAGAGCTGATTTACACCACAGCTACAGAGACTCTGGGGCCCCAAACCTGGAAACACAAGGACTGGTTTGATGAGAACTGCAGGGACATCAAGCAGCTATTGGATGAGGAACACCACCTCCACTAAACCTACCTCAGTAACCCCAAGTTCATAGCAAAGAAAGATGCGTTTATCAACACACGCAGAACTGTGCAGCAGAAGCTCCGTCAGATGCAAGACTCTTGGTACATCAACAAAGCTGACGAGATCCATGGTTATGCAGACAGGCACGACTATAAGAACTTCTACGACACCTTAAAAGAAGTGTACGGCCCCACGTCTTCAGGATCAAACCCCTTCCTCACCTCAGACGGGAACACTCTCATTACAGAAAAAGAAAAGATCCTAGAGAGGTGGGTCAAACATTTTGACAACGTCCTGAACCGCCCCTCGACCATCAACGACGAAACCATTAATCGTCTCCCTCAAGTGCCCATCAACAAAACACTGGATGACCCTCCAATCTTGCTTGAGACCCAGAAAGCAATATGTCTACTCTCCAGTGGCAAAGCACGTGGTACAGACGCCATTCCAGCTGAGGTCTACAAGGAGGGAGGAACAGCATTGACTGACAGGCTCCACCAGTTGTTTCTTCTGATGTGGGAGCAAGAGACGATTCCCCAGGAATTCAAAGACGCATCCATCATGCATTTGTACAAGGGCAAAGGAAACAGACAGGCCTGCAACAACCACAGAGGTATATCCCTGCTCTCCATTGCAGGAAAGATCCTTGCCAGGATCCTGCTTAACCGCCTCACAGCCCACCTTGACAAAGGACTTCTGCCTGATAGCCAGTGTGGATTCCGCAAGGAGCGAGGAATTATCGACATGGTGTTCGCTACCAGGCAGCTTCAAGAGAGGTGTCAGGAGCAGAACTCCGACCTGTTCTCCACCTATGTTGACCTGACCAAGGCCTTTGACACCGTCAGCAGAGAGGGTCTGTGGAAGATTATGGCAAAGTATGGTTGCCCAAGGAAATTCATTGCTTTGGTGACGCAGTTCCACAAGGGCCTGTAGGCCAGAGTCCAGAACAGCGGAGAATCCTCAGACCCATTCACAGTCACAAACGGGGTCAAGCAAGGCTGCGTCTTGGCGCCAACACTGTTCAGCCTCATGTTTTCCGCCATGCTCACAGACGCCTTCAGAGACGAGGATGCAAACGGAGGTACCGCACAGTTGGCTAACTGTTCAAACTTCGGAGGCTCCAAGCAAAAAGCAAAGTTATGACAGACATCATCAGAAAATTGCTGTTCGCTGATGACTGGGCCCTCAACGCTGTCTCAGAAGCCGACATGCAACGCAACGTTGACATGTTCTCCAGCGCCTGCACAAACTTTGGTCTTACGATCAGCACAAAGAAGACTGAAATCCTTCGTCAGCCCGCGCATGGAAAGCCTTACGTTGAGCCTAACATCACTGTCAACAGCCAGAGACACAACACTGTGAGCCGCCTCACCTACCTTGGCAGCACACTGTCTCAGAATGTCACCATCGATGACGAAGTAAACACCCGCGTAGGCAGAGCCAGCTCCCCTTTGGGCAAACTTTATCCGAATGTCTGGAACAGAAGAGGCATTACCACCCAGACCAAACTGAAAGTGTATGGGGCAATAGTGCTCCCTACGCTGCTCTATGCATGCGAGACATGGACAGTGTATTAAAGGCATGCCAGGAAGCTACATCACTTCCACACAACAAGTCTCAGGAAGATCCTCAGCATCAAGTGGTAGGACAAAGTCCCAAATACAGAAGTACTGGCTAAAGCAGGTCTCCCCAGCATCTTCACCATCCTGATGCAGTCCCAGCTTCGCTGGGCAGGTCACATAGCCCGTATGCAAGACAAGAGGCTGCCCAAAATACCTTTCTACGGTGAGCTGCAGCATGGCCAGCGGTCCCGGGGTGGGCAGAAAAAAACGCTTCAAAGATACACTCAAAGACTCACTGAAAACGTTTGCCATCAACCCAGACACGTGGGAACAATCCGCGATGGATCGAGCCACTTTGATGTGCGAAGCAAACAGGACCACCATTGCAGAAAAGAAAAGGCAAGCCCGAAAAGCTCGTGCCATCAACCCCCCTGGAGACGTCCCACTCGTCCCATGTCCCTTTTGTACCCGAATCTTCCGTGCCAGGATCGGCCACGTCAGCCATCTGCGCACGCACAGACAGAACCAGTCCCAGAAACCCTAGGATGACTACAGTGGTCCTTGTCGACCCGACGGAAGAACAAGGGAAGGATATATACATATAGTCGTGGTCAAAAGTTTACATACACTTGTAAATAACATAATGTCATGGCTGGCCTGAGTTTCCAATAATTTCTACAACTATTATTTTTTGTGATAGTGATTGGAGCACATAACAACTTGTTCGTCACAAAAAACATTCATGAAGTTTGGTTATTTTATGAATTTCTTATGAGTCTACTGAAAATGGGACCAAATCTGCTGGGTCAAAAGTATACATACAGCAATGTTAATATTTGGTTACATGTCCCTTGGCAAGTTTCACTGCAATAAGGCACTTTTGGTAGCCATCCACAAGCTTCTGGCAAGCTTCTGGCATACCTGCCAACTTTTGAAATCAGAAAAACCTAGTAGCCAGGGTCCAGGGGCCGCAGGCCCCGGTAGGTCCAGGACAAAGTCTTGGTGGGGGGTTCAGGGCGACGCAAAATGATTATTAGCATTCAGACAGGTTAAAATGTTGCTAAAACCATCACTTTTCTATCAGTCACAGTGACTTTTCAAAACAAAAATATTACAGCAAAAATCATATGGGTTGATTGACATGTTTATTCTGTAAGCTAACTTCAATAGTTTGAAATTATTTTGACAGTTAATGCCAGTTATCCTGTCAACCTTTCACAAGACTTCAATTTGTTAATTGAAAGTATAAACAGTATAAACACTTTTTACAGTAAACAAATGGTAAAACAGTACTAAACAATTCCATAAAAAAAAAAAAATTGGTGTCATTATTAACTTTCTGTCCAAGCTTGTATAATCTACTGCCTTGTTCAATTGTAAAAAATATTCTGTGCCTAAAATTCACATTTCTATCACAATTATCATACTGTAAACATGATAAGCTAACTTCATTTGTGTTTTTTTGTCCCAACGTGGTCTTTTACATCGCTAATTCCTCCGTGTCCGATCAAAAAATCTTGTCTGCACAAGGTGCAATTCGCGTAGTTTTCACCCTTTTTGGAATGGATAATTATTCCCGGATAGGCTTTTGAATATTCTTCACGGAATGACTGCAGTTTTCTTTTCGGTTTAAGACTCGTTTGCGATTTTTCTCCGGCTGATTCCATGATCGTTCGCTCGTTTGGAAACAATGGCAACTGGTGCCTCGTGCTTGGCAGCGGTGCTATAAATAGCCTCGCGCATGGTATTCGGAATGGCTCGATAGGAAGTTACGGGAAGCAGTGTCGATTGTCATTGTTGTTACGCGATTTCGTGAATAAAACTTAAAAAAAAATTTTTTTTTAAATTAATGAAAAACCGTATTTTTTATCACAGCAACCGTAACCCGGAATAGGTTGATGAAAACCGTACTAATTACGGGAAAACCGGAGTAGTTGGCAGGTATGTTCTGGTTGAATTTTTGACCACTCCTCTTGACAACATTGGTGCAGTTCAGCTAAATTTGTTGGTTTTCTGACATGGACTTGTTTCTTCAGCATTGTCCACACATTTAAGTCAGGACTTTGGGAAGGCCATTCTAAAACCTTCATTCTAGCCTGATTTAGCCATTCCTTTACCTCTTTTGACGTGTGTTTGGGGTCATTGTCCTGTTGGAACACCCAACTGCGCCCAAGACTTAACCTCCGGGCTGATGATTTTAGGTTGTCCTGAAGAATTTGGAGGCAATCCTCCTTTTTCATTGTCCCATTTACTCTCTGTAAAGCAGCAGTTCCATTGGCAGCAAAACAGGCCAAGAGCATAATACTACCACCACCATGCTTGACGGTAGGAATGGTGTTCCTGGGATAAAAGGCCTCACCTTCTCTCCTCCAAATATATTGCTGGGTATTGTGGCCAAACAGCTCCATTTTTGTTTCATCTGACCACATAATTACTACAAGAAGTAGCCTGCTAGCTAACATACAATGTACAAACACATATACATCACATTCTTGTCATCTTACGTCAACTTCCGTGAACCAGGAAGTAGCCTGCTGGCTAACATACGACGTACAAACAAACACAAATACATCACATTCTTGTCGTATTACGTTAACTTCCATGAACCAAGAAGTAGCCTGCTAGCTAACATACAAAGTACAAACACATCACATTCTTGTCGTCTTACGTCAACTCCCGTGAACTGGGAAGTAGCCTGCCAGCTAACATACGACGTACAAACAAACACAAATATATCACATTCTTGTCGTCTTACGTCAACTCCCGTGAACTGGGAAGTAGCCTGCCAGCTAACATACGACGTACAAACAAACACAAATACATCACATTCTTGTCGTCTTACGTCAACTCCCGTGAACTGGGAAGTAGCCTGCCAGCTAACATACGACGTACAAACAAACACAAATATATCACATTCTGTCGTCTTACGTCAACTCCCGTGAACTGGGAAGTAGCCTGCCAGCTAACATACGACGTACAAACAAACACAAACACATCACATTCTTGTCGTCTTACGTCAACTTCCGTGAACCAGGAAGTAGCCTGCTAGCTAACATACAATGTACAACCACATCACATTCTTGTCGTCTTACATCAATTTCCGTGAACCAGGAAGTAGTCTGCCAGCTAACATACGACGTACAAACAAACACAAATATATCACATTCTTGTCGTCTTACGTCAACTTCCGTGAACCAAGAAGTAGCCTGCTAGCTAACATACAATGTACAACCACATCACATTCTTGTCGTCTTACATCAATTTCCGTGAACCAGGAAGTAGCCTGCTAGCTAACATACGACGTACAAACAAACACAAACACATCACATTCTTGTCGTCTTACGTCAACTTCAGGGAACCAAGAAGTAGCCTGCCAGCTAACATACGACGTACAAACAAACACAAATACATCACATTTTTGTTGTATTACGTCAACTTCCGTGAACCAGGAAGTAGTCTGCTAGCTAACATACGATGAATAAACAAACACATCGCATCACTATATGTTCTCTTCAAAAAGGTACAATCTGTTCGTCTTACGTCATGTTCCCTGAACTAGGAAGTAGTCAGTTAACATACAAAGAAGTACTTTGCTTTACAATGTTGTTGTTTTTTTTTACTATTTTAGAATCATGAATGTTCTTTATCTGATGGAAGTGTTCTATACCAGAATCACAAATTGTACAACCTTGTCGTCTTACGTCATCTTCCGTAAACCAGGACGTAGCCTGCTAGCTAACATACGATATACAAACAAACACAAACACATCACATCACTATTTGTTCTCTTCAAAAAGGTACACTCATGTCGTCTTACGTCATCTTCCCTGAACCAGGAAGTAGTCATTTAACATACAAAGAAGTACTTTGCTTCACAATGTTGTTTTTTTTTTTTACTATTTTAGAATCATGAATGTTCTTTATCTGATAAAAGTGTTCTATACCAGAATCACAAATGGTACAACCTTGTCGACTTACGTCATCTTCCGTGAACCAGGAAGTAGCCTGCTAGCTAACATACAATGTAAACACAAACACATCACATCACTATTTGTTCTCTTCAAAAAGGTACAATATTTCCGTCTTACGTCATCTTCCGTGAACCAGGAACTAGCCTGCAAGCTAACATACGACGTACAAACAAACACAAATACATCACATTCTTGTCGTCTTACGTCAACTTCCGTGAACCAAGAAGTAGACTGCTGGCTAACATACGACGTACAAACAAACACAAATACATCACATTTTTGTCGTCTTACGTCAACTTCCGTGAACCAAGAAGTAGCCTGCTGGCTAACATACGACGTACAAACAAACACAAATACATCACATTTTTGTCGTCTTACGTCAACTTCCGTGAACCAGAAAGTAGCCTGCTAGCTAACATACAATGTACAAACAAACACAAATACATCACATTCTTGTCGTCTTACGTCAACTTCCGTGAACCAAGAAGTAGCCTGCTGGCTAACATACGACGTACAAACAAACACAAATACATCACATTTTTGTCGTCTTACGTCAACTTCCGTGAACCAGAAAGTAGCCTGCTAGCTAACATACAATGTACAAACAAACACAAATACATCACATTCTTGTCGTCTTACGTCAACTTCCGTGAACCAAGAAGTAGCCTGCTGGCTAACATACGACGTACAAAAAAACACAAATACATCACATTTTTGTCGTCTTACGTCAACTTCCGTGAACCAAGAAGTAGCCTGCTAGCTAACATACAATGTACAAACACATATACATCACATTCTTGTCATCTCACGTCAACTTCCGTGAACCAAGAAGTAGCCTGCTGGCTAACATACGACGTACAAACAAACACAAATACATCACATTTTTGTCGTCTTACGTTAACTTCCATGAACCAAGAAGTAGCCTGCTAGCTAACATACAAAGTACAAACACATCACATTCTTGTCGTCTTACGTCAACTCCCGTGAACCGGGAAGTAGCCTGCCAGCTAACATACGACGTACAAACAAACACAAATATATCACATTCTTGTCGTCTTACGTCAACTTCCGTGAACCAGGAAGTAGCCTGCTAGCTAACATACGACGTACAAACAAACACAAATACATCACATTCTTGTCGTCTTACGTCAACTTCCGTGAACCAGGAAGTAGCCTGCTAGCTAACATACGACGTACAAACAAACACATCACATTCTTGTCGTCTTACGTCAACTTCCGTGAACCAAGAAGTAGCCTGCTAGCTAACATACAATGTACAACCACATCACATTCTTGTCGTCTTACATCAATTTCCGTGAACCAGGAAGTAGCCTGCCAGCTAACATACGACGTACAAACAAACACAAATATATCACATTCTTGTCGTCTTACGTCAACTTCCGTGAACCAAGAAGTAGCCTGCTAGCTAACATACAATGTACAACCACATCACATTCTTGTCGTCTTACATCAATTTCCGTGAACCAGGAAGTAGCCTGCTAGCTAACATACGACGTACAAACAAACACAAACACATCACATTCTTGTCGTCTTACGTCAACTTCAGGGAACCAGGAAGTAGCCTGCCAGCTAACATACGACGTACAAACAAACACAAATACATCACATTTTTGTCGTCTTACGTCAACTTCTGTGAACCAAGAAGTAGCCTGCTAGCTAACATACAATGTACAAACACATATACATCACATTCTTGTCATCTTACGTCAACTTCCGTGAACCAGGAAGTAGCCTGTCAGCTAACATACGACGTACAAACAAACACAAATATATCACATTCTTGTCGTCTTACGTCAACTTCCGTGAACCAAGAAGTAGCCTGCCAGCTAACATACGACGTACAAACAAACACAAATACATCACATTCTTTTCGTCTTACGTCAACTTCCGTGAACCAGGAAGTAGCCTGTCAGCTAACATACGACGTACAAACAAACACAAACACATCACATTCTTGTCGTCTTACTTCAACTTCCGTGAACCAGGAAGAAGCCTGCCAGCTAACATACGACGTACAAACAAACACAAACACATCACATTCTTGTCGTCTTACTTCAACTTCCGTGAACCAGGAAGTAGCCTGCCAGCTAACATACGACGTACAAACAAACACAAATACATCACATTCTTGTCGTCTTACGTCAACTTCTGTGAACCAGGAAGTAGCCTGCTAGCTAACATACGACGTACAAACAAACACAAATATATCACATTCTTGTCGTCTTACGTCAACTTCCGTGAACCAGGAAGTGGCCTGCTAGCTAACATATGACGTACAAACAAACACAAATATATCACATTCTTGTTGTCTTACGTCAACTTCCGTGAACCGGGAAGTAGCCTGCCAGCTAACATACGACGTACAAACAAACACAATTACATCACATTCTTGTCGTCTTACGTCAACTTCCGTGAACCAGGAAGTAGCCTGCCAGCTAACATACGACGTACAAACAAACACAAACACATCACATTCTTGTCATCTTACGTCAACTTCCGTGAACCAAGAAGTAGCCTGCTGGCTAACATACGACGTACAAACAAACACAAATACATCACATTTTTGTCGTTTTACGTTAACTTCCATGAACCAAGAAGTAGCCTGCTAGCTAACATACAATGTACAAACACATATACATCACATTCTTGTCATCTTACGTCAACTTCCGTGAACCAGGAAGTAGCCTGCTGGCTAACATACGACGTACAAACAAACACAAACACATCACATTCTTGTCGTCTTACGTCAACTTCCGTGAACCAAGAAGTAGCCTGCTAGCTAACATACAATGTACAACCACATCACATTCTTGTCGTCTTACGTCAACTTCCGTGAACCAGGAAGTAGCCTGCCAGCTAACATACGACGTACAAACAAACACAAACACATCACATTCTTGTCGTCTTACGTCAACTTCCGTGAACCAAGAAGTAGCCTGCTGGCTAACATACGACGTACAAACAAACACAAATACATCACATTTTTGTCGTTTTACGTTAACTTCCATGAACCAAGAAGTAGCCTGCTAGCTAACATACAATGTACAAACACATATACATCACATTCTTGTCATCTTACGTCAACTTCTGTGAACCAAGAAGTAGCCTGCTGGCTAACATACGACGTACAAACAAACACAAATACATCACATTTTTGTCGTCTTACGTCAACTTCCGTGAACCAAGAAGTAGCCTGCTAGCTAACATACAATGTACAACCACATCACATTCTTGTCGTCTTACATCAATTTCCGTGAACCGGGAAGTAGCCTGCCAGCTAACATACGACGTACAAACAAACACAAATACATCACATTCTTGTCGTCTTACGTCAACTTCCGTGAACCAGGAAGTAGCCTGCTAGCTAACATACAATGTACAAACAAACACAAATACATTACATTCTTGTCATCTTACGTCAACTTCCGTGAACCAAGAAGTAGCCTGCTGGCAAACATACGACGTACAAACAAACACAAACACATCACATTCTTGTCGTCTTACGTCAACTTCCGTGAACCAAGAAGTAGCCTGCGAGCTAACATACAATGTACAACCACATCACATTCTTGTCGTCTTACGTCAACTTCCGTGAACCAAGAAGTAGCCTGCGAGCTAACATACAATGTACAACCACATCACATTCTTGTCGTCTTACGTCAACTTCCGTGAACCAAGAAGTAGCCTGCGAGCTAACATACAATGTACAAACACATCACATTGTCGTCTTACGTCAACTGCCGTGAACCAGGAAGTAGCCTGCTAGCTAACATACGACGTACAAACAAACACAAATATATCACATTCTTGTCGTCTTACGTCAACTTCCGTGAACCAGGAAGTAGCCTGCTAGCTAACATACGACGTACAAACAAACACAAACACATCACATTCTTGTCGTCTTACTTCAACTTCCGTGAACCAGGAAGTAGCCTGCCAGCTAACATACGACGTACAAACAAACACAAATACATCACATTCTTGTCGTTTTACGTCAACTTCTGTGAACCAGGAAGTAGCCTGCTAGCTAACATACGACGTACAAACAAACACAAATATATCACATTCTTGTCGTCTTACGTCAACTTCCGTGAACCAGGAAGTGGCCTGCTAGCTAACATATGACGTACAAACAAACACAAATATATCACATTCTTGTTGTCTTACGTCAACTTCCGTGAACCAGGAAGTAGCCTGTTAGCTAACATACGACGTACAAACAAACACAAACACATCACATTCTTGTCGTCTTACGTCAACTTCCGTGAACCAAGAAGTAGCCTGCCAGCTAACATACAATGTACAACCACATCACATTCTTGTCGTCTTACATCAATTTCCGTGAACCAAGAAGTAGCCTGCCAGCTAACATACGACGTACAAACAAACACAAATACATCACATTCTTGTCGTCTTACGTCAACTTCCGTGAACCAGGAAGTAGCCTGCTAGCTAACATACAATGTACAAACAAACACAAATACATTACATTCTTGTCATCTTACGTCAACTTCCGTGAACCAAGAAGTAGCCTGCTGGCAAACATACGACGTACAAACAAACACAAACACATCACATTCTTGTCGTCTTACGTCAACTTCCGTGAACCAAGAAGTAGCCTGCGAGCTAACATACAATGTACAACCACATCACATTCTTGTCGTCTTACGTCAACTTCCGTGAACCAAGAAGTAGCCTGCGAGCTAACATACAATGTACAACCACATCACATTCTTGTCGTCTTACGTCAACTTCCGTGAACCAAGAAGTAGCCTGCGAGCTAACATACAATGTACAAACACATCACATTGTTGTCGTCTTACGTCAACTGCCGTGAACCAGGAAGTAGCCTGCTAGCTAACATACGACGTACAAACAAACACAAATATATCACATTCTTGTCGTCTTACGTCAACTTCCGTGAACCAGGAAGTAGCCTGCTAGCTAACATACGACGTACAAACAAACACAAACACATCACATTCTTGTCGTCTTACTTCAACTTCCGTGAACCAGGAAGTAGCCTGCCAGCTAACATACGACGTACAAACAAACACAAATACATCACATTCTTGTCGTTTTACGTCAACTTCTGTGAACCAGGAGGTAGCCTGCTAGCTAACATACGACGTACAAACAAACACAAATATATCACATTCTTGTCGTCTTACGTCAACTTCCGTGAACCAGGAAGTGGCCTGCTAGCTAACATATGACGTACAAACAAACACAAATATATCACATTCTTGTTGTCTTACGTCAACTTCCGTGAACCAGGAAGTAGCCTGTTAGCTAACATACGACGTACAAACAAACACAAACACATCACATTCTTGTCGTCTTACGTCAACTTCCGTGAACCAAGAAGTAGCCTGCCAGCTAACATACAATGTACAACCACATCACATTCTTGTCGTCTTACATCAATTTCCGTGAACCAAGAAGTAGCCTGCTGGCTAACATACGACGTACAAACAAACACAAATACATCACATTTTTGTCGTCTTACGTCAACTTCCGTGAACCAAGAAGTAGCCTGCTAGCTAACATACAATGTACAAACACATATACATCACATTCTTGTCATCTTACGTCATCTTCCGTGAACCAAGAAGTAGCCTGCTGGCTAACATACGACGTACAAACAAACACAAATACATCACATTTTTGTCGTCTTACGTTAACTTCCATGAACCAAGAAGTAGCCTGCTAGCTAACATACAATGTACAAACACATATACATCACATTCTTGTCATCTTACGTCAACTTCCGTGAACCAAGAAGTAGCCTGCTGGCTAACATACGACGTACAAACAAACACAAATACATCACATTTTTGTCGTCTTACGTCAACTTCCGTGAACCAAGAAGTAGCCTGCTAGCTAACATACAATGTACAAACACATATACATCACATTCTTGTCATCTTACGTCAACTTTCGTGAACCAGGAAGTAGCCTGCTGGCTAACATACGACGTACAAACAAACACAAATACATCACATTCTTGTCGTCTTACGTTAACTTCCATGAACCAAGAAGTAGCCTGCTAGCTAACATACAATGTACAACCACATCACATTCTTGTTGTCTTACGTCAACTCCCGTGAACCAGGAAGTAGCCTGCCAGCTAACATACGACGTACAAACAAACACAAATACATCACATTCTTGTCGTCTTACGTCAACTTCCGTGAACCGGGAAGTAGCCTGCCAGCTAACATACGACGTACAAACAAACACAAATACATCACATTCTTGTCGTCTTACGTCAACTTCCGTGAACCGGGAAGTAGCCTGCCAGCTAACATACGACGTACAAACAAACACAAATACATCACATTCTTGTCGTCTTATGTCAACTTCCGTGAACCGGGAAGTAGCCTGCCAGCTAACATACGACGTACAAACAAACACAAATATATCACATTCTTGTCGTCTTACGTCAACTTCCGTGAACCGGGAAGTAGCCTGCCAGCTAACATACGACGTACAAACAAACACAAACACATCACATTCTTGTCGTCTTACATCAACTTCCGTGAACCGGGAAGTAGCCTGCCAGCTAACATACGACGTACAAACAAACACAAATATATCACATTCTTGTCGTCTTACGTCAACTTCCGTGAACCCGGAAGTACCGTATTTTTCGGAGTATAAGTCGCTCCGGAGTATAAGTCGCACCGGCCGAAAATGCACAATAAAGAACGAAAAAAACATATATAAGTCGCACTGGAGTATAAGACGCATTTTTGGGGGAAATGTATTTAATAAAAGCCAACACCAAGAATAGACATTTGAAAGGCAATTTAAAATAAATAAAGAATAGTGAACAACAGGCTGAATAAGTGTACGTTATATGAGGCATAAATAACCAACTGAGAACGTGCCTGGTATGTTAACGTAACATATTATGGTAAGAGTCATTCAAATAACTATAACATATAGAACATGCTATACGTTTACCAAACAATCTGTCACTCCTAATCGCTAAATCCCATGAAATCTTATACGTCCAGTCTAGTGGTTCTTAACCTTGTTGGAGGTACCGAACCCCACCAGTTTCACCGAACCCTTATTTAGTGAAAAATAAAATGTTTATTTTTTTTCAATTCAAGACAAATGTATATGTTTTTGGTAACACTTTAGTATGGGGAACATATTGTAAGTAACAAAGACTTAATTTTGAGTTTTTTGGACACTAGAGGAACATATTCTAAGTAACAAAGACTTAATTTAGAGTTATTTGGTTAGGGTTAGGGTTATAATAAGGCCATGCCGAATAAGGCATTAATAAGTACTTAATAATGACTAGTTAAGAGCCAATATGTTACTAATTTGCACGTTAATAAGCAACTAATTAATGGTGAATATGTTCCCCATACTAAAGTGTTACCATGTTTTTTTTACTGGTGCACAAAATGAACCGTGCATGAACATCACCTTGTTCAAAGAACAAAACCAACACAGTGCATAAACTCACAACAAATTAAACACCTGCAAATCAGTGTGACTTCTGCTGTTGCCGTATCCGTAATACACCGATGGAGAAAAGTTTTTATTTACACGATGAGTCGGGTGTGTCTCGACTCACCGAACCCCTAGGGTTCGATCGAACCCAGGTTAAGAACCACTGCTCTAGTCTCTTACGTGAATGAGCAAAATAATATTATTTTATATTTTACGGGAATGTGTTAATAATTTCACACATAAGTCGCTCCTGAGTATAAGTCGCACCCCCTGCCAAACTATGAAAAAAACTACGACTTATAGTCTGAAAAATACGGTAGCCTGCCAGCTAACATACGACGAACAAACAAATACGTCACATTCTTGTCGTCTTACGTCAACTTCCGTGAACCAGGAAGTAGCATATATTTTCAAGTATTTCTTATATATATATATATATATATTATGAATGAGTTCGGCCACCGTGTTCAATGGAGAAGTCTGATCTACAAAATGTGCAGGCAGCATACCCCTTCCCCTTCGAGCTGTCCTCGATGAACTGAAATAATTTTTTCCAATCATTTTGGAACTTGCAAGCGTACTTCTTCTTACTCGTCGTCGCCATGTCTCTTCTTTGTTCTTCTGCTTCGTCTCTGTCGTGTTTTTGGACATTACTACTTGCCGTAGTTTCGAAGCAATGCATGATGGGAATCCGGATGTTGTGTGTCAGTGTATTAACGTGCCAGCTGGAATAAACACAGGCTGAGAAATAGCTCTGTGCCTGCCTACTTTATGGCTTATAGATAAACCTATGGATAACGGAGACATATATAATAGTCTCCTTTTCAGGTGAGAGAGGACGCTAAAGGCAGTGCCTTTAAATGGGAACATTATCACCAGACCTATGTAAGCGTCAATATATACCTTGATGTTGCAGAAAAAAGACCATATATTTTTTTAACCGATTTTCGAACTCTAAATGGGTGAATTTTGGCGAATTAAACGTGACGTCACATCGGGAAGCAACCCGCCATTTTCTCAAACACATTACAAACCCCGAGTCAAATCAGCTCTGTTATTTTCCGTTTTTTCGACTGTTTTCCGTACCTTGGAGACATCATGCCTCGTCGGTGTGTTGTCGGAGGGTGTAACAACACGAACAGGGACGGATTCAAATTGCACCAGTGGCCCAAAGATGCGAAAGTGGCAAGAAATTGGATGTTTGTTCCGCACACTTTACCGACGAAAGCTATGCTACGACAGAGATGGCAAGAATGTGTGGATATCCTGCGACACTCAAAGCAGATGCATTTCCAACTGGACTGGACAGATCAGCTTTCAGGAAAAGAGAGCGGATGAGGGTATGTCTACAGAATATATTAATTGATGAAAACTGGGCTGTCTGCACTCTCAAAGTGCATGTTGTTGCCAAATGTATTTCATATGCTGTAAACCTAGTTCATAGTTGTTAGTTTCCTTTAATGCCAAACAAACACATACCAATCGTTGGTTAGAAGGCGATCGCCCAATTCGTCCTTGCTTTCTCCCGTGTCGTTTTCGTCGGTTTCGCTTGCATACGGTTCAAACCGATATGGCTCAATAGCTTCAGTTTCTTCTTCAATTTCGTTTTCGCTACCTGCCTCCACACTACAACCATCCGTTTCAATACATGCGTAATCTGTTGAATCGCTTAAGCCGCTGAAATCCGAGTCTGAATCCGAGCTAATGTCGCTATACCTTGCTGTTTTAACTGCCATGTTTGTTTGTATTGGCATCACTGTGTGACGTCACAGGAAAATGGACGGGTGTATATAACGATGGTTAAAATCAGGCACTTTGAAGCTTTTTTTAGGGATATTGCGTGATGAGTAAAAAATTTTTAAAAACTTCGAAAAATAAAATAAGCCACTGAGAACTGATTTTTAATGGTTTTAACCCTTCTGAAATTGTGATAATGTTCCCCTTTAAGGCACGCCCCCAATATTGTTGTCCGGGTGGAAAATCGGGAGAAATTCGGGAGAATGTCAAACACACATGTCAAACTACTTCCTTAACGTAAATGACCGCCATAACCACAACACCAGGGGGAGCTCCACTAACCACGTTAAACCCAGATTCCGATCTAACAAAGGTCTTAACTCATTCTCCTTCTATGCCACATCAATGTGGAATGCACTCCCAACAGGTGTAAAAGAAAGTGCATCACTATCCTCCTTCAAAACCGCACTAAAAGAACACTTTCAGGTAACCTCAACCCTAGACTAACACTCTCTCCCCTCCACATCCCACCTCCCCGGATTGTAAATAATCAAATGTATATACTTTTTCTTATGCTTTCTGAACTCACTATGTTCTCTGCTCGCTGTACATATCCTACCAAGTCAGACCTACACTGTTTCAGTGTCCATTTTCTGATGATGCAATTGTTGGTGACTGAAGTGCTGATATCAACCAAACCTAACCCCCCCCCCCCCCCGCATTGTAAATAATGTAAATAATTCAATGTATATACTCTGATGTAGGGCTGGGCGATATATCGATATGCGCGATATATTGCGGGTTTGTCTCTGTGCGATATAAAAAATGACTATATCGTGATATTCGAGTATGCGTTCTCACGCAGTTGCTTTTAGCTGCGGGCATTACACTACAGGTTCTCCTCACTCTTTCCTGTCTCTACTTCTCACTGACGGACAAGCGCAGCTTCTACACACGTCACATACGTATACGCCCTCCCATGAGAGGTAGCAGCATGGCTAACGTTAGCTGTGATGCTAGCGGTAATACGAGAGAAAGAAGGTGCGAATCTGGTAACAAATGAAGGAATAATTAATTCCCCCAAAAAACAGCACGGGGTCCATCGTCTGGCGGTGGTTTGGCTTCAAGTGGGAATATGTCGAACGGACAACCGTAATTTGTCAAGTGTGGGGCGAAAGCGTTGCTATAAAAAGTAGCATTACTGCTAATATGTAGCATCATTTGAAAAGTCACCTGTTAAAGTTAAAGTACCAATGATTGTCACATACACACTAGCTAGAGAATGAACAGTGCTTACTCCGCATGTCAGTTTCAACATCTCCGTTCGGTGCCACACGCCCACACCATCAAAATGCCGAGGCAAACATTTCCAGATCAACACCATATGAAAAAAATAGTGATTTTTTTTTAGTTGTGATTTCCTTCTCTGCATGAAAGTTTTAAAGTAGGATATATTAAAGGCCTACTGAAACCCACTACTACCGACCACGCAGTCTGATAGTTTATATATCAATGATGAAATCTTAACATTGCAACACATGCCAATACGGCCGCGTTAACTTATAAAGTGCAATTTTAAATTTCCCGGGAAACTTCCGTGACGTCAATAGTTGAATCAGACATTTTGGAATAGGTCGGTCGCCAGCTTAAATCGTCTTTTTTCATCGCTAAATTCCACAGTATTCTGAACATCTGTGTTGGTGAATCTTATGCAATTTGTTTAATGAACAATGGAGACTGCAAAGAAGAAAGCTGTAGATGCGATCGGTGTATTAGCGTCTGGCTATAGCAACACAACCAGGAGGACTTTGACTTGGATAGCAGACGCGCTATCCGACGCTAGCCGCCGACCGCATCGATGATCGGGTGAAGTCCTTCGTATCTCCGTCGATCGCTGGAACGCAGGTGAGCACGGGTGTTGATGAGCAGATGAGAGCTGACGTAGGTGGAGTGCTAATGTTTTTAGCATAGCTCTGTCGAGGTCCCGTAGCTAAGTTAGCTTCAATGGCGTTGTTAGCAACAGCATTGCTAGGCTTCGTCAGGCGGTACATCATTAACTGTGTGGTTACAGGTCCAGAGTTTGGTAGTATTGTTGATATTCTGTCTATCCTTCCAGTCAGGGGCTTATTTCTTTTGTTTATATCTGCAGTTAAG
>NC_084558.2:46758327-46800827 GCF_033978685.3 Nerophis lumbriciformis | reverse complement strand
TATATATATATACACATATATATATAAAAGAAATACTCAAGTATAGTACGTCAAGTATTTCATATATATATATATATATATATATATATATGAAATACTTGTTCAGTAAATTCTAGCTATATATATATATATTTATTTTATTATATATATATATATATATGTATATATATATATACACATATATATATATATAAGAAATACTCAAGTATTTCATATATATATATATATATATATATATATATATGTATATATATATGAAATACTTGACGTTCAGTAAATTCTAGCTATATATATATACAGGTAAAAGCCAGTAAATTAGAATATTTTGAAAAACTTGATTTATTTCAGTAATTGCATTCAAAAGGTGTAACTTGTACATTATATTTATTCATTGCACACAGACTGATGCATTGAAATGTTTATTTCATTTAATTTTGATGATTTGAAGTGGCAACAAATGAAAATCCAAAATTCCGTGTGTCACAAAATTAGAATATTACTTAAGGCTAATACAAAAAAGGGATTTTTAGAAATGTTGGCCAACTGAAAAGTATGAAAATGAAAAATATGAGCATGTACAATACTCAATACTTGGTTGGAGCTCCTTTTGCCTCAATTACTGCGTTAATGCGGCGTGGCATGGAGTCGATGAGTTTCTGGCACTGCTCAGGTGTTATGAGAGCCCAGGTTGCTCTGATAGTGGCCTTCAACTCTTCTGCGTTTTTGGGTCTGGCATTCTGCATCTTCCTTTTCACAATACCCCACAGATTTTCTATGGGGCTAAGGTCAGGGGAGTTGGCGGGCCAATTTAGAACAGAAATACCATGGTCCGTAAACCAGGCACGGGTAGATTTTGCGCTGTGTGCAGGCGCCAAGTCCTGTTGGAACTTGAAATCTCCATCTCCATAGAGCAGGTCAGCAGCAGGAAGCATGAAGTGCTCTAAAACTTGCTGGTAGACGGCTGCGTTGACCCTGGATCTCAGGAAACAGAGTGGACCGACACCAGCAGATGACTTGGCACCCCAAACCATCACTGATGGTGGAAACTTTACACTAGACTTCAGGCAACGTGGATCCTGTGCCTCTCCTGTCTTCCTCCAGACTCTGGGACCTCGATTTCCAAAGGAAATGCAAAATTTGCTTTCGTCAGAAAACATGACTTTGGACCACTCAGCAGCAGTCCAGCTTTTTTTTTCCTTAGCCCAGGTGAGACGCTTTTCGCGCTGTTTCTTGGTCAACAGTGGCTTGACACGAGGTATGCGGCAGTTGAAACCCATGTCTTTCAAGCGTCTCTTGGTGGTGGATCTTGAAGCACTGACTCCAGCAGCTGTCCACTCCTTCTGAATCTCCCCCACATTTTTGAATGGGGTTTTTTTCACAATCTTGACCAGGGCGCGGTGATCCCTATCGCTTGTACACTTTTTCTGACCACAGTTTTTCCTTCCCTTTGCCTCTCCATTAATGTGTTTGGACACAGAGCTCTGAGAACAGCCAGCCTCTTCAGCAATAACCTTTTGTGTCTTTCCCTCCTTGTGCAATGTGTCGATGGTTGCCTTTTGGACAGCTGTCAAATCTGAAGTCTTCCCCATGTTTGTGTAGGCTTCAGAACTGGACTGAGAGACCATTTAAAGCCCTTTGCAGGTGTTTTGAGTTAATCAGCTGATTAGTTTGTGGCACCAGGTGTCTTCAAAATTTAACCCTTACACAATATTCTAATTTTGTGACACACGGAATTTTGGATTTTCATTTGTTGCCACTTCAAATCATCAAAATTAAATGAAATAAACATTTGAATGCATCAGTCTGTGTGCAATGAATAAATATAATGTACAAGTTACACCTTTTGAATGCAATTACTGAAATAAATCAAGTTTTTCAAAATATTCTAATTTACTGGCTTTTACCTGTATATTTATTTTATTATATATATATATATATATATATATATATATATATATATATATATATATATATATATATATATAAAAGAAATACTTGAATTTCAGTGTTCATTTATTTACACATATACACACACATAACACTCATCTACTCATTGTTGAGTTAAGGGTTAAATTGTGCATCCTTGTTTTATTCTCTGTCACTATTTTTCTAACCATGCTGAACACCCTCTCTGATGATGCATTGCTGTGTGGCACGCACAAAAGTGCTTTCATCAAAACATTTCATGGCCCAAAACCGGTCAATCTGCTTCCTGAGGAAGATCTTCACTGCCAAGCACTTGGTAGTCCACTACTTCTTCCCGGAGGCTATCCATGTCCAATCGCAGCTGCGGCTTGGAACTTATAAGCTATTTCTTCATCTTACTCGTCGTCGGCGTCGCCACGGCTGTATCTTCCTCGTTCTTCTGCTTCGTCTCCTTGTTGTGTGCGCAGTTGTGCACTGTACTCTCTAAAAGCCCTAGATGTTATTGTCACATATGCATGTACAGTAGATTGCAGTATTGTCCTGTTTAAGAGTGTCACAACATTGCTTTTTACGGCAGAGGAACTGCTTTACGGTAGACGAAAACGTGACTGCTGTTGTTGTGTGTTGTTACCGCACTGGGAGGACGTTAATGAAACTGCCTAACAATAAACCCACATAAGAAACCAAGAACTCGCCCTCGATCATTCTACAGTTATAATGTCATTGGGCAGGCACGCTGTTTATATTGTGGGAAAGCAGACGTGAAAACAGGCTGTCAACACGTCACTTAGGTCCGCATGGAGCTGGAGGGGGCGTGGCCTCCAGCTCCGCCCGAATTTCGGGAGAAAATTTGTCCCGGGAGGTTTTCGGGAGAGGCGCTGAATTTTGGGAGTCTCCCGGAAAATCCGGGAGGGTTGGCAAGTATGATAAATGCTTTAAAATGTAATATCGGAAATTATCGATATCGTTTTTTTTTGTGGGGCGGTATAGCTCGGTTGGTAGAGTGGCCGTGCCAGCAACTTGAGGGTTCCAGGTTCGATCCCCGCTTCCGCCATCCTAGTCACTGCCGTTGTGTCCTTGGGCAAGACACTTTACCCACCTGCTCCCAGTGCCACCCACACTGGTTTAAATGTAACTTAGATATTGGGTTTCACTATGTAAAGCACTTTGAGTCACTAGAGAAAAGAGCTATATAAATATATTTCACTTCACTTCACTTTTTTTTTAGGGATGTCCAATAATGGCTTTTTGCCAATATCCGATATTCCGATATTGTCCAACTCTTTAATTACCGATACCGATATCAACCGATATATACAGTCGTGGAATTAACACATTATTATGCCTAATTTGGACAACCAGGTATGGTGAAGATAAGGTACTTTTTAAAAAAAATTATAAAATAAAAAAGATAAATAAATTTAAAAAAAATTCTTGAATAAAAAAGAAAGTAAAACAATATAAAAACAGTTACATAGAAACTAGTAATTAATGAAAATGAGTCAAATTAAGTGTTAAAGGTTAGTACTATTAGTGGACCAGCAGCACGCACAATCATGTGTGCTTACGGACTGTATCCCTTGCAGACTGTATTGATATATATTGATATATAATGTAGGAACCAGAATATTAATAACAGAAAGAAACAACTCTTTTGTGTGAATGAATGTATCTTGTGTTTTTTATGTTGATTTAATTAAAAAACAAAAAAAAACGATAACGATATTATCCGATATTACATTTTAACGCATTTATCGTCCGATAATATCGGCAGGCCGATATTATCGGACATCTCTACTTTTTATTATCGGGATGTTTTTTTGTTTTTTTTTAATTAAATCAACATAAAAAACACAAGATACGCTTACAATTAGCGCACCAACCCAAAAAACCTCCCTCCCCCATTTACACTCATTCACACTCATTCACACAAAAGGGTTGTTTCTTTCTGTTATTAATATTCTGGTTCCTACATTATATATCAATCAATCAATCAATCAATGTTTATTTATATAGCCCTAAATCACAAGTGTCTCAAAGGGCTGCACAAGCCACAACGACATCCTCGGTATAGCCCACATAAGGGCAAGGAAAAACTCACCCCAGTGGGACGTCGATGTGAATGACTATGAGAAACCTTGGAGAGGACCGCATATGTGGGTAACCCCCCCCCCTCTAGGGAGACCGAATGCAATGGATGTCGAGTGGGTCTGACATAATATTGTGAGAGTCCAGTCCATAGTGGATCCAGCATAACAGTAAGAGTCCAGTCCACAGTGGGGTCAGCAGGAAACCATCCCGAGCGGAGACGGGTCAGCAGTGCAGAGATGTTCCCAACCGATATACAGGCGAGCGGTCCACCCCGGGTCCCGACCCCGGACAGCCAGCACCCCATCCATGGCCACCTGATCTGTGTGTCTCCCCTTCCACAAGGGATAGGGGGGAGCAGAGGAGAAAAGAAAAGAAACGGCAGATCAACTGGTCTAAAAAAAGGGGGGCTATTCAAAGGCTAGAGTATACAAATGAGTTTTGAGATGGGACTTAAATGTTTCTACTGAGGTAGCATCTCTAACTGTTACCGGGAGGGCATTCCATAGTGCTGGAGCCCGAATAGAAAACGCTCTACAGCCCGCAGACTTTTTTTGGGCTCTGGGAATCACTAATAAGCCGGAGTTCTTTGAACGCAGATTTCTTGCCGGGACATATGGTACAATACAATCGGCAAGATAGGCTGGAGCTAGACCGTGTAGTATTTTATACGTAAGTAGTAAAACCTTAAAGTCACATCTTAAGTGCACAGGAAGCCAGTGCAGGTGAGCCAGTATAGGCGTAATATGATCAAACTTTCTTGTTCTTGTCAAAAGTCTAGCAGCCGCATTTTGTACCAATTGTAGTCTTTTAATGCTAGACATAGGGAGACCCGAAAATAATACGTTACAGTAATCGAGACGAGACGTAACGAACGCATGAATAATGATCTCAGCGTCGCTAGTGGACAAAATGGAACAAATTTTAGCGATATTACGGAGATGAAAGAAGGCCGTTTTAGTAACACTCTTAATGTGTGACTCAAAGGAGAGAGTTGGGTCGAAGATAATACCCAGATTCTTTACTGAGTCGCTTTGTGTAATTGTTTGGTTGTCAAATGTTAAGGTGGTATTATCAAATAAATGTCGGTGTTTAGCAGGACAGATAATCAGCATTTCCGTTTTCTTAGTGTTGAGTTGCAAGAAGTTCGCAGACATCCATTGTTTTATTTCATTAAGACACGCCTCCAGCTGACTACAATCCGGCGTGTTGGTCAGCTTTAGGGGCATGTAGAGTTGGGTGTCATCAGCATAGCAATGAAAGCTAACACCGTATTTGCGTATGATGTCGCCTAGCGGCAACATGTAAATACTAAAGAGTGCAGGGCCAAGAACCGAACCTTGGGGGACTCCGCACGTTACCTTAACATAGTCCGAGGTCACATTGTTATGGGAGACGCACTGCATCCTGTCAGTAAGATAAGAGTTAAACCACGACAAGGCTAAGTCTGACATACCAATACGTGTTTTGATACGCTCTAATAAAATGTTATGATCGACGGTATCGAAAGCAGCGCTAAGATCAAGAAGCAGCAACATAGATGACGCATCAGAATCCATCGTTAGCATCAATATATATCAATACAGTCTGCAAGGGATACAGTCCGTAAGCACACATGATTGTGCGTGCTGCTGATCCACTAATAGTACTAACCTTTAACAGTTAATTTTACTCATTTCCATTAATTACTAGTTTCTATGTAGCTGTTTTTATAATGTTTTACTTTCTTTTTTATTCCAGAAAATGTTTTTAATTCATTTATCTTATTTTATTGTATTACTATTTAAAAAAAGGACCTTATCTTCACCATACCTGGTTGTCCAAATTAGGCATAATAATGTGTTAATTCCACGACTGTATATATCAGTATCGGTTGATATCGGTATAGGTAATTAAAGAGTTGGACAATATCGGAATATCGGATATTGGCAAAAAGCCATTATCGGACATCCCTATTAAAAACAGCTTTTTGTGTCAGCTTTGTATTTATTATAAGTGACTTTAAGTATTTTATTATTAATTATCAGTTAGAACGTTTCAGCTCGTTCTCATTACACACCCATTTTTTTGCTATTTGTATTTGCGTTTTACTGTTGTTTTTAGAATAGAAAAAAACTATTAATAATATGATTGTGTATTTGCATAAACTAGTGTTCTGCCTGTAAAAAATATTCATGTTTTTTGATTGATTTATTGAAACTTGTATTAGTAGATTGCACAGTACAGTACATATTCCGTACAATTGACCACTAAATGGTAACACCCCAATAAGTTTTTCAACTTGTTTAAGTCGGGGTCCACGTTAATCAATTCATGGTACAAATATATACTATCAGCATAATACAGTCATCACACAAGTTAATCATCAGAGTATATACATTGAATTATTTACATTATTTACAATCCATTGGGTGGGATGTGGAGGGGGGATTCGGACGGGGGGTTAGGATTGGTTGATATCAGCACTTCAGTCATCAACAATTGCATCATCAGAGAAATGGACATTGAAACAGTGTAGGTCTGACTTGGTAGGATATGTACAGCGAGCAGAGAACATAGTGAGTTCAGAAAGCATAAGAACAAGTGTATACATTTGATTATTTACAATTGATTAATTACAATCCGGGGAGGTGGGATGTGGTTTGATGAGTTTGATCGATACTGAAATATCGATGCCGCCGATACCAGACCTTTATGCTCTAATATCGACTCTAAAATCAAAATATCGACACTCTTGATATTTTAGTTCAGGTAAGTCCAAACTTTTTCCACTAAGGGCCGCCTACTGAAAAGTCAAAATATGCAGGGGCCATGTTGGCATTTTTCTTTATTTAAGAAAAATGGTAAAAACAGCTTCATTCGGGCGGAAGGCGGTGTACACCCTGGACAAGTCGCCACAGCTGAGATAGGCTCCAGCACCGCCCGAGACCCCAAAAGGGACAAGCGGTAGAAAATGGATGGATGGATGGATGGATGGTAAAAACAGCTTTTTGTGTCAGCTTTGTATTATAAGTGACTAAGTATTTTATTATTAAATATTAGTTAAAATTAGAGATGTCCGATAATGGCTTTTTTGCCGGTATCCGATATTCCGATATTGTCCAACTCTTAATTACCGATTCCGATATCAACCGATACCGATATTTACAGTAATGGAATCAACACATTATTATGCCTAATTTTGTTGTGATGCCCCGCTGGATGCATTAAACAATGTAACTAGGGCTGCAACTAACAACTAATTTGATAATCGATTAATCTGACGATTATTACTTCGATTAATCGATTAATAATCGGATAAAAGAGACAAACTACATTTCTATCCTTTCCAGTATTTTATTGAAAAAAAACAGCATACTGGCACCATACTTATTTTGATTATTGTTTCTCAGCTGTTTGTAAATGTTGCAGTTTATAAATAAAGGTTTATTAAAAAAAATAAAAAAATAGCCTCTGCGCATGTGCATAGCATAGATCCAACAAATCGATGACTAAATTAATCGCCAACTATTTTTATAATCGATTTAATCGATTAGTTGTTGCAGCCCTAAATGTAACAAGGTTTTCCAAAAATAAATCAACTCAAGTTATGGAAAAAAATGCCAACATGGCACTGCCATATTTAGTATTGAAATCACAAAGTGTATTATTTTTTTTTACATGCCTCAAAACAGCAGCTTGGAATTTGGGACATGCTCTCCCTGAGAGAGCATGAGGAGGTTGAGGTGGGCGGGGTAGCGAGGGGGGTGGGGGGGGGTGGGGGGTGTCGCGGAAGAGTTAGTGCTGCAAGTGGTTCTGGGTATTTGTTCTGTTGTGTTTATGTTGTTTTACGGTGCGGATGTTCTCCCGAAATGTGTTTGTCATTATTGTTTGGTGTGAGTTCACAGTGTGGCGCATATTTGTAACAGTGTTAAAGTTGTTTATACGGCCAGCCTCAGTGTGACCTGTCTGGCTGTTGACCAAGTATGCATGGCAGTCGCTTGTGTGTGTGTGTCAAATGTGACTGGACCGGCACGCAAAGACAGTGCCTTCACGGTTGTACTTCTTCCTACGTCCGTGTACACAGCGGTGTTTTAATAAGTCATAAATTCTACTTTTTTGAAACCGATTCCGATAATTTTGAAACCGATACCGATAATTTCCGATATTACATTTTAAAGCATTTATCGGCCGATAATGTCGGCAGTCTGATATTATCGGACATCCCTAATTATAAGTGACTTAAGTATTTTATTATTAATTTTTAGTTGGAACGTTTCAGCTTGTTCTCATTAAATGTTTTTGTTCTTTTTATTTGCGTTTTACTGTTGTTTTTAGAATAGAATAAAACTATTAATAACACGATTGTGTAATTGCATAAACTAGTGTTCTGCCTGTACAGCAATATTCATTAGTGTTGTCATTTTTCACATCAATTCATTAGTTAGTATTATTTCATTTTTTTAAATCAACTCACTTAAACTTTGTCTGTATATCTTTTTTTTTTTTTTTGGAAAACTTCTATTTATCAAATCAAACCATTAATAGGTTAATACGTTAATATGTTATTTTTTTAATTACCTAACTTAAACTCTATTTATATTTTAAAAATATTTTTGTTTTCATTTTGAAAGCTTTTATTTTTCTATTAACTAACTTAAATGCTACTTATATTTTAAGTATATTTAATTTTTATTTTGAAAGCTTCTAATGTTATGTAAATTAATTCACAAGTTTCAATTATTTTTTAATTAACTAACTTAAACTTTGTTTGTGTTTTAAGTACATTTTATTTTTTATTTGGAAAGCTTTTAATATTTTTGTAATGAATTCGTAAGTTTAGATTTTTTTTAAATAATTAACTTAAACTTTGTTTAAATTTTAAGTATATCTTTTTTTTTAAAAGCTTCTAATATTGTTCAAATTAATTCATAAGTGCTTTTTTATTAACTAACTTAAAATAAACATATTTTTATTTTGAAATCTTCTAATATTTTTCAGATTAATTAATGTTAGTATTATTGTATTTGTTTTAATTTACTAACTTAAGATAGTAGACATCTTTGATTAGATCGTCACTTTAGAACTACTTCTGTCGTCACCCCTCGGCTCAGCTGTGCACAAGTGTTGCCATGGTGATGTAGAGGGTGTGTGTGTTGGAGGGGGGGGGGGGGGGGGGGTGGCCTTTAAGCGCGCACAAAACCCAGAAGGTCACTTTGTGCACAGACACAATACTTTCCTGCAACTGTCCATCAATGATCGTTGCCTAGCAACCAACTTCTCTCTTCTATCTTTCTATCACATTCATAACTAAATGATCAATTATCATATCTTTATAACACATTCATAACTAGATGATCAATTATATCATAAAACACATTCATAACTAGATGATCAATAATTATATCTTTATAACACATTCATAACTAGATGATCAATTATTATATCTTTACAACACATTCATAACTAAATGATCAATTATTATATCTTTATAACACATTAATAACTAGAAGATCAATTATTTTATCTTTATAACGCATTCATAACTAGAAGATCAACTATCTTTTCTTACAACACTTTCATAACTAGATGATTGATTATTATATCTTTATAACACAATCATAGTTAGATAATCATAACTCCATGATCAATTATTATATATTTATAACACAATCATAGTTAGATAATCATAACTCCATGACAAATTATTATATCTTTATAACACATTCATGACTAGATGATCAATTATTATATCCGTATCACACATTCATAACTCAATGATCCATCCATCCATCCATTTTCTACCGCTTATTCCCTTTGGGGTCGCGGGGGGCGCTGGAGCCTATCTCAGCTACAATCGGGCGGAAGGCGGGGTACACCCTGGACAAGTCGCCACCTCATCGCAGGACTCAATGATCAATTATGATATCTTTATAACACATTCATAACTAGAAGATCAATTAGTATATCTTTATAACACATTTAAATCTAGATGATCAATTATTATATCTTTAACACATTCATAATTGGATGATCAATTATTTTATCTGTATAACACATTCATACCTAGATGATCAATTATTATATCTTCATAAGACATTCACAACTAGATGATCAATTATTATATCTTTAAAACACATTCATAACTAGATGATCAATTATTATATCTTTATAACACATTCATAACTCGAAGATCAATTATTATATATTTATAACACCTTCACATCTAGATAATCAATTATTATATATTTATAACTCATTCATAACTAGATGATCAATTATTATATTTTTATAACACATCCATAACTATATGATCAATTATTATATCTTTATAACACATTCATAACTAGATGATCAATTATTATATCTTTATAACACATTCATAACTAGATGATCAATTATTATATCTTTATAACACATTCATAACTAGATGATCAATTATTATATCTTTATAACACATTCATAACTAGATGATCAATTATTATATCTTAAAACACATTCATAACTAGATGATCAATTATTATATCTTTATAACACATTCATAACTAGATAATCAATTAATATATCTTTAAAACACATTCATATCGAGATGATCAATTATTATATATGTATCACACATTCTTAACTAGATGATCATTTATGATATCTTTATAACACATTCATAACTAGAAGATCAATATTATATCTTTATAACACATTCATAACTAGAAGAGCAATTATTTTATCTTTATAACATATTCATAACTAGATGATCAAATAGTATATATTTAAAACACATTCATAACTAGATGATTAATTATTTTATCTTTATAACACATTTATAACTAGATGATCAATTATTATATCTTTATAACACATTTATAACTAGATGATCAATTATTGTATATTTTTAACACATTCATAACTAGAATATCAATTGTTATATCTTTATAAGACATTCACAACTAGATGATTAATTATCATATCTTTAACTCATTCATAACCAGATGATACATTTTTATATATTTATAACTCATTCATAACTAGAAGATCAATTATTATATCTTCATAACACATTCATAATTAGATGATCAATTATTATATCTGTATAACACATTCATAACTAGATGATCAATTATTATATCTGTATAACACATTCATACTTAGATGATCAATTATTATATCTTCATAACACATTCATAACTAGATGATCAATTATTATATGTTTATAACACATTCATTACTAGATGATTAATTATTATATATTTATAACACATGCATTACTAGATGATTAATTATTATATATTTATGACACATTCATAACTAGATTCTAGTTTCTAATTTCTTCACCAACTCCGATGCTCATAAATGATTAATATTTCTATATTATTATTACAAACATCTAACAAGCTTCTGATTGGCTGGCTTGAATATTATTCTGACATTATTATAGTTATTGTTATTATTATTATTAATGTTATAATTATTATTATTATTATTATTATTATTGTTGGTGTTGTTGTTTTTATTATTGTTATTATTATTATTGTTAACATTATTATTGTTATTGTTATTATTACTATTATTATTTTTATTGTCATTATTATTATTATTACTGTTGTTATTATTATTGTTGTTATTATTGTTATTATTACTATTCATATTGTTATTATTATTATTGTTATTATCATTGTTATTAGTATTACCATTATTATTATTATTATCATCATCATTATTATCATTTTTATTATATCTTTATTGTATATCATTATCGATGTCATGTCGCCACCACCTAGTGGCAGGTGAAAGAATGACATTGGATTCAATGAGCTCTGCTTCTTCCTGCTGCTCTTCAGACATGCATGTGATGACCTTCATGTCACATGTTGAAATATTGTTGTAATTATTCACGAGGGAGCATTTCATTGTAATCATCTTACAAGATATCACTTTTGTGTACAAAATAACATTTTAAAGAGGAACTGCACTTTTTTGTTGTCTATCATTTTGTAAGACAAGAACACTTGTATTTCTTTTTGGATGCATTCTAACTCAGGGAGCGACTCCAATTGTTAGCTGACTTTTGCTAACACCTATTTAGGATTTAGAATACATTTAAAAAAGAAAAAGATGTGTTCTTGTCTTACATAAGGATTGCGAATCTGAGGTAAGATAAAAAATAAAAAAAATGTCCGCCTTCACGCTGTCACCATCCGGTGTTCGCTCAGATGGGCGTGTTGCCTAGGCAACCGTTCACACGCCTCGCCATGTGACAGCACCTGATGCAGTGATGCATGCGTGAACATGGCGGCCAAACAATGACAGACGATTAACACACACTCACTGCCAGCATGGATGACATGTACACTAAATGTTGCCATGGAAACAGTAAATATGTGTACACAACAGCCATATGTACACTAAATGTGTGTGCATAACAACCACGTGTCGGTGAAAATACATTTTTAGCAGTTTACACACACTTCCTGTCTCCAAACTCCATGAAAGTGTAAACAGGTGACGCCTCCACAAAGTCATACACTGTATGTGAAATCTATTAATACTATATTTTATATTATTTTATAGGGTGTAAAAATAAGTCAACTATTATATTATTTTATAGGATGTAAAAACATGTAAAATAGTATATATTATATTGTACAGGATGTAGAAACATGTAAAATATTATATATTATATCATTTTATAGGGTGTAAAAACATGTCAAATATATATTATATTGTTTTATACGATGTAGAAACATGTACAATATTATACATAATATTATTTTATAAGGTGTAGAAACATGTAAAATATATTATATAGTTTTATTTTATAGAGTGTAGAAACATGTAAAATATAATATATAAAAATATTTTATACGATGTAGAAAACATGTAAAATATTATACGTTATATTATTTTATAGGGTGTAGAAACATGTAAAATATGTTATATCATTTTATTTTATGGAGTGTAGAAACATGTAAAAAAAAATTACATATTTTTTATAGGGTGTAAAAACATGTAAAATATGATATATTATATTGTTTTATAGGATGTAGAAACATGTAAAATATGATATATTCTTTTATAAGGTGTAAAAACATGTAAAATACGATATATTGTTTTATAGGATGTAGAAACATGTAAAATATTATACATTATTGTATAGGGTGTAGAAACATGTAAAATATTTTACATAGAAACATGTAAAATATTATATATGATATTATTTTATTGGCTGTAGAAACATGTAAAATATGATTTATTATATTATTTTATAGGGTGTCAAAACATGTAAAATATATATTATATTGTTTTATAGGATGTAGAAACATGTAAAATATTATATATTATATTATTTTATAGAGTGTAGAAACATGTAAAATATATATTATATTGTTTTATAAGATGTAGAAACATGTAAAATATTATATATTATATTATTTTATAGAGTGTAAAAACATGTAAAATATATATTATATTGTTCTATAAGATGTAGAAACATGTAAGATTTATATATTATATTATTTTACAGGATGTAGAAACATGTAAAATATTATATATTATATTATTTTATAGGGTGTAGGAACTGTTATGTACAACAAGGGGGAAGGAGACGGCACGACACAGGAAGTCTCGCACAACAGGGTTTATTAAGCTTTTGATGAGTGAGTGGAGTGTGTATGCTACTATGTGTGTGTGCATGCAAGATTTTGTGCAGGAATTAACAAGATAGTATTTACCAGGAGTTTGTTGTTAGTGTGTGTTGGTTGTAGCGGCAAACAAGTCCAAACGGGCTGGGCAGAAAGAGGTCAGTGATCCAAGCGTGAGGTCCGTGGGGCTGGAGAGAGGCGTCCTGAGGTCCGGGTCCAAAGCGAGGGAAGTCGAGGATCGAGGGGGGCAGTCAAGGTCCAGAGGGAGATCCAGAGAAGTGAGGCGCACAGCTCACTTCTAAGGCGACGGAGAATACTGCGGGAACAGGGAATCGACAGGGACAAGTCAGCACAAGGACCGAGGGAACAAGGAGAGCAGACACAGGAGAGGAGCCAGAGACGTGAAGCTTACTGTGAACAGAGAACTACGTTCCGGCGCTGAATCGTCTGCTGCGTTGGGTCTTTATACTGCTGAGGCTCATCAGATCCAGGTGCGCAGATTGCAGATTGCCCGCGGCCATGCGCCTACAGGGCGTGCGGGGGCGTGTCCGACTGCTCCCTCAGCGGAACTTCTTGCTGCTCCAGCAGCGGAGGGAATGACAGTGTGCCGTAACAGAAACATGTACAATATGATATTTTATATTATTTTATAGGGTGTAAAAACATGTAAAATTAGTATATATTTTTTTTTATAGGATGTAGAAACATGTAAAATATTATACATTATATTATTTTATAGGGTGTGGAAACATGTAAAATATTATATATTAAAATGTTTTATAGGCTGTAGAAAAATATGATATATTGTTTTATAGGATGTAGAAACATGTAAAATATTATACATTATATTATTGTATAGGGTGTAGAAACATGGAAAATATGTTATATTATTTAATTTTATTGAGTGTACAAACATGTAAACTATTATTTATTATAATATTTTATAGGGTGTAAAACATGTAAACTATTATATATTATATTATTTTATAGGATGTAGAAACATGTAAAATATTATATCTTGTTTTATAGTATGTAGAAACATGCAAGATATTATATATTACATTATTTTATAGGGTGTAAAAACATGTAAAATACTATGTATTATTTCATAGGATGTAGAAACATGTAAATTATTATATATTGTATTATTTTATAGGGTGTAGAAACATGTAAAACGTATGTTATTTTATTTTATAGGATGTAGAAACATGTAACATATTATTTTATTTTAAAGGGCGTAGAAACATGTAACATTTTATAAATCATAATATTTTATAGGATGTAGAAACATGTAAAATATTATATATTATATTTTATAGGATGTAAAAACATGTATAATATATATTATTTTACTTTATAGAATGTGCAAACATGTAAAATATTATAAATTATATTATTTTATAGAGTGTAGAAACATGTAATATATTATATATTATATTATTTTATAGAATGTAGAAACATGTAAAATATTTAATATTATATTATTTTATAGGGTGTAAAACATGTAAATTATTATATCCATCCATCCATTTTCTACCGCTTGTCCCTTATATATTTTATTATTTTATGGGGTGTAGAAACTTGTAAAATATTATATATAAAAATATTTTATAGGATGCAGAAACATGTACAATATTATATATTATATTATTTTATAGAATGTAGACACATAAAATATGATACATTATATTATTTTATAGGATGTAGAAACATGTAAAATATTATATATTATATTTTATAAAGTGTAGAAACATGTAAAATATTATATATTATTTTATAGGATGTAGAAACATGTAAAATATTATATATATTATATTATCTTATAGAATGTTCAAACATGTAAAAGATGATATATTATATTATTTTATAGAGTGTAGAAACATGTAAAATATTATATGTTGAAATATTGTATAGGATGTGGAAACATGTAAAATATTGTATAGGATGTAGAAACAAGTAAAATATTATATATTGTATTATTATATTAAAATGTTGAGCGTTTAAAGGAGTCTTTCAAAGATGTGACTCCCTTGGAGGAGCCATGAATCCATCTGGTGACTTTTCTCTCACTTGCTTGAAAGTTGCTCCTCCCTTCCCTCGCCGTACCATCCCAGCATGCATTGCGTCACATAGCGCCTCCCTTTTGAGGGCTTTCTCCCCTTGACTCCTCCCCTTCCCGTCAGGTCCAAAAGCTGGCACATGATGGCGTCTAATGTTTGGCGTTGATGGCGGCCAGAGTGTGTGCCAAGCTGTGATTGGCTGCTGGCTCACTTCCTGTCACTGCTGTCACACGCTGGCCTCTTTTCTCTCACGCTCGCTGCTCACTTCCTCTCCCTGATCACGCCATCTTCAGACTGCACCGCAGGGCCTCCAATGTGTTGCTCAAGAGCACCTCGGCAATGCTCGGCAAGCAGGCTGGCGTCTCTCCGACAACTTCATCGCACAAAATGTCCTCCTGCTGACCAACAATATAGAAAATAACAAACAATAAATGTGTGCATTTTGTTCGGGTGCTGCTGTTAATCCATGCTTTTATTCTGAAGCTTACTTTGCACTGAACAGGAAGGCAGTGTAACTAAACTGTACTTGGTCTTGTTCCACCCTCTTTAGCAAAAATTCTAACAATACAACGCATGTCGACATAAATGGACTGATACACAAATGACAAGTCTAAAATGTTATGTTGACAAACAGACTGATACATAAATGACAAGTCTAAAATGTTACGTCGACATAAACAGACTTATACACAAATGACAAGTCTAAAATGTTATGTCGACATAAACAGACTGATACACAAATGACAAGTCTAAAATGTTATGTCGACATAAACAGACTGATACACAAATGACATGTCTAAAATAGTATGTCGACATAAACAGACTGATACACAAATAAAACGTCTGAAGTGTAATGTTGACATAAACAGACTGATGCACAAATGATAAGTCTCAAATGTTATGTCGACATAAACGGACTGATACACAAATGACAAGTCCAAAATGTTATGTCGACATAAACGGACTGATACACAAATGACAAGTCTAAAATGTTATGTCGACTTAAACAGACTTATACACAAATGACATGTCTAAAATAGTATGTCGACATAAACAGACTGATACACAAATAAAACGTCTGAAGTGTAATATTGACATAAACAGACTGATACACAAATGACAAGTCTTAAATGTTATGTCGACATAAACAGACTGATACACAAATGACCAGTCTCAAATAGTGTGTCGACATAAACGGACTGATACACAAATGACAAGTCTAAAATGCTATCTTGACATAAACAGACTTATACACAAATAACAAGTCTAAAATAGTATGTCGACATAAACAGACTGATACACAAATGACAAGTCTAAAATGTTATGTCGACATAAACAGACTGATACACAAATGACAAGTCTAAAATGTTATGTAAACACAAACGGACTGATACACAATTGAAAGTCTAAAATGTTGTGTTGACATAACAGACTGATACACAAATGACACGTCTAAAATGTTATGTCGACATAAACGGACTGATACACAAATAAAACGTCTGAAGTGTAATGTCGACATAAACAGACTGATACACAAATGACATGTCTCAAATAGTATGTCGACATAAACGGACTGATACACAAATGACAATTCTAAAATGTTATGTTGACAAACAGACTGATGCACAAATGACAAGTGTAAAATGTTATGTCGACATAAACGGACTGATACACAAATGACATGTCTAAAATAGTATGTCGACATAAACAGACTGATACACAAATGACAAGTCTAAAATGTTATGTCGACATAAACAAACTGATAGACAAATGACAAGTCTAAAATGTTATGTCGACATAAACAGACTGATAGACAAATGACAAGTCTAAAATGTTATGTCGACATAAACAAACTGATACACAAATGACAAGTCTAAAATGTTATGTAAACACAAACGGACTGATACATGAATGAAAGTCTAAAATGTTATGTTGACAAACAGACTGATGCACAAATGACAAGTGTAAAATGTTATGTCGACATAAACGGACTGATACACAAATGACATGTCTAAAATAGTATGTCGACATAAACAGACTGATACACAAATGACAAGTCTAAAATGTTATGTCGACATAAACAAACTGATAGACAAATGACAAGTCTAAAATAATATGTCGACATAAACAGACTGATACACAAATGACAAATCTAAAATTTCATGTTGACTTAAACAGACTTGTACACAAATGACAAGTCTAAAATGTTTTGTCAACATAAACAGACTGATACACAAATGACAAGTCTAAAATGTTATGTTGACAAACAGACTGATACACAAATGACAAGTCAAAAATTATATGTCAACATAAACGGACTGATACACAAATAAAACGTCTAAAATGTTATGTCGACATAAACAGACTGATACACAAATAAAACGTTTAAAATGTTATGTTGACATAAACAGACTGATACACAAATAAAATGTCTGAAGTGTAATATCGACATAAACAGGCTGATAGACAAAAGGCAAGTCTAAAATGTTATGTCGACATAAACAGACTGATACACAAATGACAAGTCTAAAATGTAATGTCAACTTAAACAGACTGATACACAAATAAAATGTCTGAAGTGTAATATCGACATAAACAGGCTGATACACAAAAGGCAAGTCTAAAATGTTATGTCGACATAAACAGACTGATACACAAATGAAAGTCTAAAATGTTATGTCGACATAAACAGACTGATACACAAATGAAAGTCTAAAATGTTATGTCGACATAAACAGACTGATACACAAATGACAAGTCTAAAATGTTATGTTGACAAACAGACTGATACACAAATGACAAGTCAAAAATTATATGTCAACATAAACGGACTGATACACAAATAAAACGTCTAAAATGTTATGTTGACATAAACAGACTGATACACAAATAAAATGTCTGAAGTGTAATATCGACATAAACAGGCTGATAGACAAAAGGCAAGTCTAAAATGTTATGTCGACATAAACAGACTGATACACAAATGACAAGTCTAAAATGTTATGTCGACATAAACAGACTGATACACAAATGACAAGTCTAAAATGATATGTAAACATAAACAGACTTATACACAAATAAAACGTCTGAAGTGTAATATCGACATAAACAGGCTGATAGACAAAAGGCAAGTCTAAAATGTTATGTCGACATAAACAGACTGATACACAAATGACAAGTCTAAAATGTTATGTCGACATAAACAGACTGATACACAAATGACAAGTCTAAAATGATATGTAAACATAAACAGACTGACACACAAATAAAACGTCTGAAGTGTAATATCGACATAAACAGGCTGATAGACAAAAGGCAAGTCTAAAATGTTATGTCGACATAAACAGACTGATAGACAAATGACAAGTCTAAAATGTAATGTCAACTTAAACAGACTGATACACAAATGACAAGTCTAAAATAGTATGTCGACATAAACAGACTGATACACAAATAAAACGTCTGAAGTGTAATATCGACATAAACAGGCTGATACACAAATGACAAGTCTAAAATGTAATGTCAACTTAAACAGACTGATACACAAATAAAATGTCTGAAGTGTAATATCGACATAAACAGGCTGATAGACAAAAGGCAAGTCTAAAATGTTATGTCGACATAAACAGACTGATACACAAATGACAAGTCTAAAATGTAATGTCAACTTAAACAGACTGATACACAAATAAAATGTCTGAAGTGTAATATCGACATAAACAGGCTGATAGACAAAAGGCAAGTCTAAAATGTTATGTCGACATAAACAGACTGATACACAAATGACAAGTCTAAAATGTAATGTCAACTTAAACAGACTGATACACAAATAAAATGTCTGAAGTGTAGTATCGACATAAACAGGCTGATAGACAAAAGGCAAGTCTAAAATGTTATGTCGACATAAACAGACTGATACACAAATGACAAGTCTAAAATGTAATGTCAACTTAAACAGACTGATACACAAATAAAATGTCTGAAGTGTAATATCGACATAAACAGGCTGATACACAAAAGGCAAGTCTAAAATGTTATGTCGACATAAACAGACTGATACACAAATGAAAGTCTAAAATGTTATGTCGACATAAACAGACTGATACACAAATGACAAGTCTAAAATGTTATGTTGACAAACAGACTGATACACAAATGACAAGTCAAAAATTATATGTCAACATAAACGGACTGATACACAAATAAAACGTCTAAAATGTTATGTCGACATAAACAGACTGATACACAAATGAAAGTCTAAAATGTTATGTCGACATAAACAGACTGATACACAAATGACAAGTCTAAAATGTTATGTTGACAAACAGACTGATACACAAATGACAAGTCAAAAATTATATGTCAACATAAACGGACTGATACACAAATAAAACGTCTAAAATGTTATGTCGACATAAACAGACTGATACACAAATAAAACGTCTAAAATATTATGTTGACATAAACAGACTGATACACAAATAAAATGTCTGAAGTGTAATATCGACATAAACAGGCTGATACACAAAAGGCAAGTCTAAAATATTATGTTGACATAAACAGACTGATACACAAATAAAATGTCTGAAGTGTAATATCGACATAAACAGGCTGATAGACAAAAGGCAAGTCTAAAATGTTATGTCGACATAAACAGACTGATACACAAATGAAAGTCTAAAATGTTATGTCGACATAAACAGACTGATACACAAATGACACGTCTAAAATGTTATGTCGACATAAACAGACTGATACACAAATGACAAGTCTAAAATGATATGTAAACATAAACAGACTGACACACAAATAAAACGTCTGAAGTGTAATATCGACATAAACAGGCTGATAGACAAAAGGCAAGTCTAAAATGTTATGTCGACATAAACAGACTGATACACAAATGACAAGTCAAAAATTATATGTCAACATAAACGGACTGATACACAAATAAAACGTCTAAAATGTTATGTCGACATAAACAGACTGATACACAAATGAAAGTCTAAAATGTTATGTCGACATAAACAGACTGATACACAAATGACAAGTCTAAAATGTTATGTTGACAAACAGACTGATACACAAATGACAAGTCAAAAATTATATGTCAACATAAACGGACTGATACACAAATAAAACGTCTAAAATGTTATGTCGACATAAACAGACTGATACACAAATAAAACGTCTAAAATATTATGTTGACATAAACAGACTGATACACAAATAAAATGTCTGAAGTGTAATATCGACATAAACAGGCTGATACACAAAAGGCAAGTCTAAAATATTATGTTGACATAAACAGACTGATACACAAATAAAATGTCTGAAGTGTAATATCGACATAAACAGGCTGATAGACAAAAGGCAAGTCTAAAATGTTATGTCGACATAAACAGACTGATACACAAATGAAAGTCTAAAATGTTATGTCGACATAAACAGACTGATACACAAATGACACGTCTAAAATGTTATGTCGACATAAACAGACTGATACACAAATGACAAGTCTAAAATGATATGTAAACATAAACAGACTGACACACAAATAAAACGTCTGAAGTGTAATATCGACATAAACAGGCTGATAGACAAAAGGCAAGTCTAAAATGTTATGTCGACATAAACAGACTGATACACAAATGACAAGTCTAAAATGTAATGTCAACTTAAACAGACTTATACACAAATGACATGTCTAAAATAGTATGTCGACATAAACAGACTGATACACAAATAAAACGTCTGAAGTGTAATATCGACATAAACAGGCTGATACACAAAAGGCAAGTCTAAAATGTTATGTCGACATAAACAGACTGATACACAAATGACAAGTCTAAAATGTTATGTCGACATAAACAGACTGATACACAAATAAAACGTCTGAAGTGTAATATCGACATAAACAGGCTGATAGACAAAAGGCAAGTCTAAAATGTAATGTCAACTTAAACAGACTTATACACAAATGACATGTCTAAAATAGTATGTCGACATAAACAGACTGATACACAAATAAAACGTCTGAAGTGTAATATCGACATAAACAGGCTGATAGACAAAAGGCAAGTCTAAAATGTTATGTCGACATAAACAGACTGATACACAAATGACAAGTCTAAAATGTTATGTCGACATAAACAGACTGATACACAAATGACAAGTCTAAAATGTTATGTCGACATAAACAGACTGATACACAAATGACAAGTCTAAAATGTTATGTCGACATAAACAGACTGATACACAAATAAAACGTCTGAAGTGTAATATCGACATAAACAGGCTGATAGACAAAAGGCAAGTCTAAAATGTTATGTCGACATAAACAGACTGATACACAAATGAAAGTCTAAAATGTTATGTCGACATAAACAGACTGATACACAAATGACAAGTCTAAAATGATATGTAAACATAAACAGACTGACACACAAATAAAACGTCTGAAGTGTAATATCGACATAAACAGGCTGATAGACAAAAGGCAAGTCTAAAATGTAATGTCAACTTAAACAGACTAATACACAAATGACATGTCTAAAATAGTATGTCGACATAAACAGACTGATACACAAATAAAACGTCTGAAGTGTAATATCGACATAAACAGGCTGATAGACAAAAGGCAAGTCTAAAATGTTATGTCGACATAAACAGACTGATACACAAATGAAAGTCTAAAATGTTATGTCGACATAAACAGACTGATACACAAATGACAAGTCTAAAATTATATGTCAACATAAACGGACTGATACACAAATAAAACGTCTGAAGTGTAATATCGACATAAACAGGCTGATACACAAAAGGCAAGTCTAAAATGTATGTGTTTTATTTCTTAGGGATCGTTTTGTTGCCGTGATGCGAATGTTTGTACAATGTGTGTTTGTCGCCATCTCGTGGTTAGTTCTGGTACAACAACGTTGAAACGTCATTACTACATGTTACTACAATAGTTTGTCAATTATAAAGTATTTTAAAATGATAAAGTATTTGAGTTTGAATACTAAGTAATGTTTTCCTGCTTGTTGTTGTAGTTTGACTGGGAATTGTAAAAGTGTCAACAATAAAGCATAATAATGAAGATGATAACACATAATGGCAACATCCACTTACTGCTTTAAAAATACAATATTTTTATTATTCCATTCATTATTCCTGATAGTTCTCTGATTACTACATTTGATATATTGTATTATTTGACAATTTATGATTTGTGCTTGTGGCCCCTTCACTTTATCTAATAATGATTCACTTTATTATCTAATTATTATTCACTTTATCTAATAATTATTCACTTTATCTAATAATGATTCACTTTATTATCTAATTATTATTCACTTTATTATCTAATAATTATTCACTTTATCATCTAATTAACTATTCACTTTATTATCTAATAATTATTCACTTTATTATCTAATAGTTAGCCAATTTTTATTTACTTTCTCTGACATCAACATTTAATGTATCAAAAGTCCCACTATGTCTAATCATCTGACATTTGAGTGATACATGTTATTGTTGACATGATATCAATCTGATACTGATACCAACCTCTGTATTGATACGATATCAACCCAATACTGGCACCAAATGTAATGATACCACAATATAGAGCTGATACTCATACACACTTTTGGGATTGACACATTATCAAGCTGATACTGATACAAACTTTTGGATTGATATGCTATCAAGCTGATGCTGATACCAACCTTCGTATTGATACGTTATCAACCTGTTATTGACACCAACTTTTATATTGATACCACAATATCAAGCGCGATACTGATGCAAACCTTTGGATTGATATGATATCAAGCCGATACTGATACCAACATGTGTATTGATACGATATCAACCCAATACTGACACCAAATGTTGTATTGATACCACAATACAGCTGATATGCATACACACTTTTGGGATTGACACATTATCAAGCTGATACTGATACAAACTTTTGGATTGATATGCTATCAAGCTGATACTGATACCAACCTTCATATTGATATGTTATCAACCTGTTACTGACACCAACTTTTGTATTGATACCACAATATCAAGCTTGATACTGATGCAAACTTTTGGATTGATATGATATCAAGCTGATACTTATACCAACCTTTGTGTTGATACGATATCAACCCGATACTGACACCAAATTTTGTATTGATACCACAATATAGAGCTGATACTCATACAAACATTATGCGATTGACACATTATCAAGCTGATACTGATACAAACTTTTGGATTGATATGCTATCAAGCTGATGCTGATACCAACCTTCGTATTGATAAGTTATCAACCTGTTACTGACACCAACTTTTGTATTGACACCACAATATCAAGCGTGATACTGATGCAAACTTTTGGATTGATATGATATCAAACCGATACTGATACCAACCTTTGTATTGATACGATATCAACCCAATACTGACACCAAATGGTGTATTGATACCACACTATAGAGCTGACACTCATATAAACATTATGCGATTGACACATTATCAAGCTGATACTGATACAAACTTTTGGATTGATATGCTATCAAGCTGATGCTGATACCAACCTTCATATTGATAAGTTATCAACCTGTTACTGACACCAACTTTTGTATTGATACCACAATATCAAGCGTGATACTGATGCAAACTTTTGGATTGATATGATATCAAACCGATACTGATACCAACCTTTGTATTGATACGATATCAACCCAATACTGACACCAAATGGTGTATTGATACCACAATATAGAGATGACACTCATACAAACTTTTGGGATTGACACATTATCAAGTGTATATGCAGTATATGTAATATATATTTCTGCGTATATGAAATATATTTGTATGCAGAATATCAAATATATATATATGCAGTATACTAAATATATATTTATGCATTACATTAAATATATATTTATGCAATATATTACATATATAAGAAGTATACTAAATATATATTTATGCAGTATATTAAATACATATTTTTGCAGTATACTAAATATATATTTATGCAGTATATTGATATATATTTATGCAGTATATTAATATATATGTATTCAGTATATTCAATATATATTTATGCAGTATATTAAATAATATCTGCAGTATAATAGCTATCTACGCAATATATTAAATATATATATATATATATATATATATATATATATATATATATATATGCAGTATGTTATATATATATTTATGCAGTATATTACATATATATTTTTGCAGTATATTGAATATATAATTATGCAGTATATTAACATATATTTATGCAGTATATTAATATATATGTATGCAGTATATTAAATATATATTTATGCAGTATATTATATATGTATATATATATATATATATATGTGTATGTATATATATATATATGCCGTATATTACATATATATGTTTGCAGTATATTGAATATATAATTATGCAGTATATTAAATATATATTTATGCAGTATACTTAATATATATATGTATGCAGCATGCAGTATATATAACGCCAGCAGACATTAAAACGTGTTAATTGAATGAGTTTTAATCGGCCTCTTTAGTCTTAGGGTAAATATAAAATTATAGAATAATGTTGCTCAATAGACGCTAAGTCTTTTATTTCTGACAGCCCAAATACGTTCGCACCCCCCAGTCTTGATAAATCACACTGCTCTGGGCTAAATAGTTGTATTTGCTTGGTATTGTGGGCGGTCTGCTGATTAGCATCTCATTTGCATATTCATGAGGAGCAGACAGGCTCCCTATGGTGCCCAGTGAGGCGACACGATGCTCTGCTCGCAATGTTTAGTCCTGCTGCCAGGTGTGTTTGGTGGATCCGAGGGTAAGTAGAGCACTGCAAGTAGCGCACCTTCCACGTGGACCTGTCCTCGGTGGCCAGGTTAAAGACCAGCAGCTGACGCATAATAAGTGCCATCAATAAATGATCAGGGCTGATAAGCTCCTCCTGGACTCCATAAAGGTCTTAGTCCCGCCGCAGGGAGCACCCTGGGACCTGATGGCGGCTCTGGTGCGGACTCTGCTCCTTCTCTCGCTGCTCGTGGCTCTGCTGTGCGCCACGCAGGTGAGCTGGCTCGCGCCCCGACTTCCTGTTCTGTGTCTCCACGTTGTGCCGTGCGCTCCACACAGGTGCGCTCGCTGCCCACGCCCGAGGACTGGAGCGGCGTGATCCAGAGGACCAAGCGCTCGCTGCTGTGGCGCTGGAACTCCATGAAGCCTCTGGGCTCCAGCTGCAAGGAGCACCTGGAGTGTGGCACCAAGTACTGCAGGTGGGTGGGACACACCTGTTTCCATTACGTAACACCTTCTACTTTCTGCTGGACTTAGGTCTGGTTTCTAGACGCTCTTCTCCCTTTAAGGTCTGCTCTCCTTCTCACCAGAAGTGTTTTTATTGGATTGTTCACATTGTTGACTTTTTGACATCACACACATATTTTTTCTGATACCATGCCGGAGCTTTTGTTGTTGGTCGATACTGATATTGATCCAATATGATATCAGCAGGATCCATGCCTGTATTATTTAGGAGTGAATGTCAGAAAATGTTTGATCAAGTGAAGTGAGCCAAACAGAACATGGGTACTTATTAAAAATACAAACATATTTATTATTAACATCTGCAATGGACTTGTCAGGTTCAAACACTGATGACATCTATTAAACAAAACAAGAAGCAAGGAATTAAACAGAGACAGAATTCAATTTAGCCCAATTGAGGAGAAACGCGTAGACACTGTACCCTTGAACAGTGTCGTTGCAAGCTCTGACGAAAGATTGTACGCCTCCTCTTTTATTTGGACTTTCCCTGATTACATGGCAACAGCTGTTTCTAAAGGAAGGGGGTCATAAACAGCCGCTGCCTTTGGTCACAAAACAGTTCAAAGAAAAGGTGCTGCTTCCTCTCCGCTTTGTAGCTCTCGGGTCAAGACACAATCCTCCTGTGGATTACAATACATCAAAGAAACCGACACCCTCATGTCGCTCCCCGTCCTACACAGTGGAGTTTTACAAGCCTTTTGTTTGGTAAGATCAAAGACAGCTTTTGTCTGCTTGCCGGCAACTCATTGAAACACAACATTTTGTGATAACTTAGATACAATTATTCTGACAGGACTTATACTGTCTTTAAGTTGAAGTGGAGTGGTCATTATTTTTAAATGTAATAACTCATGAAGTTAAGTGAGTTGAATGATGCGGACACATTTGTTACTGCATACTTTCTAATACGCTTCTGCCTTTGTATGTGTAAGTAATATGTAACTATAATTATTTGATACTTGTTTGTCTTCACAAATGTCACTTTTTATTGTTCAATGATTATTACCTAAGTCTAGCTTGTGTGCTATTGTGTGCTTAGCTGTTGTGTAGCTGCTAGCTCCTGGTAGCCTATAGTTTAGCTTGTTTACCTTTTGTAACTTACTGAAGGTCATTTAGATGTTATCTGTCTGTCCAGTTTTGCCCAAGTAAACACTCTGCTTGTATCGCACATGATATCACACACAAGTACACACTCTGCTTGTATCGCACATGATACAACACGCAAGTAAACACTCTGCTTGTATCGCAGATGACATCACACACAAGTAAACACTCTGCTTGTATCACACATGATATCACGCATTTTACATGCAAGGCGATATCATAACATACTTGTTTTATTAAAAAATCCTCTAAAAGTGAGGGATCGGCAAGATAGGAGGCTGGCACCCAATATCTGTCCTCTGGTCCAAATCCCTCCCAGTCGACCAGATACACGAGCCCCCTACCTTGTCGACGGACCCTGAGGATTTCTTTGACCGTCCAAACCTGATCCCCGTTCTCCAAGAACCTAGAGGGAGGGGGGGGGGCAGGAACAGGAGGGGACAGAGTGCTCTCCGCTACCGGTTTGATCTGGGACACGTGCACCACTGGGTGTCGCTTGACCGAGGGTGGGAGAGCCAATTTGGCAGATACGGGGTTAATGACCCAGGACACGTTGGGAAGACTATGTCTCCCGGCTGGCCTGGGAACGCCTCGGGGTCCCCCGGGAGGAGCTGGATGAAGTGGCTGGGGAGAGGGAAGTCTGGGCTTCCCTGCTTAGACTGCTGCCCCCGCGACCCGACCTCGGATAAGCGGAAGAAGATGGATGGATGGATGGATGGATGGATGGGGTTAATGATAGACACAATGGGGAACGGACCTACGTAATGTGGCACTAATTTTTTAGACGGTACCTGGAGACTGAGGTCCTTGGCAAGTAACATAACTCGCTGTGCCGGGGGATAGGATGGAGCCGGGACGCGTTGCCGTTGCGGCGCATCCTTTCCGAAGCTCTTTCCAAGGGTTGGTAGCCCAATGAGCATTCAAATGGTGACATACCGGTAGCGGGAGCTCTTCATGGAGTAATAGGAGTACTCCACCCAAGGAAGGTACTTGGTCCAGGATGTGGGTTGTCGGTTGGCGACGTAGCGGAGCTTGGTCTCCAGACTCTGGTTCGTCCTTTCTGCCTGTCCATTGCTCTGGGGTTGGTATCCCGACGAGAGGCTGACCGAGGCCCCAATCCCATTGCAGAAGGCTCTCCACACTTGCGAAGAAAACTGGGGGCCTCGGTCAGAGACGATGTCCACCGGAATACCATGCAGCTTGACGACGTGCAGGGTGAGGAGGTCAGCAGTCTCAGAAGCAGAAGGTAACTTGTGTAGCGGAATGAAATGAGCTGCTTTGGAGAAGCGGTCCACAATGGTCAAAATGGTCGTGCTACCTCTGGAGGCTGGGAATCCCGTGACGAAGTACAGAGCGATGTCTGACCAAGGACGGGCAGGAATAGGAAGAGGCCGCAGGAGACCAGCAGGAGGTCTGTGTGAGGCTCTACTGCGGGCACAAGTAGTACAAGCTACGATGAACTTGTGTCCTTAGCCATGGATGGCCACCAAACATGTCTTTGCTGGAATGATAGGGTACGCTGAAATCCCGGATGACAGGAGAACAGGCTAGGGTGCCCCCAATCCAGGACCCTGGATCGCAGTTCCCGATGGACGAAAAGTTTGTTGGGTTGTCCACCCCCAGCGCACACTTGACCAGGTTCTTCACGTTCCAAATTACCATCTCCACGATGTGAAAGGGAGGAAGGATGGGTACGTCAGCCGACGGCCCAGAGGTTTCCTCCATAAAGAGTCTGGAAATAGCGCCCGCTTTAGCATTCTTCGACCCAGGTCTGAAAGAGAGTAAGTAGTCGAATCGAGAGAAGAACTGTTACTATCTTGCCTGTCGATTGTTCAGTCTCCTGGCAGAGCGGATGTGGAGAAGGTTGCTGTGGTCGGTCAAGATTTAGAACTGGTGTTTGGCTCCTTCAAGCCAATGCCTCCATTCGGCCAGGGCTTTGTGGACCGGTAACAGTTCTCTATTCCCAGCGTCGTAGTTCCACTTTGCCTGAGACAGCCGTCTAGAGAAAAAGGCACAGGGGTGAATCAAGTTATCAGCTTAAGAACGTTGCGACAAAATAGCGTCAATCCCAGAGTCGGACGCGTCCACCTCCACCAGGAAAGCACAGTCCAAGTCAGGATGGACGAGGACAGGAGCTGAGATGAAGCTCTTCTTAAGGTCCTCGAAGGCGTTGTTGACTTTATGAGACCAAACAAAGGGAAGATTAGGAGAAGTGAGGGCATGGAGTGGTGCTGGTATACTAATGAAGTCCCGGATAAAGCGCCGGTAGAAGCTGGCGAAGCCGAGAAACCTCCATAGCTCCGTCCTAGAGGACGGTTGAGGCTACTCTACCACGGCCTCCACTTTCTTGGGGTCGGCTCTGATGTGGCCCTTCTCGACCACAAATCCTAGGAACTCCACGGATGAGGCATGGAAACTGCATTTCTCCGCCTCCGCAAGTAAGCGGTTCTCCAGGAGTCGTTGGGGAACGGGGTCGAACATGTTGTTGGTGGTCAGACAGATTGTGAGAAAATATCAAAATGTCATCCAGGTAAACAACGACAAATTGGTCCAGCATGTCCCGAAGATTGTCATTAAGGAGGGCCTGAAAGACGGCCGGGGCATTAGTGAGTCCAAAAGGCATAACTCCGTATTCGAAATGCCCCAAATGGCTGTTGAATGCCGTCTTCCACTCGTCTTCGTCTCTAATCCGCACAATCCGATCATGTGTTATCGTCATGTGTTATCATGAATCACTTTATCATCATGTTTGATCATGAATCACTTTATCATCATGTTTGATCATCATCTTTTATCATAACATCACTTTATCATCATGTGTTATCATCATGTGTTATCATGAATCACTTTATCACCATGTGTTATCATCATGTGTTGTCATTAATCACTTTATCATCATGTTTGATCATAAATCACTTTATCATGTTTTATCATAAACGAGTTTATCATCATGTGTTGCCATTAATCACTTTATCATCATGTTTGATCATAAATCACTTTATCATGTTTTACCATCATGTTTTATCATAAATCACTTTATCATCATGTGTTGTCATTAATCACTTTATCATCATGTTTGATCATAAATCACTTTATCATGTTTTACCATCATGTTTTATCATAAATCACTTTATCATCATGTGTTATCATGAATTACTTTATCATCATGTTTTATCATAAATCACTTTATCATCATGTGTTATCATAAATCACTTTATCATCATGTTTTATCATAAAATCACTTTATCATTATGTGATATCATCATGTGGTATCATCATGTGTTATCATAAATTACTTTATCATCATATTTTATGATAATATCACTTTATCATCATGTGTTATCATTTTTTATCATGAATCACTTTATCATCATGTGTTATCATAATATCACTTTATCATGTGATATCAGCATGTGTTATCATCATGTGTTATCATGAATCACTTTATCATCATGTGTTATCAGGAATCACTTTATCATCATGTGTTGTCATTAATCATTTTATCATCATGTTTGATCATAAATCACTTTGTCATGTTTTACCATCATGTTTTATCATAAATGACTTTATCATCATGTGTTATCATGAATTACTGTATCATCATGTTTTATCATAAAATACTTTAACATCATGTTTTATCGTCATGTGTTATCATAAATCACTTTATCGTCACGTGCTATCATAATATCACTTTATCATAATGTGATATCATCATGTGTTGTCATGAATCACTTTATCATCATGTTTGATCATAAATCACTTTATCATCATGTTTTATCATAATATCACTTTATCATCATGTGTTATCGTTTTTTTTAATCATAAACCACTTCATCATCATGTGTTATCATATTATCACTTTATCATTATGTGATATCATCATGTGTTATCATAAATGACTTTATCATCATGTTTTATGATAGTATCACTTTATCATCATGTGTTATCATTTTTTATCATAAACCACTTCATCATCATATGTTATCATAATATAACTTTATCATTATCTGATATCATCATGTGTTATCATGAATCACTTTATCATGTGTTATCATCATGTGTTATCATGAATCACTTTATCATCATGTGTTGTCATGAATCACTTTATCATCATGTTTTATCATGAATTACTTTATCATGTTTTTTCATAAATTACTTTAACATCATGTTTTATCGTCATGTGTTATCATAAATCACTTCATCATCATGTTTCATCATAATATCACTTTATCATCATGTGTTATCATAAATCACTTTATCATCATGTGTTATCATTTTTTAGAACCATAAACCACTTCATCATCATGTGTTATCATAATATCACGTTATCATTATGTGATATCATCATGTGTTATCATCATGTATTATCATAAATCACTTTATCATCATGTTTTATCGTCATGTGTTATCATAAATCACTTCATCATCATGTTTCATCATAATATCACTTTATCATCATGTGTTATCATAAATCACTTTATCATCATGTGTTATCATTTTTTAGAACCATAAACCACTTCATCATCATGTGTTATCATAATATCACGTTATCATTATGTGATATCGTCATGTGTTATCATCATGTATTATCATAAATCACTTTATCATCATGTTTTATCGTCATGTGTTATCGTCAACATTTTGTCTCTTTGATGTTTTCAGGAGGAACACTTGCTGCCTGTGGACTTTGACGTGACGAAAACAAACAACAACAAACTTCTGGATGGATGAAATCAATCAATAAGTCAATCAATCAATAAGTGTTGCATTAAAGTTCAAATGATTGTACACATTAGTCATATTTGTCTCACACACTGGAGGTAGAACAATTGTACACAAATAAATGTCTATAAATGTTTTTGTATGTATAAATGTCTAAAAATAAATATAAAATAAATGTATACAAATTTATGTCTACGAATAAATGCGTAAAAATGTCTCAAAATAAATATAAAATAAATGTATACAAATTTATGTCTACAAATAAATGTGTAAAAATGTCTCAAAATAAATATAAAATAAATGTATACAAATTTATGTCTACGAATAAATGTGTAAAAATGTCTAAAAATAAATATGATAAATGTATACAAATTTATGTCTACGAATAAATGTGTAAAAATGTCTAAAAATAAATATAAAATAAATGTATACAAATTTATGTCTACGAATAAATGTGTAAAAATGTCTAAAAATAAATATAAAATAAATGTATACAAATTTATGTCTACGAATAAATGTGCAAAAATGTCTAAAAATAAATATAAAATAAATGTATACAAATTTATGTCTACGAATAAATGTGTAAAAATGTCTAAAAATAAATATAAAATAAATGTATACAAATGTATGTCTACGAATAAATGTGTAAAAATGTCTAAAAATAAAAATAAAATAAATGTATACAAATTTATGTCTACAAATAAATGTGTAAAAATGTTTTAAAATACATGTGAACAAATAAATGAATACAAATAAAAGTATAAAAATAAGTTCATAAAAATAAATGTATACAAATACATGTTTAAAAATAAAAATTTTAAATAAATGTCTAAAAATAAATGTCTAAAATAAATGTATAAATACATGTCTGAAAATAAATGTATAAAATAAATTTACAAAAAAATGTATACAAATGTATAAAATAAATGTATAAAATACATTCGTAATAATAAATGTATAAAATAAATCAGAATCAGTGGTATATATGTATAAATATGCAGAGTCTGTAACAGGAGAGGAAACGAAGCCGAGTGGGATTGTTAAGCGGAAGAAGATGGATGGATGGATGGATGGATGGATGGGGTTAATGATAGACACAATGGGGAACAGACCTACGTAATGTGGCACAAATTTTTTAGACGGTACCTGGAGACTGAGGTCCTTGGCAAGTAACATAACTCGCTGTGCCGGGGGATAGGATGGAGCCGGGACGCGTTGCCGTTGCGGCGCATCCTTTCCGAAGCTCTTTCCAAGGGTTGGTAGCCCAATGAGCATTCAAATGGTGACATACCGGTAGCGGGAGCTCTTCATGGAGTAATAGGAGTACTCCACCCAAGGAAGGTACTTGGTCCAGGATGTGGGTTGTCGGTTGGCGACGTAGCGGAGCTTGGTCTCCAGACTCTGGTTCGTCCTTTCTGCCTGTCCATTGCTCTGGGGTTGGTATCCCGACGAGAGGCTGACCGAGGCCCCAATCCCATTGCAGAAGGCTCTCCACACTTGCGAAGTAAACTGGGGGCCTCGGTCAGAGACGATGTCCACCGGAATACCATGCAGCTTGACGACGTGCAGGGTGAGGAGGTCAGCAGTCTCAGAAGCAGAAGGTAACTTGTGTAGCGGAATGAAATGAGCTGCTTTGGAGAAGCGGTCCACAATGGTCAAAATGGTCGTGCTACCTCTGGAGGCTGGGAATCCCGTGACGAAGTACAGAGCGATGTGTGACCAAGGACGGGCAGGAATAGGAAGAGGCCGCAGGAGACCAGCAGGAGGTCTGTGTGAGGCTCTACTGCGGGCACAAGTAGTACAAGCTACGATGAACTTGTGTCCTTAGCCATGGATGGCCACCAAAAACGTCTTTGCTGGAATGATAGGGTACGCTGAAATCCCGGATGACAGGAGAACAGGCTAGGGTGCCCCCAATCCAGGACCCTGGATCGCAGTTCCCGATGGATGAAAAGTTTGTTGGGTTGTCCACCCCCAGCGCACACTTGACCAGGTTCTTCACGTTCCAAATTACCATCTCCACGATGCGAAAGGGAGGAAGGATGGGTACGTCAGCCGACGGCCCAGAGGTTTCCTTTTAAAGAGTCTGGAAATAGCGTCCGCTTTAGCATTCTTCGACCCAGGTCTGAAAGAGAGTAAGTAGTCGAATCGAGAGAAGAACTGTTACCATCTTGCCTGTCGATTGTTCAGTCTCCTGGTAGAGCGGATGTGGAGAAGGTTGCTGTGGTCGGTCAAGATTTAGAACTGGTGTTTGGCTCCTTCAAGCCAATGTCTCCATTCGGCCAGGGCTTCGTGGACCGGCAACAGTTCTCTATTCCCAGCGTCGTAGTTCCACTCTGCCTGAGACAGCCGTCTAGAGAAAAAGGCACAGGGGTGAATCAAGTTATCAGCTTAAGAACGTTGCGACAAAATAGCGTCAATCCCAGAGTCGGACGCGTCCACCTCTACCAGGAAAGCACAGTCCAAGTCAGGATGGACGAGGACAGGAGCTGAGATGAAGCTCTTCTTAAGGTCCTCGAAGGCGTTGTTGGCTTTATGAGACCAAACAAAGGGAAGATTAGGAGAAGTGAGGGCATGGAGTGGTGCGGGTATACTAATGAAGTCCCGGATGAAGCGCCGGTAGAAGCTGGCGAAGCCGAGAAACCTCCATAGCTCCATCCTAGAGGACGGTTGAGGCTACTCTACCACGGCCTCCACTTTCTTGGGGTCGGCTCTGATGTGGCCCTTCTCGACCACAAATCCTAGGAACTCCACGGATGAGGCATGGAAACTGCATTTCTCCGCCTCCGCAAGTAAGCGGTTCTCCAGGAGTCGTTGGGGAACGGGGTCGAACATGTTGTTGGTGGTCAGACAGATTGTGAGAAAATATCAAAATGTCATCCAGGTAAACAACGACAAATTGGTCCAGCATGTCCCGAAGATTGTCATTAAGGAGGGCCTGAAAGACGGCCGGGGCATTAGTGAGTCCAAAAGGCATAACTCCGTATTCGAAATGCCCCAAATGGCTGTTGAATGCCGTCTTCCACTCGTCTTCGTCTCTAATCCGCACAATCCGATCATGTGTTATCGTCATGTGTTATCATGAATCACTTTATCATCATGTTTGATCATGAATCACTTTATCATCATGTTTGATCATCATCTTTTATCATAACATCACTTTATCATCATGTGTTATCATCATGTGTTATCATGAATCACTTTATCACCATGTGTTATCATCATGTGTTGTCATTAATCACTTTATCATCATGTTTGATCATAAATCACTTTATCATGTTTTATCATAAACGAGTTTATCATCATGTGTTGCCATTAATCACTTTATCATCATGTTTGATCATAAATCACTTTATCATGTTTTACCATCATGTTTTATCATAAATCACTTTATCATCATGTGTTGTCATTAATCACTTTATCATCATGTTTGATCATAAATCACTTTATCATGTTTTACCATCATGTTTTATCATAAATCACTTTATCATCATGTGTTATCATGAATTACTTTATCATCATGTTTTATCATAAATCACTTTATCATCATGTGTTATCATAAATCACTTTATCATCATGTTTTATCATAAAATCACTTTATCATTATGTGATATCATCATGTGGTATCATCATGTGTTATCATAAATTACTTTATCATCATATTTTATGATAATATCACTTTATCATCATGTGTTATCATTTTTTATCATGAATCACTTTATCATCATGTGTTATCATAATATCACTTTATCATGTGATATCAGCATGTGTTATCATCATGTGTTATCATGAATCACTTTATCATCATGTGTTATCAGGAATCACTTTATCATCATGTGTTGTCATTAATCATTTTATCATCATGTTTGATCATAAATCACTTTGTCATGTTTTACCATCATGTTTTATCATAAATGACTTTATCATCATGTGTTATCATGAATTACTGTATCATCATGTTTTATCATAAAATACTTTAACATCATGTTTTATCGTCATGTGTTATCATAAATCACTTTATCGTCATGTGCTATCATAATATCACTTTATCATAATGTGATATCATCATGTGTTATCATGAATCACTTTATCACCATGTGTTATCATCATGTGTTATCATTAATCACTCTATCATCATGTGTTGTCATGAATCACTTTATCATCATGTTTGATCATAAATCACTTTATCATCATGTTTTATCATAATATCACTTTATCATCATGTGTTATCGTTTTTTTTATCATAAACCACTTCATCATCATGTGTTATCATATTATCACTTTATCATTATGTGATATCATCATGTGTTATCATAAATGACTTTATCATCATGTTTTATGATAGTATCACTTTATCATCATGTGTTATCATTTTTTATCATAAACCACTTCATCATCATATGTTATCATAATATAACTTTATCATTATCTGATATCATCATGTGTTATCATGAATCACTTTATCATGTGTTATCATCATGTGTTATCATGAATCACTTTATCATCATGTGTTGTCATGAATCACTTTATCATCATGTTTTATCATGAATTACTTTATCATGTTTTTTCATAAATGACTTTAACATCATGTTTTATCGTCATGTGTTATCATAAATCACTTCATCATCATGTTTCATCATAATATCACTTTATCATCATGTGTTATCATAAATCACTTTATCATCATGTGTTATCATTTTTTAGAACCATAAACCACTTCATCATCATGTGTTATCATAATATCACGTTATCATTATGTGATATCGTCATGTGTTATCATCATGTATTATCATAAATCACTTTATCATCATGTTTTATCGTCATGTGTTATCATAAATCACTTCATCATCATGTTTCATCATAATATCACTTTATCATCATGTGTTATCATAAATCACTTTATCATCATGTGTTATCATTTTTTAGAACCATAAACCACTTCATCATCATGTGTTATCATAATATCACGTTATCATTATGTGATATCGTCATGTGTTATCATCATGTATTATCATAAATCACTTTATCATCATGTTTTATCGTCATGTGTTATCGTCAACATTTTGTCTCTTTGATGTTTTCAGGAGGAACACTTGCTGCCTGTGGACTTTGACGTGACGAAAACAAACAACAACAAACTTCTGGATGGATGAAATCAATCAATAAGTCAATCAATCAATTAATAAGTGTTGCATTAAAGTTCAAATGATTGTACACATTAGTCATATTTGTCTCACACACTGGAGGTAGAACAATTGTACACAAATAAATGTCTATAAATGTTTTTGTATGTATAAATGTCTAAAAATAAATATAAAATAAATGTATACAAATTTATGTCTACGAATAAATGCGTAAAAATGTCTCAAAATAAATATAAAATAAATGTATACAAATTTATGTCTACAAATAAATGTGTAAAAATGTCTCAAAATAAATATAAAATAAATGTATACAAATTTATGTCTACGAATAAATGTGTAAAAATGTCTAAAAATAAATATAATAAATGTATACAAATTTATGTCTACGAATAAATGTGTAAAAATGTCTAAAAATAAATATAAAATAAATGTATACAAATTTATGTCTACGAATAAATGTGTAAAAATGTCTAAAAATAAATATTAAATAAATGTATACAAATTTATGTCTACGAATAAATGTGCAAAAATGTCTAAAAATAAATATAAAATAAATGTATACAAATTTATGTCTACGAATAAATGTGTAAAAATGTCTAAAAATAAATATAAAATAAATGTATACAAATGTATGTCTACGAATAAATGTGTAAAAATGTCTAAAAATAAAAATAAAATAAATGTATACAAATTTATGTCTACAAATAAATGTGTAAAAATGTTTTAAAATACATGTGAACAAATAAATTAATACAAATAAAAGTATAAAAATAAGTTCATAAAAATAAATGTATACAAATACATGTTTAAAAATAAATTTTTTAAATAAATGTCTAAAAATAAATGTCTAAAATAAATGTATAAATACATGTCTGAAAATAAATGTATAAAATAAATTTATAAAAAAATGTATACAAATGTATAAAATAAATGTATAAAATACATTCGTAATAATAAATGTATAAAATAAATCAGAATCAGTGGTATATATGTATAAATATGCAGAGTCTGTAACAGGAGAGGAAACGAAGCCGAGTGGGATTGTTCAAATTGATTTCTAAATTCTTTAAAAACATTTTTTTTTAGAATTGCTGCAATAAAGTCAAACACTTTAAAGATAAAAAAAAATATTCACTACGACACAACTTGTACTTATGAAGAGAAAACCTGCAAGACTAAAATCCAACACAGGAGGGAAGTGTAAATAATAGACAACAAGGTCGAGCAGGCGCCCGAGATGCGCATGTTGACCACTAGAGGGCAGCACACTTCACATATGGACTGATGTGGAGAAGTCATAAACAAAAACAAACACCAGGAACATATTGCAAGTAAACAACACAATTTCATGATGTACACAAGATTATATATTAAATATAACACGATGTACACATGATTATATATTAAATATTAAATGATGTACACAATATTATATATTAAAGACACACGATTATATATTAAATATTACATGATAGACACATGATTATATATTAAATATTACATGATGTACACATGGTTATATATTGTATATTACATGATGTACACATGATTATATATTAAATATTACATGATGTACTGTTAGAATAATTATGTATAATTTATCACACAACTCTTATGCTTAAAGGCCGTTACTATAGTTATTATCAATTGTGCTGAAGTCGTACTTTTCTATCTGCTGACTGCCAAGGGTGAACATCGAGTACCTTGACGCAGACAAAGCAGAGACAGGGCGATATCACGAGTGTCAGCACATTTCCATTTCTGAATAATCATATATTGTGTCTAATTGGGGCTGCTGAAATTACCCCCCTTCCCTCAAAAGCAGCCTCAGTCATGTAACCAGAGACCTCCCGAATAAATAGTGGAGCACGTGGGCTGTGCCTTAGGGCGTAGGTTGGAACTTTAACTGAGTGTACAGCCCAATACTTCTCTCCTCATTGAGCAAATCTGAACTCTGTCTCTGCATGATTCCTTGCTTCTTGTCTGTTTAATAGATGTCATCAGTGTTTGAACCTGACATGTATTCATGATTATATGTTAAATATACATAATGTACACATTGTTATATACAAACCCCGTTTCCATATGAGTTGGGAAATTGTGTTAGATGTAAATATAAACGGAATACAATGATTTGCAAATCATTTTCAACCCATATTCAGTTGAATATGCTACAAAGACAACATATTTGATGTAAAAACTGATAAATTTTTTTTTTTTTTGTTGCAAATAATCATTAACTTTAGAATTTGATGCCAGCAACACGTGACAAAGAAGTTGGGAAAGGTGGCAATAAATACTGATAAAGTTGAGGAATGCTCATCAAACACTTATTTGGAACATCCCACAGGTGAACAGGCAAATTGGGAGCAGGTGGGTGCCATGATTGGGTATAAAAGTAGATTCCATGAAATGCTCAGTCATTCACAAACAAGGATGGGGTGAGGGTCACCACTTTGTCAACAAATGCGTGAGCAAATTGTTGAACAGTTTAAGAAAAACCTTTCTCAACCAGCTATTGCAAGGAATTTAGGGATTTCACCATCTACGGTCTGTAATATCATCAAAGGGTTCAGAGAATCTGGAGAAATCACTGCACGTAAGCAGCTAAGCCCGTGACCTTGGATCCCTCAGGCTGTACTGCATCAACAAGCGACATCAGTGTGTAAAGGATATCACCACATGGGCTCAGGAACACTTCAGAAACCCACTGTCAGTAACTACAGTTGGTCGCTACATCTGTAAGTGCAAGCTAAAACTCTCCTATACAAGGCGAAAACTGTTTATCAACAACACCCAGAAACGCCGTCGGCTTCGCTGGGCCCGAGCTCATCTAAGATGGACTGATACAAAGTGGAAAAGTGTGCTGACGAGTCCACATTTCAAATTGTTTTTGGAAACTGTGGACGTCGTGTCCTCCGGACCAAAGAGGAAAAGAACCATCCGGATTGTTATAGGCGCAAAGTTGAAAAGCCAGCATCTGTGATGGTATGGGGGTGTATTAGTGCCCAAGGCATGGGTAACTTACACACATGTGAAGGCACCATTAATTCTGAAATGTACATACAGGTTTTGGAGCAACATATGTTGCCATCCAAGCAACGTTACCATGGACGCCCCTGCTTATTTCAGCAAGACAATGCCAAGCCACGTGTTACATCAACGTGGCTTCATAGTAAAAGAGTGCGGGTACTAGACTGGCCTGCCTGTAGTCCAGACCTGTCTCCCATTGAAAATGTGTGGCGCATCATGAAGCCTAAAATAGCACAACGGAGACCACCGGACTGTTGAACAACTTAAGCTGTACATCAAGCAAGAATGGGAAAGAATTCCACCTGAGAAGCTTAAAAAATGTGTCTCCTCAGTTCCCAAACGTTTACTGAGTGTTGTTAAAAGGAAAGGCCATGTAACACAGTGGTGAACATGCCCTTTCCCAACTACTTTGGCACGTGTTGCAGCCATAAATTTCAAAGTTAATTATCATTTGCAAAAAAAAAAAAAAAGTTTATGTGTTTGAACATCAAATATCTTATCTTTGTAGTGCATTCAACTGAATATGGGTTGAAAATGATTTGCAAATCATTCTATTCCGTTTATATTTACATCTAACACAATTTCCCAACTCATATGGAAACGGGGTTTGTATTACATATTACATTATTTACACATGGTTATATACTAAATATACATAATGTACACCGTTATATATTATAGATACATAATGTACACATGATTATATATTAAATATTACATGATGTACACATAATTATATATTATACATACATAATGTACACATGATTAAATATTAGTATTTATTATGTGTATACAGACTATATATACAGTAACAGTACAAGTATCAATAAACATTATTTAGTATTTATAATGTGTATCTGGACTATATATACAGTAACAGTACAAGTATTAATAAACAGTATTTAGTATTTATTATGTGTATACAGACTAATATAGAGAGTAAGAGTTCGAGTACTAAAACCTGAAAACTTACTGTAGTATTTTATTGCGTCAGTACTGTCGGTCACATGACTTACTGAGGAATGTACAACATTCCTTGTTGTGCTGATAACATCTCTGTGACACACACACACACACACACACACACACACACACACACACACACACACACACACACACACACACACACTCACGTACACGTACACGTACACGCACACGCACACAAATACGTCAAATACATTTTTGAGTGTCAAATTATTATTTTCATATGTTCATCATCCAACTTCATGAATAATACTGTATTATAATAATAATGTTAATGACAATAATAATAATAGTAATGATATTAATATTAATAATAATAAATAATACAGTATAATAATAATAGTGATGATAATAATAATAATGATAATAATAATTATTATATTAGTAGTAATAATACATAATAAAATAATACAGCATAATAATGATAATAATAATAATAATAATAATAATGATAATGATGATAATAATAATAACAATAATACAAAATATATAAAAATATACAGTATAATTATATTAATAATACTGTATTATTATAATAATGTTAATGATCATAATAATAATAATAATAATACTGATGATAATAATAATAATAATAATAATGATTATTATTATTATAAAAATAATAATAATATTAATAATAATAATAACAGTAATAATAATAACAACTTATTAAATAATACAGTATAATAATAATAACAAGAGTAATATTAAAAATAATATTAATAATAATAGTTACAATAATATTAATAATAATAATAATAGTAATAATAATAATTTATAAAATAATAGAGTATAATAATAATAATAGTAATAACAATAATAATACTGATGATAATAATAATAATAATAATTATTATTATTATTATTATAAAAATAATAATAATATTAATAATAATAACAGTAATAATAATAACAACTTATAAAATAATACAGTATAATAATAATAACAAGAGTAATACTAATAATACTATTAATAATAATAGTTATAATAATATTAATAATAACAATAATAATAGTAATAATAATAATGTATAAAATAATAGAGTATAATAATAATAATAATAACAATAATAATAATAATAATATAGTAATACAAACCATTCATAAAATAGTAAAGTATAATAATAATAATAATATAGTAATACAAATAAATGATAAAATAATAGAGTATAACAATAATAATATTGAAAATATTATTAATAATAATAATAATAATAATAATAATAATACATTATAAAATAATAGAGTGCAATTATAATACTACTACTACTACTTCTACTACTACTACTACCAATACTACTACTACTGGTACTACTACTACTACTACTACTATTACTAATAATAATAATAATAATGATAATAATAATAAATTATAAAATAATAGAGTGCAATTATAATACTACTACTACTACTACTTTTACTACTACTAGTTCTAATACTACTACTACTGGTACTACT
>NC_084558.2:46703327-46753327 GCF_033978685.3 Nerophis lumbriciformis | reverse complement strand
TGTATAAGAGACAGGTCAACTATAGGTAAATAACAGGTAAAAGACAGGTAAAGGACAGATCAAAGACAGGTAAAAGACTGGTAAAGGACAGATCAAAGACAGGTAAAAGACTGGTAAAGGACAGCTATAAGAGACGGGTCAACTATAGGTAAATGACAGGTAAAAGACAGGTGAAGGACAGGTCAAAGACAGGTAAATTACAGGTATATCAGACAAGTGAAGGACAGGTATAGGAAACAGGTAAGGACAGATCAAAGACAGGTAAAGGACAGGTATAAGAGACAGGTCAACTATAGGTAAATAACAGGTAAAAGACAGGTAAAGGACAGATCAAAGACAGGTAAAAGACTGGTAAAGGACAGATCAAAGACAGGTAAAAGACTGGTAAAGGACAGGTATAAGAGACAGGTCAACTAAAGGTAAATGACAGGTAAAAGACAGGTGAAGGACAGGTCAAAGACAGGTAAATTACAGGTATATCAGACAAGTGAAGGACAGGTATAGGAAACAGGTAAGGACAGATCAAAGACAGGTAAAGGACAGGTATAAGAGACAGGTCAACTATAGGTAAATAACAGGTAAAAGACAGGTAAAGGACAGATCAAAGACAGGTAAAAGACTGGTAAAGGACGTCAGATCAAAGACAGGTAAAAGACTGGTAAAGGACAGGTATAAGAGACAGGTCAACTATAGGTAAATGACAGGTAAAAGACAGGCGAAGGACAGGTCAAAGACAGGTAAATTACAGGTATATCAGACAATTGAAGGACAGGTATAGGAAACAGGTAAGGACAGATCAAAGACTGGTAAAGGACAGGTATAAGAGACAGGTCAACTATAGGTAAATAACAGGTAAAAGACAGGTAAAGGACAGATCAAAGACATGTAAAAGACAGGTAAAGGAAAGGTAAAAGTTGGATAAAAACAGGTAGAGGAGACAGGTATAATACAGATAAATGACATGTAAAAGAAAGGTATAGGAGATAGGTGAAGGACAGGTAAATATATAAGTCATTAGTTATTCATATGTGTATATATGTTTATAATCTACATTATTATTGCATGGCACATTGTACATTATCATCATGTTTTATCTAACATATGTTTTACATATATGATCTTATATATAAGTCATTAGTTATTCACACATGTACATATGTTTATATGTTTTACATATATGATCTTATATATAAGTCATTAGTTATTCATACATGTACATATGTTTATAATCCACATTATTTTGGAAGAGTAGTTGCTTGAATGGTTTTGTTGTTATTGTGTGAATAATATACAACAACAATTGTTGATGATGTTGTTTATTCATTAATGTTGTTGTTATTGTGTGAGAAATACATAATAACAGTTGTTGATGATGTCGTGCATTGATGTTTGTTTGTTGTGCGTTGAAAATAGGAGGCAACACATCAAAGCGACAAGAACTGGAAGACCAAGTTTAGTTCTCTGAAAAAAGATTCTACCTCCAAAGACGGACACAGGTGACATTCTCGAACACATCTACATTTATTAAATATATCCAAAAATATGAAATATGTATAAACATATTTCGTATATCTAAACAAAAATAAATACATCTAAATATATTAAAAACCTCTTGTGGCGTACCGCAGTGCACAACTATTTTACCTTTATAAAAGACACAAAGTTATTAATATTCTATAATAATGACATAAATAATACACAGTTGCAGTATAAAACAAATATACTACAAACAACTATTGCTTAAACAGATTATCCTTCGAATGATAAAGTTAAAATAGTATCTTTTTTTAAGGTTAAAAAAAAAAAAATAATAATAATAATAATAAAAAAAAAAAAAAATAAATAAATAAATAAATAAATAAAAAAAATAAAATAAAAAATATATCCATCCATCCATTTTCTACCGCTTGTCCCGTTCGGGGTCGCGGGGGTGCTGGAGCCTATCTCAGCTGCATTCGGGCGGGATATATATATATATATATATATATATATATATATATATATATATATATATATATATATATGTTCAAAACTTTGTACACACTAATAGTACACACTATTTTATACTTTGTACACAATAAATAAATAAATGAAAATTAAATGAAAAATAATAGTACACACTGTTTTATACTTTGTACACACTAGTTGTACACACTATTTTATACTTTGTACACACTAATAGTACACACCATTTTATACTTTGTGCACACTAATAGTACACACTATGCAATACTTTGTACTCACTAATAGTGCACACTATGCAATACTTTGTACACACTAATAGTACATTCTGTTTAAAACTTTGTACACAATAGTACACACTATTTTATACTTTGTACACACTAATAGTACACACTATTCTATACTTTGTACACACTAATAGTACACACTATTATATACTTTTTACACTCTAATATTAAAAACTATTTCATACTTTGTACACACTAATAGTACACACTATTTTATACTTTGTACACATCAATTGAACAAACTGTTCAAAACTTTGTACACACTATTAGTACACACTATTTTATACTTTGTAGACACTAATAGTACGCACTATGCTATAGTTTGCACACACTAATAGTACACACTGTTTAAAACTTTGTACACACTAATAGTACACACTATTTTATACTTTGTAGACACTAATAGTACACACTATGCTATAGTTTGCACACACTAATAGTACACACTGTTTAAAACTTTGTACACACTAATAGTACACACTATTTTATACTTTGTACACACTAATAGTACACACTATGTTATACTTTGTACACACTAATAGTACACACTACGTTAAACTTTGTACACACTAATAGTACACACTATTTTATACTCTGTACACACTAATAGTACACGCTATGTTATAATTTGTACACACTAATAGTACACACTATGTTATACTTTGTACACACTAATAGTACACACTATTTTATACTTTGTACACACTAATAGTACACACTATTTTATACTTTGTACACATCAATTGAACATACTGTTCAAAACTTTGTACACACTAATAGTACACACTATTTTATACTTTGTACACACTAATAGTACACACTATGCTATAGTTTGCACACACTAATAGTACACACTGTTTAAAACTTTGTACACACTAATAGTACACACTATTTTATACTTTGTACGCACTAATAGTACACACTATGTTATACTTTGTACACACTAATTAGTACACACTATGTTAAACTTTGTACACACTAGTAGTACACGCTATTTTATACTCTGTACTAACTAATAGTACACGCAATGTTATAATTTGTACACACTATGTTATACTTTGTACACACTAATAGTACACACTGTTTTATACTTTGTACACACTAATTGTACACACTAATTGTACACACTATGTTATACTTTGTACACGCTAACAGTACACACTATTTTATGCTTTGTATACACTAATAGTACACACTATGTTATACTTTGTACACACTAATAGTACACCCTATGTTATACTTTGTACACACTAATAGTACAGACTATGCTATAGTTTGCACACACTAATAGTACACACTGTTTAAAACTTTGTACACACCAATAGTACACGCTATTTTATACTTTGTACACACTAATAGTACACACTATGTTATACTTTGTACACACTAATAGTACACACTGTGCTAAACTTTGTACACACTAATAGTACACGCTATGTTATAATTTGTACACACTAATAGTACACACTGTTTTATACTTTGTACACACAAATTGTACACACAATGTTATACTTTGTACACACTAGCAGTACACACTATGTTATACTTTGTACACACTGTTAAGCGCCTAGTGTTTGGATCTTAGTACATCAGGCCCACAGTGTACATTTTTGTACATATAATGTTTCCTGTAGTGTAAATGTAATGTACATACAGTATAATGTACATGTAATGTACATGCAGTATAAAGTACATGTAATGTACATACAGTATAATGTACATGTAATGTACATGCAGTATAAAGTACATGTAATGTACATAAAGTATAAAGTACATGTAGTGTAGATGTAGTGTTGTCAGTTTAAGTGTTGACATGATAGTGTGTGTGTGTGTGTGTGTGTGTGCGTGTGTGTGTGTGTGTGTGATGACGTCATACAACATGTTCCAGCCTTTCTCCAAGATGGCGTCCATCTTTACTGTGGCTCATTGCAGTGTTCTTGTGTTTCTTCCAGTGCGATCATGGAGTCGTTTGACAGGACCAACAAATTGTTCAGGAGGAGGAGGAGGACAGTTACTCTTTACACTGAAGAATAATATCACAATATTGATTATAATAACATTGATCTGAAGAATTATATCATAATAATGATCATAATAACATTGATCTGAAGAATAATATAACACTATTGATCATAATAACATTCATATGAAGAATAATATAATACTATTGATTATAGTACAATTGATATGAATAATAATATAATACTATTGATTGTAATAACGTTGATCTGAAGAATAATATGACCTGAAGATATTGGGACTTTGGATAATACTCTTACCAAGTTTGTTGCACATACATTACATATATATAGTCAAATATGCAATTTAAAATGGCATTTATGTCAAAATATTGAGGTATTCTTTCCAAATTAATTCATATCATGCATGTAATTTAGTGTGCACACACACACACACACACACACACACACACACACACACACACACACACACACACACATATATATATATTATATATATATATGTGTATATATATATATATATATATATATATATATATATATATATATATATATATATATATATATATATATATATATATATATATATCTAGTGGTTAGAGTGTCCGTCCTGAGATCGGTAGGTTGGGAGTTCAAATCCCGGCCGAGTCATACCAAAGACTATAAAAATGGGACCCATTACCTCCCTGCTTGGCACTCAGCTTCAAGGGTTGGAATCGGGGGTTAAATCACCGAAATGATTCCTGGGCGCAGCCACCGCTGCTGCCCACTGCTCCCCACTGCTCCCCTCACCTCCCAGGGGGTGATCAAGGGTGATGGGTCAAATGCAGAGAATAATTTCGCCACACCTAGTGTGTGTGTGACAATAATTGGTACTTTAACTTTAACTTTAACTTTTTATATATATATGTATGTATATATATATATATATATATATATATATATATATATATATATATATATATATATATATATATATATATATATATATATATATATATATATATATATATATATATATATATCCATATATGTACATATATGTATATATATATATATATATATAAATATATATATATATATACATATATATATATATATATATATATATATTAAAAAAAAAAAAAAAAAAATATATATATATATGTATAATGCACACATAGACTCACATATTATTGAATCGTTTGCTACTACTCAAGGTTTGCATTATCATGCTGCTATTATACTGTACATGTATTATTTATTCATCTGTAATTTGTATATTGTAGGGACATTGTGAAAGTATCAATAAAATTAATAATGCGTCAACAAGGCTCCTACTTTGGATACTAACACATGCAGTATTGCGTCAGTTGCGATTTTTGGATGTTATAACTTATATATATATATATATATATATATATATATATATATATATATATATATATATATATATATATATATATATATATATTTACATAAATATATATATATGTGTATAAATATATATTTATATATACATTTATATTTACATAAATATATATATATATACTGTATATATATACATATATATATATATATATATATATATATATATATTTACATAAATATATATATATGTGTATAAATATATATTTATATATACATTTATGTTTACATAAATATATATATATATACTGTATATATACATACATATATATATATATATATATACACCTATATATAAATATATATATATATATATAATTTTTAATATGGAAATGACACAATAAAAAAATAAAACAAAAATTATATATATATATATATATATATATATATACATATATATATATATATACAGCCTAAACACGTGTGATGTCCGTAGGAGTGTTTTCATTCATATTTGTATGTGCTATCGTAATGTAACAAAGCTAGCGTCGTTAGCATTAGCTTACATGCTAAAACGTTTACGAGTGTCTGTGTTAGTATTATTACCTTCCAATGGTATTCTTTTTCTATTGTTTCCCTTTCACAAATGCCTCAGTAAATTCACCAAAACTTCACCGTGGAGTTATTGACTCTGTTTAGCTGGTTGGAGAGCTAGCTTGCGCAGCTAGCGGGTCCATGACGATGACTTGTGTTTTGTTTGATCAGCCGTTTTACAGACACCGTTTGGAAACAATAAAGGTAGGTACGTATGATCCCTGCTGATATCAAATATCGGGATGGTATGGGACGTGATAGAGATGGTTGGGGACACACGGTGGGGCAGAAAAGAAATGAGATCAAAATGAGCGGTCAGACGTTTTGAAGAGAATGTTTATTGGATCATTGCCATGAGAAGAGACGATGGACACGTCCCAGCAAAGGAGAGAAGGTGAAGAGGATGGAGTTCATACATAAAATACATCTTTCTACCGTTTCTCCATCAGTGGTCCAGCACTCGGCACCCGACTGTGCTGATAAATATAGAGACAAGTCGTCTGTGGTGAAGTACTGGACTGGAGAGCTTATAGTCGACCGAGGTGTGGCTGAGCAGCGTTTCCATGGCGCCCCCTACCATGCCTACATGATGCCGCAGGACGACAGCGGGTTGGCCACGTGGCAGGTGCAGGCCGACTGGCAGTACTGCCGCACCGTCTGGTAGCAGCTGCGGTCGGCGTCCCCGCCCCACTGCACCGGCCCGTTGGGGTCGGCGGGCAGCCGGCTCAGGATGCTGGTGTTGATGGCGAGGGCCGCCAGGCCGTAGTCGGTGAACAGCACCGTCTCGCGGCGGCAGGTGGGGCAGGAGATGAACTTGTACTTGGGACACGACTCGTAGAGGATCTGCAGGCACTCCTCGCACACCGAGTGCAGGCAGGACAGGATGCGAGGGCGCTTGCCGGCGAAGTTGTAGGTGTGTCCGCAGGTGGGGCAGTCTAGGGGCTCGCAGGCCGCGCTCGGCCCCGAGGACGAGGACGCGGACGACGAGGTGGAGGAGGAGCGCAGCACGTACTGGTTGACGATGACGTCCTCCATCTTGAAGTGGAACTGGTGGTAGCAGATCTCGTTGGCACTGGTTTTGCGCGGCGCTAAGAAGCTGGGCTCCCTGCGCAGGGTCGGGGCCGGAGGGGGCGCCACGGGCCTGGCGGGCGGCGGCGCCGCCATGTCCAGCGTCAGGTCACCGCAGGCCTGGTTGACGATGATCTGGCCTTCGCCGCCCCAGGCCACCCTGGGCGGCGGGGCGAAGCGGGGCTGGGTGACGGGCACGGCGCACTCCCTGGGGAACTTCTCCGACTGGATGATCTTGACCGTGTCCATGGGGATGGCCACCGGCTGACGCCTGAGGCAAGACATGGTGTCTGGGAAGAGGACCACAAAGAGGCTCGGGAAAGGAGCGCCTGCTGCCGCCGGGCTCAAGTCAGCCATTGGAGGGCACGTGGGGACGGATGACTGCCTCCATGGTGCCTTTACAGACCCCGCCCCCAATCCTGTTGCCCGCTGCCGTCAGCCTGAGTCCTTGTGACCGCTCTATTATTGTTATTAGTATTATTATTGCTGTGACTGTGGGGGGTTGGCGGGAAGCAGAGTTGAGCCAGAGCACCTTAAGGATCAGCAGCTTATGGTTTGCAAAAAGCAGCACCTACTGAAGATGTCCCATACATCTATACATACATCTATGCCTCCCTTGATCTATGTATCAAGATTTGGATTTATGTAGATACTTTCTGTTCACAAGTCCTCCCAGGTGAGAGTGAGAAGGAAGCGGTCCGTCTTCAGAGGGTTTCGTGTCCTCAGGTGCGTCTTCCTGCCGTACAAAACACAACAAAGCCAGCAGTTAGGATTATTGATGATTGATTATTGGCAAGAACTTTGTGTCGCTGTGGTGACAGGAAATGATCTTCGTACTTTGCTGTCAAGGTGTTCAGGGATTAAAGGATGATTATTATTTGCATTGTTCAATAAGTCGGTCATCTAATAAGTCAGTCATCTAATAAGTCCGTCATCTAATAAGTCATCCATATAATATGTCAGTCATCTAATAAGTCAGTCATCTAATAAGTCGGTCATCTAGTAAGTCAGTCATCTAATATGTCAGTCATCTAATAAATCAGTCATCTAATAAGTCAGTCATCTAATAAGTCAGTCATCTAATATGTCAGTCATCTAATATGTCAGTCATCAAAGAAGTCAGTCATCTAATAGGTCCGTCATCCAATAAGTCAGTCATCTAATATGTCAGTCATCTAAGAAGTCAGTCATCTAGTAAGTCAGTCATCTAATAAGTCAGTCATCTAATAAGTCCGTCATCTAATAAGTCCGTCATCTAATATGTCAGTCATCTAATAAGTCAGTCATCCAATAAGTCAGTCATCTAATATGTCAGTCATCTCATAAGTCAGTGATCTAATAATCAGTCATCTAATATGTCAGTCATCTAATAAGTCAGTCATTTCATAGGTCAGTCATCTAAAAAGGCAGTCATCTAATATGTCAGTCATCTAATATGTCAGTCATCTAATAAGTCCGTCATCTAATAAGTCAGTGATCTAATAAGTCAGTCATCTAATAAGTCAGCCATCTGATAAGTCAGTCATATAATAAGCCAGTCATATAATAAGTCAGTCATCTAATAAGTCAGTCGTCTAATAAGTCAGTCACCCACTATGTCAGTCATCTAATAAGTCAGTCATCTAATAAGTCAGTCATCTAATAAGTCAGTCATCTAATAAGTCAGTCATACACTATGTCAGTCATCTAATAAGTCAGTCATCTATTAAGTCAGTGATCTAATAAGTCAGTCATCCACTATGTCAGTCATCTAATATGTCAGTCATCTAATAAGTCAGTCATCTAATAAGTCAGTCATCTAATAAGTCAGTCATCTATTAAGTCAGTCATCTAATAAGTCAGTCATCTAATAAGTCAATCATCTAATAAGTCAGTCATCTAATAAGTCAGTCATCTAATATGTCAGTCATCTCATAGGTCAGTCATCTAATAAGTCAGTCATCTAATAAGTCAGTCATCTAATAAGTCAGTCATCCACTATGTCAGTCATCTAATAAGTCAGTCATCTAATATGTCAGTCATCTAATAAGTCAGTCATCTAATATGTCAGTCATCTAATAAGTCAGTCATCTAATATGTGAGTCATCTAATAAGTCAGTCATCTAATAAGTCAGTCATCTAATATGTGAGTCATCTAATAAGTCAATCATATAATAAGTCAGTCATCTAATAAGTCAGTCATCTAATAAGTCAGCCATCTAATAAGTCAGTTATCTAATAAATCAGTCATCTAATAAGTCAGTCATCTAATAAGTCAGTCATCTAATATGTCAGTCATCTAATATGTCAGTCATCAAAGAAGACAGTCATCTAATAGGTCCGTCATCCAATAAGTCAGTCATCTAATATGTCAGTCATCTAATAAGTCAGTCATCCAATAAGTCAGTCATCTAATATGTCAGTCATCTCATAAGTCAGTGATCTAATAATCAGTCATCTAATATGTCAGTCATCTAATAAGTCAGTCATTTCATAGGTCAGTCATCTAAAGAGGCAGTCATCTAATATGTCAGTCATCTAATAAGTCAGTCATCTAATAAGTCCGTCATCTAATAAGTCAGTGATCTAATAAGTCAGTCATCTAATAAGTCAGCCATCTGATAAGTCAGTCATATAATAAGCCAGTCATATAATAAGTCAGTCATCTAATAAGTCAGTCGTCTAATAAGTCAGTCACCCACTATGTCAGTCATCTAATAAGTCAGTCATCTAATAAGTCAGTCATCTATTAAGTCAGTCATCTCATAAGTCAGTCATACACTATGTCAGTCATCTAATAAGTCAGTCATCTAATATGTCAGTCATCTAATATGTTAGTCATCTAATAAGTCAGTCATCTAATATGTCAGTCATCTAATAAGTCAGTCATCTAATAAGTCAGTCATCTAATAAGTCAGTCATCTATTAAGTCAGTGATCTAATAAGTCAGTCATCCACTATGTCAGTCATCTAATAAGTCAGTCATCTAATAAGTCAGTCATCTAATAAGTCAGTAATCTAATAAGTCAGTCATCTAATAAGTCAGTCATCTATTAAGTCAGTCATCTAATAAGTCAGTCATCTAATAAGTCAATCATCTAATAAGTCAGTCATCTAATAAGTCAGTCATCTAATATGTCAGTCATCTCATAGGTCAGTCATCTAATAAGTCAGTCATCTAATAAGTCAGTCATCTAATAAGTCAGTCATCCACTATGTCAGTCATCTAATAAGTCAGTCATCTAATATGTCAGTCATCTAATAAGTCAGTCATCTAATATGTCAGTCATCTAATAAGTCAGTCATCTAATATGTGAGTCATCTAATAAGCCAGTCATCTAATAAGTCAGTCATCTAATATGTGAGTCATCTAATAAGTCAATCATATAATAAGTCAGTCATCAAATAAGTCAGTCATCTAATAAGTCAGCCATCTAATAAGTCAGTCATCTAATAAGTCAGTCATATAATAAGTCAGTCATCTAATAAGTCAGCCATCTAATAAGTTAATCATCTAATATGTGAGCCATCTAATATGTCAGTCATTTAATAAGTCAGTCATCTAATAAGTCAGTCATATAATAAGTCAGTCATATAATAAGTCAGTCATCTAATAAGTCAGTCATCTAATATGTCAGTCATCTAATAAGTCAGTCATATGATAAGTCAGTCATCTAATAAGTCAGTCATATAATAAGTCAGTCATATAATAAGTCAGTCATATAATAAGTCAGTCATATAATAAGTCAGTCATCTAATAAGACAGTCATCTAATATGTCAGTCATCTAATAAGTCAGTCATATGATAAGTCAGTCATGTAATAAGTCAGTCATCTAATATGTCAGTCATCTAATAAGTCAGTCATATAATAAGTCAGTCATCTAATAAGTCAGCCATCTAATAAGTTAATCATCTAATATGTGAGCCATCTAATATGTCAGTCATTTAATAAGTCAGTCATCTAATAAGTCAGTCATATAATAAGTCAGTCATATAATAAGTCAGTCATCTAATAAGTCAGTCATCTAATATGTCAGTCATCTAATAAGTCAGTCATATGATAAGTCAGTCATGTAATAAGTCAGTCATCTAATAAGTCAGTCATCTAATAAGTCAGTCATCTACTAAGTCAGTCGTCTAATAAGTCAGTCATCTAATAAGTCAGTCATCTAATATGTGAGTCATCTAATAAGTCAGTCATATAATAAGTCAGTCATCTAATAAGTCAGTCATATAATAAGTCAGTCATCTAATAAGTCAGTCATCTAATAAGTCAGCCATCTAATAAGTCAGTCATCTAATAAGTCAATCATCTAATATGTGAGTCATCTAATATGTCAGGCATTTAATAAGTCAGTCATCTAATAAGTCAGTCATATAATAAGTCAGTCATATAATAAGTCAGTCATACACTATGTCAATCATCTAATAAGTCAGTCATCTATTAAGTCAGTCATCTCATAAGTCAGTCATACACTATGTCAGTCATCTAATAAGTCAGTCATCTAATATGTCAGTCATCTAATATGTTAGTCGTCTAATAAGTCAGTCATCTAATAAGTCAGTCATCTATTAAGTCAGTGATCTAATAAGTCAGTCATCCACTATGTCAGTCATCTAATATGTCAGTCATCTAATAAGTCAGTCATCTAATAAGTCAGTCATCTAATAAGTCAGTCATCTATTAAGTCAGTCATCTAATAAGTCAGTCATCTAATAAGTCAATCATCTAATAAGTCAGTCATCTAATAAGTCAGTCATCTAATATGTCAGTCATCTCATAGGTCAGTCATCTAATAAGTCAGTCATCTAATAAGTCAGTCATCCACTATGTCAGTCATCTAATAAGTCAGTCATCTAATATGTCAGTCATCTAATAAGTCAGTCATCTAATATGTGAGTCATCTAATAAGTCAGTCATCTAATATGTGAGTCATCTAATAAGTCAATCATATAATAAGTCAGTCATCTAATAAGTCAGTCATCTAATATGTGAGTCATCTAATAAGTCAGTCATCTAATATGTCAGTCATCTAATAAGTCAGTCATCTAATAAGTCAGTCATCTAATAAGTCAGTCATCTAATAAGTCAATCATCTAATAAGTCAGTCATCTAATAAGTCAGTCATCTAATAAGTCAATCATCTAATATGTGAGCCATCTAATATGTCAGTCATTTAATAAGTCAGTCATATAATAAGTCAGTCATCTAATAAGTCAATCATCTAATATGTGAGCCATCTAATATGTCAGTCATTTAATAAGTCAGTCATATAATAAGTCAGTCATCTAATAAGGCAGTCATCTAATAGATGACTGACAGGGCGGCATGGCGTAGTGGGTAGAGCAACCGTGCCGGAAACCTGAGGGTTGCAGGTTCGCTCCCCGCCTCTTACCATCCAAAAATTGCTGCCGTTGTGTCCTTGGGCGGGACACTTCACCTTTTGCCCCCGGTGCCACTCACACCGGTGAATTGAATGATAGGTGGTGGTCGGCGGGGCCGTTGGCGCAAATTGCAGCCACGCTTCCGTCAGTCTACCCCAGGGCAGCTGTGGCTATGAAAGTAGCTTACCACCACCAGGTGTGAATGATTGATGGGTTCTACATGTAAAGCGACTTTGGGTACTTAGAAAAGCGCTATATAAATCCCAGTTATTATTATTATTATTATTAATAAGTCAATCTTCTACTTCCTGTAGAGAACATTTCTACTAATATAGATGTTTGGTCTACAAGGCAGGTGACAGAACTTTTTGTCACTTCCTGTCAACACTTCTCCCAACATGTCAGAAGACAAGACTTGTGAAAGGCACGAAGGAGAAGAACCATTTTGTGCAGACTGAGCAGAGGAGGAGCGACCTACTTGAGCAATGAAGCACATTTCTACTTCTCCTTTTTTCATGCGCGTATTGCTCCTCCCTGCACGCGTCACATGACCTGTTAGCAGCCGCCATGTTACATCTCTCCATCCTCACACCGCGCATGCAACACACACGCTCACTGTGTGGCTTTGCTCTGACACACACCTACGTAACACACACACACGTAACACCCGTGTAACACTTATGTAATACTTGTGTAATACACAACTAATACACACGTAACACGCGTAACATAAGCGTAACACACCTGTTCCAAACACATAACACTTACATAATACACATATAACAGACGTAACACACATGTAACACACGCAACATAAGCGTAACACACCTGTTACAAACACATGACACTTATATAATACACATATAACAGACGTAACACACATGTAACAGACGTAACACACATGTAACACACGTAACATAAGCATAACACACGTTACAAACACATAACACTCATGCAATACGCGTGTAACAGACGTAACACACATGTAACACACGTAACACACATGTAACACACGTAACATAAGCATAACACACGTTACAAACACATAACACTCGTGCAATACGCGTGTAACAGACGTAACTCACATGTAACACACATGTAACACACATGTAACACACGTGTAACACAAATGTAACACACATGTAACACACACATAACACACACGTAATAAACACAGGTAACATACACAACAAAGATGTAACACACATGTAACACACATAACAAAACATACGTAACACACACACGACACAGCCGTAACACACATTTCACTCACGTAACAGACATAACACACATGTTACAAACATGTAACACACGTGTCCATCCATCCATGTTCTACCGCTTGTCCCTACTTACACTCACATAAAACACATTACTGTACATTCACGTAACACTCACGTAACCCTCACGTAACACACAGGTAACAAACAAGTAACACATGTGGAATAAACATTAACACACGTTACACACCCGTAACACACAGGTAACACACGGCACACATTACTGTACACTCACGTAACACACAAGTAACACACAGGTAATACACATGTAACACACACATAATATTCGGTTAACACTCATATAACACATGTTACTGTACACTCGCATAACACTCACGTAACACACAGGTAATACACATAGCACATGTTACTGTGCACTCACGTAACACTCATGTAACACACATGTAACACACATGTAACACACTTTACTATACACTCAGATAACCCTCACGTAACACACAGGTAACAGACAGGTAATACATGTTACTGTAGAGTCGTGTAACACTCACGTAACACATATGTAACACACAGGTAATACACACAGTAAACACACGTGTAACATTCATGTAACACTCGTAACAAATGTTACTGTAGACTCATGTAACACACAGTTAACACACATAACACACTTTACTGTACACTCAGGTAACACTCATGTAACACACGTAACACGTGTTACTTTACACATGAGTAATACTCATGTAACACACACATAAAACACATTCATATACACTCAGGTAACACTCACGTAACACACAGGTAACACCCATGTAACACACAGGTAATACACACAGGTAACACACATAATATTAACATAACACTCACTTAACACATGTTACTGTAGACTCACGTAACACACAGGTAACACATGTAACACATGTTACTGTACACTCGGGTAGCACCCATGTAACACACAGGTAATACATTCGTAACACACATTACTGTACACTCACGTCACACTCATGTAGCACACACGTAACACAGGTTACTGTATGCTCACATAACACTCATGTAACACACGCGTAACACACGTTACTGTACACTCACGTAACACTCATGTAACACACATGTAACACAGGTTACTGTATGCTCACGTAACACTCACGTAACACACGCGTAACACACGTTACTGTACACTCACGTAACACTCATGTAACACACATGTAACACACATATAACAAATGTTACTGTACACTCAGGTAACACGTAGCACATAGGTAACACAGGTTACTGTATGCTCACGTAACACTCACGTAACACACAGGTAACATACAGGTAATACATACGTAACACACATTACTGTACGCTCACGTAACACTCACGTAACACACAGGTAACACATGTAACACATGTTACTGTACACTCGGGTAACACGTAGCACATAGGTAACACAGGTTACTCTATGCTCACGTAACACTCACGTAACACACAGGTAACATACAGGTAATACATACGTAACACACGTTACTGTACGCTCACATAACACTCATGTAACACACAGGTAACACGTAACACACAGGTAACTCAGGTAACACTCACACAAAAATAAGTTGTTGTGCTCTCAGACCGGATCAGAGTGCTCTAAGTCTGTGAGCTGAAGTGATGAAGATGCTTGGATGAAAGGGAAAGGGAAAGTGAAAGTGAAAGTGAAAGTGAAAGTGAACGTTCAGGGCTAAAGATAGAACCTAACGACGTATTTTTAAAGAATTAAAAGCTTCAATAAAAAGCCAAACATTTCTCTCTGTTGCAACTGAGTCAAAAGTATTGGGACAGCTGGTTACTGCACCAAATGAACGCCTGGTTAAATGTGAGCTTCAAAAACATTGGCCGTGCAGCGCTCCTGTGTTGCCACGGTGACGCTCTTCTCAGACCCTGAAAGTGACTTGAAATTTCTCACGCAGCTCTGTCACACACACCCAGCGTACCCTCAGGCTGGTGGAGAGAGACTTGTGTCCCATGACCTATCCAAGGTCAGCACTAGTGACCTTAGACTCGATTGCACCAATCGAACGCAGCCTGGCAGTCACGTGACCACAGTCCAACCACACGCTGTAAAAAGTGAGCTAACTTCAATTTTTACTCACAAAGTAAGAAAAACTACACTAAAAACTTTGTTCATCTTTTAGCTAGCATATGCTAACGTTAGCCTGCTGTGAGGTCACACATACAATACTGTGCTTCTACTGTACTTGTGTAGTAGTGAGTAGTACTACTTCACAACTCAACCTTGTCTAGTACTTGAGTACTTTCTTCTCTCTGTTCTACAATCAAAACATACATGATGATTTCAAACTCAATGATTTCAGACACAATGATTTCAAACTTCATGATTTCAAACATGATGATTTTAAACAAAATGATTTCAAACATGATGATTTTAAAACTTCATGATTTCAAACAAGGTGATGTCAAACACGAGGATTTTAAACACAATGATTTCAAACATGATGATATCCAATATAATGATTTTATACACGATCATTTCACACATAAAGATTTTGAAGACAATGATTTCAAACATGATGATTTTAAACATAGTGATGTCAAACATGATCATTATAAACAAATTGATTTCAAAAATGATGATTTTAAAACTTAATGATTTCAAACATGGTGATGGCAGACATGATGATTTTATGCCTGATGATTTCACACTTGATGATTTTAAAGATGATGATTTCAAACATGATTTTAAACATGATGATCTCAAACATAGTGATGTCAAACATGATCATTTCAAACACAATGATTTCAAACATGATTTTAAAACTTAATGATTTCAAACAAGGTGATGTCAAACACGAGGATTTTAAACACAATGATTTCAAACATGATGATTTCAAATATTATGATATCCAATGTAATGATTTTATATATGATGATTTCACACATACTGATTTTAAAGACGATGATTTCAAACATGACGATTTTAAACATGATGATTTTAAACATAGTGGTGTCAAACATGACCATTTCAAACACAATGATTTCAAACATGATGATTTTAAAACTTACTGATTTCAAACATGGTGGTGGCAGACATGATGATTTTATACATGATGATTTCACACGTAATGATTTTAAAGATGATAATTTTAAACATGATTTTAAACATAATGATCTTAATAAACATAATGATGTCAAACATGATCATCTCAAACACAATGATTTCAAACATAATGATTTTAAAACTTGATGATTTCAAACAAGGTGATGTCAAACACGAGGATTTTAAACACAATGATATCCAATATAATGATTTTATGCACAATCATTTCACACATAATGATTTTAAAGACAATGATTTCAAACATGATGATTTTAAACATAGTGATGTCAAACATGATCATTATAAACACAATGATTTCAAACAAGATGATTTTAAAACTTAATGATTTCAAACACGGTGATGGCAGACATTATGATTTTATACATAATGAAATCACACGTACTGATTTTAAAGATGATGATTTTAAACATGATGATCTTAAACATAGTGATGTCAAACATGATCATTTCAAATACAATGATTTCAAACATGATGATTTTAAAACGTACTGATTTCAAACATGGTGATGGCAGACATGATGATTTTATACATGATGATTTCACACGTAATGATTTTAAAGATGATGATTTAAAACATGATTTTAAACATAATGATCTTAATAAACATAGTGATGTCAAACATGATCATCTCAAACACAATGATTTCAAACATAATGATTTTAAAACTTAATGATTTCAAACAAGGTGATGTCAAACACGAGGATTTTAAACACAATGATATCCAATATAATGATTTTATGCACAATCATTTCACACATAATGATTTTAAAGACAGTGATTTCAAACATGATGATTTTGAACATAGCGATGTCAAACATGATCATTATAAACACAATGATTTCAAACAAGATGATTTTAAAACTTAATGATTTCAAACACGGTAATGGCAGACATTATGATTTTATACATGATGAAATCACACGTAGTGATTTTAAAGATGATGATTTCAAACATGATTTTAAACATGATGATCTCAAACATAGTGATGTCAAACACGAGGTTTTTAAACACAATGATTTCAAACATGATGATTTCAAACAATATGATTTCCAATATAATGACTTTATATATGATGATTTCACACATACTGATTTTAAAGATGATGATTTCAAACATGACGATTTTAAACATGATGATTTTAAACATAGTGGTGTCAAACATGATCATTTAAAACACAATGATTTCAAACATGATGATTTTATACATGATGATTTCAAACAATGATTTCAAACATGATGACTCTAAAACTTAATGATTTCAAACATGGTGATGTCGAACACAAAGATTTTTTTACGCAATGATTTCAAACGTGATGATTTTAAAACCTAACGATTTCAAACATGATGAATTTAAACACAGTGATGTCAAACATGATCAATTCAAACACAATGATTTCAAACATGATGATTTCAAAACTTAATGATCTCAAACATGGTGATGGCAGACATCAGGGTTTCCCGCAGCGCTTTGTTGTTAAGGCGGCCGCCTTAACAACAAAGAGCCACCGCCTAAACTAAAGTCTTAACAAGCTGCTCATTACACCCAGCATTGTCCCGCCCACACAACCATCTGATTGGTTCCACGCAGAGCGGTAACAGCCAATCAGCAGTGCGTATAAAGTCAGTGCTCAGGCAGGCACAGAGAAGAGACGGTGGGTGAGCAGGTCGGTGTTTAGCAGGTAAACATCAGGCAGCGGACTCTCCCCAAATCATAATAAACTCCTCCCAGTCAACTACTAGTAACATCACTTTGAGCCCGTTGACCTTCTAGAAACATAAGCGGCAGCTCAGCTCGCTGGCAGTCCTTGAAGTGAAGGCGAATTCGCTTTTAGCGTAACGTTAGCTCACTGTGCGGTGTGTGTGTGTGTGTGTGTTGCAGACAGCAAAACCCTGTCTGTCTGAGAGAAAGACAATCATTACTGACCTACACTTAACAACAAAGTTATTTCACTTGACCTTTTTCTGTGTTGAAGCAGCAAAAAAGGACATTATGTTAAATGAAGAGTTTCTGTCTCTGATAGTTGATATAATAATGTAACTGCATCATTAAGAACTCCATGGTGTTCAGGGATGAATAGTCTCTCCTATTGCTGTTGTACTATCTTTTCAGCTATAGTTACATTAATCATTAGTAATGTAGCAGCCTAGGTTTGAATGGCAGGGTCCCTGCTATCACATGTTGATCAAAATATAACATTCACATAATAAAAATCAACTACAGGCTTCCCAAATGCTGTAATAAAGAAGCATGATGAGTTGAACATATGTCAGCATGTGTACCCACTTTGAACTCTTTTTCTCCAAACGCTTACTGCAAACGCTTACTTACAGTAAGTCATTAATTTGACTTTGTAAGTCATTATTTTGACTTAGTAAATTACTAAGTCATAATAATGACGTACTTAGTATCTCAGGTAACGAGGGCTGTTTTGTTTTTACTTTACGAAAAAATATCAAGATATATATCGTATATCGCCATTCAGCAAATGGAGCAGAAAACACAACCAAAAGTTGTAGGCTTTTTCATGCGACGAAGACGGCCTACTTCACTACAGTTTGTAGTCTATTGCCCCCCCCAGGCTGTGGTGGCAGCGACGAGGTGGAGACGTGATGGCGACAGGCCGAGGCCCCTCCCACCTCCAAAGACATGCACCCGGGGATAGGCCCCTCCCACCTCCAAAGACGTGCACCTGATAGGTTGATTGTCAAAACTAAATTGTCCCTAGTGTGTGAATCTGTGTTGGCCCTGTCATGAGGTGGACACTTGTCCAGGGTCTACCCCACCTTCCTTGTCCAGGGAACACCTGTCTGTCCCTAAATAAGCAGGTCTGTCCCTTAATGAACAGCTGTCTGTCCTTCAATGAACAACTGTGTGTCCCTTGAAGAACACCCGTCTGTCCCTCAATGAACACCCGTCTGTCATTCAATGAACACCTGTCTGTCCCTCCATAAACACCTGTCTGTCTCTCAATGAACACCCGTCTCTCCCTCAATAAACACCCGTCTGTCCCTCAATTAACACCCGTCTGTCCCACAATAAACACCTGTCTGTCTCTCAATGAACACCCATCTCTCCCGCAATGAACACCCGTCTGTCCCTCAATAAACACCTGTCTGTATCTCAATGAACACCTGTCTCCCGCTCAATGAACAACAGTCTGTTGCTCAATGAACACCTGTCTGTCTCTCAATAAACACCCGTCTGTCCTTCACTGAACACCTGTCTGTCCCTCAATGAACACCTGTCTGTCCCTCAATGAACACCCATCTGTCCCTCAATAAACACCTCTCTCTCTGTCAATGAACACTCATCTCTCCCTCAAAGAAACACCCGTCTGTCCCTCAATAAACACCTGTCTGTATCTCAATGAACACCTGTCTGCCGCTCAATAAACAACAGTCTGTCGCTCAATGAACACCTGTCTGTCTCTCAATAAACACCCGTCTGTCCTTCAATGAACACCTGTCTGTCCCTCAATGAACACCCGTCTGTCCCTCAAAGAAACACCTGTCTGTCCCTCAATAAACACCTGTCTGTCTCTCAATGAACACCCATCTCTCCCTCAATGAACACCCGTCCGTCCCTTAATGAACACCTGTCTGTATCTCAATGAACACCTGTCTGTCGCTCAATGAACAACAGTCTGTCGCTCAATGAACACCTGTCTGTCTCTCAATAAACACCCGTCTGTCCTTCAATGAACACCTGTCTGTCCCTCAATGAACACCTGTCTGTCCCTCAATGAACACCTGTCTGTCCCTCAATAAACACCTGTCTGTCTCTCAATGAACACCCATCTCTCCTTCATATAAACACCTGTCTGTCTCTCAATGAACACCCATCTCTCCCGCAATGAACACCCGTCCGTCCCTCAATAAACACCTGTCGGTATCTCAATGAACACCTGTCTGCCGCTCAATGAACAACAGTCTGTTGCTCAATGAACACCTGTCTGTCTCTCAATAAACACCCGTCTGTCCTTCAATGAACACCTGTCTGTCCCTCAATGAACACCTGTCTGTCCCTCAATGAACACCCGTCTGTCCCTCAATAAACACCTGTCTGTCTCTCAATGAACACCCATCTCTCCCTCATAGAAACACCCGTCTGTCCCTCAATACACACCTGTCTGTCTCTCAATGAACACCCATCTCTCCCTCAATGAACACCCATCTGTCCCTCAATAAACACCCGTCTGTCTCTCAATGAACACCTGTCTGCCGCTCAATGAACAACAGTCTGTCCCTCAATAAACACCTGTCTGTCTCTCAATGAACACCTGTCTCTCCCTCAAAGAAACACCTGTTTGTCCCTCAATAAACACCTGTCTGTCTCTCAATGAACACCCATCTCTCCCTCAATGAACACCCGTCTGTCCCTTAATGAACACCTGTCTGTCTCTCAATGAACACCCATCTCTCCCTCAATGAACACCTGTCTGTCCCTCAATAAACACCCATCTGTCCCTCAATTAACACCCGTCTGTCCCACAATAAACACCTGTCTGTCTCTCAATGGACACCCATCCCTCCCGCAATGAACACCCGTTTGTCCCTCAATAAACACCTGTCTGTATCTCAATGAACACCTGTCTGCCGCTCAATGAACAACAGTCTGTCGCTCAATGAACACCTGTCTGTCTCTCAATAAACACCCGTCTGTCCTTCAATGAACACCTGTCTGTCCCTCAATGAACACCTGTCTGTCCCTCAATAAACACCTGTCTGTCTCTCAATGAACACCCATCTTTCCCTCATAGAAACACCCGTCTGTCCCTCAATAAACACTTGTCTGTCTCTCAATGAACACCTGTCTCTCCCTCAAAGAAACACCTGTTTGTCCCTCAATAAACACCTGTCTGTCTCTCAATGAACACCCATCTCTCCCTCAATGAACACCCGTCTGTCCCTTAATGAACACCTGTCTGTCTCTCAATGAACACCCATCTCTCCCTCAATGAACACCTGTCTGTCCCTCAATAAACACCCGTCTGTCCCTCAATGAACACCCGTCTGTCCCTCAATAAACACCTGTCTGTCTCTCAATGAACACCCATCTCTCCCTCATAGAAACACCCGTCTGTCCCTCAATACACACCTGTCTGTCCCTCAATAAACACCCGTCTGTCCCTCAATGAACACCCGTCTGTCCCTCAATAAACACCTGTCTGTCTCTCAATGAACACCCATCTCTCCCTCATAGAAACACCCGTCTGTCCCTCAATAAACACCTGTCTGTCTCTCAATGAACACCCATCTCTCCCTCATAGAAACACCCGTCTGTCCCTCAATACACACCTGTCTGTCTCTCAATGAACACCCATCTCTCCCTCAATGAACACCCATCTGTCCCTCAATAAACACCCGTCTGTCTCTCAATGAACACCTGTCTGTCCCTCAATGAACACATGTCTGTCCCTCAATGAACACCCGTCTGTCCTGACTAGGTTCCATATCAGCCAGTAGTAAAAAGACAGTCAGAGTGCAAAGAGGTTTTATGTTGTTATGATTATGTAACGTGTTGGATTTAATCCTCTGGCTTCAACACTTCATGCTCACTTGCCAGCGATATAGCATTTTTAAATATATATATATATACACATACAGTATATATACACATGCATATATATAAATATATATCCAATTTCAAAGTGATACTGCCTCCTGACATCTGTCGGCCATTTTGCACTTGATTCCCGCTAAGTGGAGTGTGATGTGCGGCGGCGGCCAGAAGAAGAAGAAGAAGAAGAAGAAGAAGGCAGCAAAAAAATATGAGCCCCTGCATTTTGTGATTGATTGATTGATTGATTGTTGATTAATTAAGTGGGAGGAAGTAGAATATGTCAGAATGTGTGTGTGTGTGTGTGTGTGTGTGTGTGTGTGTGTGTGTGTGTGTGGTTTGATGGGGGTGGGGTGGGGGAGGGGGGGGTAGGGTTGTGTTATGCAATAGCAACATTGTGACCAACATGGACACTTCACTACATGCTGAGTCTGCAAATAGACATTTTTTTAAACTCATCAACATGATGGACACACACACACACACACACACACACACACACACACACACACACACACACACACACACACACACACACACACACACACACACACACACACACACACACACACACACACACAGAAGCTTCTAGAACATCACGCATCATCATCCTCACCTGCCTGGGATGCAGAGACAAGATGGAGGTCCTTCCCGCCTCCTCTCTCCGCTCTCGCCCTCCTGCCTCCTCGTGATGGCGTCGATGGCGCTGACAAAGATGGCGTCCGAGCTCCTGCACTCATCTCCTGCACCACAGCGTCATGTCTCCTTCCTCTCCTTTTCCTGCTTCCTCTGCTCCCTCACAACACCTCCTCCTCCTCCTCCTCCTCCTCACTGCTGCACATGCGCACTGTGCTCTCTCTCTCTCTCTCTCTCTCTCTCTCTCTCTCTCTCTCTCTCTCTCTCTCTCTCTCTCTCTCTCTCTCTCTCTCTCTCTCTCTCTCTCTCTCTTCTGCACTGCAGTGTTTGCAGGCAGCAAACTGAAAAAGAACGCTTTCAGTTCAGCCAATGAGAAACATCAACACACACACACACACACACACACACACACACACACACACACACACACACACACACACACACACACACACACACACACACACACACACACACACACACACACACACACACACACACACACACACACAGATGTAATCTCCAAAGTGCAGGGAAAAGCGAACGGAGCGTAAAGTCGCTGACTAATGGTCAAAATGCTGAGTGGACGCTTTAATCCCGACATGAATTATGGAAAGTGTCAAAGTAGGCGTGTCCACGCCAACATCAATAATACCAGTAGCAAAGGTAGCCTCGCTATGGAATGTTACTGGCGTGGAGAGATCAATGTTTTCACAAATATTTTTGTGTTTTATTGATGTGGTCTAAATAGAGCTGCCAAAGATAATATGATTGTTTCATCTTTATCGTCGTCATTGTCAGTATTATTATTATTATTGTTGTTGTTGTTATTATTTTATTATTGTTGTTGTTATTATTATTTTTATTATTATTGTTGCTGTTATTATTATTGTATCATTATGATTTTATTGTTTGTTTGTTTGTTGTTGTTATTATTATTTTAATTATTATTATTAGACTTAGACTTAGACTTTCTTTTTATTGTCATTCAAATTTGAACTTTACAGCACAGATAAGAACGAAATTTCGTTACATATGCTCATGGTAGTGCAGGATAAAAATGCAATACGGTGCATATATAAATAAATAAATATATATAAATAATATATAAATATACATATATAAAATAAATAAATATATATATAAATATATATAAATAAATAAATAGAATACTGTACAGATAAATATATTGCACTTTTTCACATGCGTGTTATTATTAATTTAATATTGTTATTATTATCATTAGTGTAACTAATGTTTTTATTATTATTATTTTATTATTGTTGTTATTATTATTGTATTATTATTATTGTTATTGTCAATTTAATATTGTTGTTATTATCATTAGTATAATTAATGTTTTTATTATTATTTCTTTATTATTATTATTTTATTATTGTTGTTATTATTATTTTATTATTATTTTAATTAATATTATTGTTATTTTTAATGTAGTATTGTTGTCATTATCATTTGTATAATTAATGTTTTTATTATTATTATTATTATTTTATTATTGTTGTTATTATTATTATGCTTTATTTATTATTATTGTTATTATTAATGTAATATTGATGTTATTATCATTAGTATAGTTATTGTTTTTATTATTATTATTTTATTATTATTATTTTGTTATTGTTGTTATTATTATTTAATTATTATTTTAATTATTATTATTGTTATTATTAATTTAATATTGTTGTTATTATCATTAGTATAATTAATGTTTTATTATTTTATTATTATTTTATTATTATTATTTTATTATTGTTGTTATTATTATTTTTATTATTATTATTGTTATGATTAATTTAATATTGTTGTCATTATCATTAGTACAATTAATGTTTTCATTATTATTATTTTATTATTATTATTTTATTATTGTTGTTATTATTATATTATAATTATTTTAATTATTATTATTGTTATTATTAATTTAATATTGTTGTTATTATCATTAGTATAATTAATGTTTTTATTATTGTTAATATTTTATTATTACACTACAAACTTTTTTAACTTAATGAACTCGTCTGCAGAGCAAATTGACTGTAAATCCCCAAAACACATTTTACATACATATATATATATATATATATATATATATATATATATATATATATATATATATATATATATATATATATATACATATATACATATATATATATATATATATATATATATATATATACCGCTCGAGTGCAGCTGGGATAGGCTCCAGCACCCCTCGCGACCTCGAGAGGGACAAGCGGTATAAAATGGATGGATGAAGTGTATGGAGAATAAATAACAATATATACATATGACTTTTTTCTCTATTAATTAACATTTTAATTACATTTTTTCTTCGTTTTTAGAAAGTGACTGAGATAGGCTCCAGCACCCTCCGTGACTCCACAAAGGGACAAGCAGTAGAAAATGGATGGATGGATGGACTATAAAGGTGTGTTTTTAATTTTCCCACAAAAAAATCGTATAATTCATTCATGAATCTATTCAGTTGGATTGTTTAAGATTACATTTCACAACTGAATCGATTTTTGGACAATTTGACAAATTGTGGTCAAATGTAATCTCTTTAATTTTCATTAAATTCATTTAATTTTGGCACATCCATACTTTCATCGTATATTTTTGTTTCTATATTATATCATATTCAACAATAGGATTAATGTACAATCTAATAGATTATTGCAAATGTTAACTGATTAATTTATACTTTTCCTACATATTTTATTCTGACACATCTTGTGTTGCAATTAGAGAATAAAACCAAGTCATGTCATTTGACTTCATACAAAGTTTGGCCGATGGATGCGAAATTAAACTTATCAGCTTTGTGTGAGGTGAAATATGAAGAATCAAACATTAATAACAATAATTAAAAAAGGATATCACTTATTAACCACAGTTAAAACGTCACTCTTATATAAACAAAGCAACAGTGTCCTCTAGCGGCAAGTTAGGAGAGTACATTTTTATTTCTGTTTTGTCGATCATGAAAAACAAAGCAACATTGCCCTCTAGCGGCAAGACGGGAAAGTACATTTTCATTTCTGCCTGAGACGACTAAAGTGTGAATGAAAAACGAGACTTTGGACTTTGGACTGAGGCAAGACGTTTAATACCACGTAGTTAGCATGAATAACTGTCCCACAGGTCAAGGCAGATAATAAAAAAAAACAATAACAATTGTGAGTGAAATGAGTTTTAAAGTGCCGCTCGTTCAACAGGACAGAAGACCGGGTCACGTCGGTAAACGCTGTGCTAGCCGTAGTAGCCGTGGAAGAAGATGGCCACGCACAGCAGGACGATGGCGTTGCCGTTGACGACGTTCCTCCACCGCGGCGCTTCTGTCGTGTCCGTCAGCTTTTTCTGAAGCTCCGCCTTCTCCTCCTCGCTGAGCTTGGCGGCCTTCTGCTGCTGCAGGCCGCAGAAACACGCCAGGGCCTTCTTGCAGGGGCCCGCCTCCTCCTCCTCCGCTTCTGGAACATCAGAGATGGTTTGTGGCCAGGGTGTCATGTGACCCCCCCCCCCCCTCGCAGCCAGCAGGTGGCAGTGCATTTGATTTGGTACTTTCTGCGGTGGTTGCCAAGGAGACCGATCTCCCAGAGTAGACTGAGGGCGCTAAGACTAATTGTTTGCTACAATCCAATCTTGGCCATTAAAAGTATTTTTTTCCAAGAGAAGCCAAACACTTGATGGCCCCTCCCCCTGGCGGGAGAAGTGGGGGGGTGGTGTGCCTGGCGGTTCTATGCGATGACAATATTAATGATTGTGAAGATTTCCGAACGAAATCGCAAAAACTGGAGAACATCTCAGAGAAGCTTTCCACTCTGCAGGGCGAGATTACGACGAATGTAGGAGCCAGGAAGGGACAGTTAGAGTGGACTGTAGTATCGGCACAAAGATCTACTCGCCCTAACCCGTATCCCAATCTGCATTTTGGCCCCTCCCCCTCCATGCTATTCCAGGAGATCCCTGCAGTGAGACTCTCTTCAAGTACTACTGCTCCTTCAAGTACTACTGCTTGTTCAAGTACTACTACTTGTTCAAGTACTACTGCTCGTTCAAGACCTACTGCTTGTTCAAGTACTACTGCTTGTTCAAGTACTACTACTTGTTCAAGTACTACTGCTTGTTCAAATCCTACTGCTTGTTCAGGTACTACTGCTTGTTCAAGTACAACTACTTGTTCGAGTAATACTGCTCGTTTAAGTACTACTGTTCGTTCAAGTATTACTGCTTGTTTAAGTACTTCTGTTCGTTTAAGTATTACTGCTTGTTTAAGTACTACTGCCCGTTCAAGTACTACTGCTCGTTCAACTACTACTACTTGTTCAAGTACTACTGCTCGTTCAAATACTACTGCTCGTTCAAGTACTACTACTTGTTCAAGTACTACTGCTCACTCAAGTACTACTGTTTGTACAAGAACTACTGCTTTTTCAAGTACTACTGTTTGTACAAGTACTACTGCTCATTTAAATACTACTGCTTGTTCAAGTACTATTGCTCGTTCAAGTACTACTGCTCATGCAAGTACTACTGCTTGTTCAAGTACTACTGCTCGTTCAAGTACTACTGCTCACTCAAGTACTAATGCTCACTCAAATACTACTTCTTGTTCAAGTACTACTGCTCGTTCAACTACTACTGCTCACTCGAGTAATACTGCTTGTACAACTACTACTGCTCACTGAAGTACTACTGCTTGTTCAAATATTACTGACCGTTCAAGTACTACTGCTTACTCAAGTACTACTGCACGTTCAAGTACTACTACTTGTTCAAGTACTACTGCTCACTCAAGTACTACTGTTTGTACAAGAACTACTGCTTTTTCAAGTACTACTGTTTGTACAAGTACTACTGCTCATTTAAATACTACTGCTTGTTCAAGTACTATTGCTCGTTCAAGTACTACTGCTCACTCAAGTACTATTGCTCACTCAAGTACTACTGCTCGTTCAAGTACTACTGCTCATGCAAGTACTACTGCTCACTCAAGTACTACTGCTCACTCAAATACTACTTCTTGTTCAAGTACTACTGCTCGTTCAACTACTACTGCTCACTCGAGTAATACTGCTTGTACAACTACTACTGCACACTCAAGTACTACTGCTTACTCAAGTACTACTGCTCGTTCAAGTACTACTGCTTGCTCAAGTACTACTTGTTTGTACAAGAACTACTGCTTGTTCAAGTACTGTTTGTACAAGTACTACTGCTTGTTCAAGTACTATTGCTCGTTCAAGTACTATTGCTCGTTCAAGTACTACTGCTCACTCAAGTACTATTGCTCCCTCAAGTATTACTTCTTCCGCAACCCGGAGATGGCACTCCACCCTTTTCCGGGCGAGAACCATGGACTCGGACTTGGAGGTGCTGATTCTCATCCCAGTCGCTTCACACTCGACTGCGAACCGATCCAGTGAGAGCTGAAGATCCTGGCCAGATGAAGCCATCAGGACCACATCATCTGCAAAAAGCAGAGACCTAATCCTGCAACCACCAAACCAGATACCCTTGACTGCGCTTTAGAAAGTATGTCGATAAAAGTTATGAACAGAATCGGTGACAAAGGGCAGCCTTGGCGGAGTCCAACCTTCACTGGAAACGGGTCCGACTTACTGCCGGCAATGCGGACCAAGCTCTGACACTGATCATACAGGGAGTGGACCACCACAATCAGACAATCCGATACCCCATACTCTCTGAGCACTCCCCACAGGACTTCCCGGGGTACACGGTCGAATGCCTTCTCCAAGTCCACAAAGCACATGTAGACTGGTTGGGCAAACTCCCATGCACCCTCAAGGACCCTGCCGAGAGTATAGAGCTGGTCCACAGTTCCACGACCAGGACGAAAACCACACTGTTCCTCCTGAATCCGAGGTTCGACTATCCGGCGTAGCCTCCTCTCCAGTACACCTGAATAGACCTTACCGGGAAGGCTGAGGAGTGTGATCCCACGATAGTTTGAACACACCCTCCGGTTCCCCTTCTCAAAGAGAGGAACCACCACCCCGGTCTGCCAATCCAGAAGTACCGCCCCCGATGTCCACCTGATGTTGCAGAGTCTTGTCAACCAAGACAGCCCCACAGCATCCAGAGTCTTAAGGAACTCCGGGCGGATCTCATCCACCCCCAAGTACTACTGCTTGTTCACGTACAACTGTTTGTCCAAATACTACTGCTCGGTCAAGTACTACTGCTGGTCCACAGGAAGAATACATAACCATGAAAGTACACAGGTATCAAGTGTTTTCTGGCAAGTAAGTATGAGTACAGGTTTTTGGATTGCAGTAAAACATTCTGAAAGAGTTGACGTTGATGAAGTACCTTCAATTTCCATGTTGTCGTCATTTTCTACCCAGTCGTCTTTTTCCAAGTCGACTCTTTCATCCTCACAGTTCCTCAGACTCCAACACAGGCGGTACAACTTTAGACACAAACACATAGTTAGCCAAGGTGCTACAGGCGGTAGAGGAGTTGAATACAACTTTAGACACAAACACAGGTAGTTAGCCAAGGCGCTACAGGCGGTAGAGGAGTTGAATACAACTTTAGACACAAACACAGGTAGTTAGCCAAGGTGCTACAGGCGGTAGAGGAGTTGAATACAACTTTAGACACAAACACAGGTAGTTAGCCAAGGCGCTACAGGCGGTAGAGGAGTTGAATACAACTTTAGACACAAACACAGGTAGTTAGCCAAGGTGCTACAGGCGGTAGAGGAGTTGAATACAACTTTAGAGACAAACACATAGTTAGCCAAGGTGCTACAGGTGGTAGAGGAGTTGAATACAACTTTAGACACGAACACAGGTAGTTAGCCAAGGTGCTACAGGTGGTAGAGGAGTTGAATACAACTTTAGACACAAACACAGGTAGCTAGCCAAGGTGCTACAGGCGGTAGAGGAGTTGAATACAACTTTAGACACAAACACAGGTAGCTAGCCAAGGTGCTACAGGCGGTAGAGGAGTTGAATACAACTTTAGACACAAACACAGGTAGCTAGCCAAGGTGCTACAGGCGGTAGAGGAGTTGAATACAACTTTAGACACAAACACAGGTAGTTAGCCAAGGTGCTACAGGCGGTAGAGGAGTTGAATACAACTTTAGACACAAACACGGGTAGTTAGCCAAGGTGCTACAGGCGGTAGAGGAGTTGAATACAACTTTAGACACAAACACATGGTTAGCCAAGGTGCTACAGGCGGTAGAGGAGTTGAATACAATTTTAGAGACAAACACATAGTTAGCCAAGGTGCTACAGGCGGTAGAGGAGTTGAATACAACTTTAGACACAAACACAGGTAGTTAGCCAAGGTGCTACAGGCGGTAGAGGAGTTGAATACAACTTTAGACACAAACACAGGTAGTTAGCCAAGGTGCTACAGGCGGTAGAGGAGTTGAATACAACTTTAGACACAAACACAGGTAGTTAGCCAAGGTGCTACAGGCGGTAGAGGAGTTGAATACAACTTTAGACACAAACACAGGCAGTTAGCCAAGGTGCTACAGGCGGTAGAGGAGTTGAATTCAACTTTAGACACAAAGACAGGTAGTTAGCTAAGGCGCTACAGGCGGTAGAGGGGTTGAATACAACTTTAGACACAAACTTATGGTTAGTTGGCCAAGGTGCTACAGGCGGTAGAGGAGTTGAATACCACATAAGACACAAACACAGGTAGTTAGCCAAGGCGCTACAGGCGGTAGAGGAGTTGAATACGACTTTAGACACAAACACAGGTAGTTAGCCAAGGTGCTACAGGCGGTAGAGGAGTTGAATACAACTTTAGACACAAACACATGGTTAGCTAAGGTGCTACAGGCGGTAGAGGAGTTGAATACAACTTTAGACACAAACACAGGTAGTTAGCCAAGGTGCTACAGGCGGTAGAGGAGTTGAATACAACTTTAGACACAAACACGGGTAGTTAGCCAAGGTGCTACAGGCGGTAGAGGAGTTGAATACAACTTTAGACACAAACACGGGTAGTTAGCCAAGGTGCTACAGGCGGTAGAGGAGTTGAATACAACTTTAGACACAAACACAGGTAGTTAGCTAAGGCGCTACAGGTGGTAGAGGAGTTGAATACAACTTTAGACACAAACACGGGTAGTTAGCCAAGGTGCTACAGGCGGTATAGGAGTTGAATACAACTTTAGACACAAACACATGGTAGTTAGCCAAGGTGCTACAGGCGGTAGAGGAGTTGAATTAAATTTTAGACACAAACACAGGTAGTTAGCTAAGGTGCTACAGGCGGTAGAGGAGTTGAATACAACTTTAGACACAAACACATGGTAGTTAGTCAAGGTGCTACAGGCGGTAGAGGAGTTGAATTAAATTTTAGACACAAACACAGGTAGTTAGCTAAGGTGCTACAGGCGGTAGAGGAGTTGAATACAACTTTAGACACAAACACAGGTAGTTAGCCAAGGTGCTACAGGCGGTAGAGGAGTTGAATACAACTTTAGACACAAACACAGGTAGTTAGCTAAGGCGCTACAGGTGGTAGAGGAGTTGAATACAACTTTAGACACAAACACGGGTAGTTAGCCAAGGTGCTACAGGCGGTAGAGGAGTTGAATACAACTTTAGACACAAACACATGGTTAGCTAAGGTGCTACAGGCGGTAGAGAAGTTGAATACTACTTTAGACACAAACACAGGTAGTTAGCCAAGGTGCTACAGGCGGTAGAGGAGTTGAATACAACTTTAGACACAAACACAGGTAGTTAGCCAAGGTGCTACAGGCGGTAGAGGAGTTGAATACAACTTTAGACACAAACACATGGTTAGCTAAGGTGCTACAGGCGGTAGAGGAGTTGAATACAACTTTAGACACAAACACAGGTAGTTAGCCAAGGTGCTACAGGCGGTAGAGGAGTTGAATACAACTTTAGACACAAACAGGTAGTTAGCCAAGGTGCTACAGGCGGTAGAGGAGTTGAATACAACTTTAGACACAAACACAGGTAGTTAGCTAAGGCGCTACAGGTGGTAGAGGAGTTGAATACAACTTTAGACACAAACACGGGTAGTTAGCCAAGGTGCTACAGGCGGTAGAGGAGTTGAATACAACTTTAGACACAAACACATGGTAGTTAGCCAAGGTGCTACAGGCGGTAGAGGAGTTGAATTAAATTTTAGACACAAACACAGGTAGTTAGCTAAGGCGCTACAGGTGGTAGAGGAGTTGAATACAACTTTAGACACAAACAGGTAGTTAGCCAAGACGCTACAGGCGGTAGAGGAGTTGAATACAACTTTAGACACAAACAGGTAGTTAGCCAAGGTGCTACAGGTGGTAGAGGAGTTGAATACAACTTTAGACACAAACACAGGTAGTTAGCCAAGGTGCTACAGGCGGTAGAGGAGTTGAATACAACTTTAGACACAAACACAGGTAGTTAGCCAAGGTGCTACAGGTGGTAGAGGAGTTGAATACAACTTTAGACACAAACACAGGTAGTTAGCCAAGGCGCTACAGGCGGTAGAGGAGTTGAATACGACTTTAGACACAAACACAGGTAGTTAGCCAAGGTGCTACAGGCGGTAGAGGAGTTGAATACAACTTTAGACACAAACACAGGTAGTTAGCCAAGGTGCTACAGGTGGTAGAGGAGTTGAATACAACTTTAGACACAAACACATGGTTAGCTAAGGTGCTACAGGCGGTAGAGGAGTTGAATACAACTTTAGACACAAACACAGGTAGTTAGCCAAGGTGCTACAGGCGGTAGAGGAGTTGAATACAACTTTAGACACAAACACAGGTAGTTAGCCAAGGTGCTACAGGCGGTAGAGGAGTTGAATACGACTTTAGACACAAACACAGGTAGTTAGCCAAGGTGCTACAGGCGGTAGAGGAGGTCCGTACGTGTTTGTCAGGGATGGGCTTGGTGAGCAGGGACACTCCCAGGATGACCAGACAGGACAGCACGAAGAGGACGATGCTGAAGTAGAGGTAGTGGACACCACAGATGATGGTAGGACAGTTGCTGGGCTCCACACAGCTACCAGTCCCGTATACAAACTCACTAATCATCCTGGTCAGACCCACCAGGAGACCCACCAGGAGGCCATAAAAAGCACCCTGAGAGCCAAAGGAGAGAAAGAGCACAATAATGATGTCATCATCATGTGGTTAAAATATACTCTTTTTATTTGTAACACAATTACATCACTTATTGTCACACCTAGATAAAATTTGTTGTAGTTATATATATATATATATATATATATATATATATATATATATATATATATATATATATATATCAGTGACGTGCAGTCACTAGAGGCAGGTGAGGCGGGGCCTCACCTGCCAACATGGAAAGAAAAAAAATGTAATTTTTTTTTATTTTTATTAAATTGTTATATGTATCTAGTGATTATACTATAAAGTTATTTTCCATTTAACTTCACCAGTTTTAGATTATTTTTATTCAAAATCGCTGAATTTTCACATTTGCCGTTCAAATACTGAGAAGAGACGGTGCGGTGAACAGCAGCCAGTTGAGGCACGTCACTCAGTGCCGCAACATGGATTGCGCAATGACTCGGCTAACTGCTGGCCTGCTGTGCAGTGAGACTGTATTGCTACCGGTATATGAATTATATTATACATTTCCATAGTTTAGTTAGCTGAGGTATATAATGTACAGTGTATTTTGTCAACAACTGTATGTGTGTAAAGTATTTCTTGTGCTGAGCGATCATAAAACGGCTGCAAAAGACGCACTGGCTGAGGCTCGCCTCCTGCACCCCCGCCGTAGAATTGTTATATCAACTAAAGCCCACACTTAAACTTTCCACGTGCAAGATTGAATCTATTTAAAAAAATTATTTCATAAGAAGCCAAAAAGTGCAAAAACAATAATGTTGGTGTTGGAGGAGTTGTGAATGACTGCAGGGACACAACATTAGATACACCTGCAGACTGCAGGTGTATCTAATTCACAACTACTCCAACACAAACATTATTGTTTTTGCACTTTTTGGCTTCTTATTAAATAACTTTTGTAACCTATTTTCATGGGCTTTCCTCTTTGTGATGTTAAGTTCCTGTTATGCGCTGTTATACAGTATATGCCTTGAGCTCTTATTTTGAAGGCGCTAAGAGCGGAAGTGACGACACGTTGGAGTGGAGCGGAAGTTTTTGAAAGAAGGTAAATAAAGTGGTCCTCGTGTAAACTGGAGCCTCCGTGTTTGTTATTTTGTAGTTTCATACAGTATAGGCGACATTTATAAACCCTCGGTTACACTTTTTTAAATAGATTCAATCTTGCACGTGGAAAGTTTAAGTGAGGGCTTTAGTTGTGGACTTCATTTCTAAGTAAAGGTAAGATCATAATAACGTTTTTTTTTTAATTAAATGTGCTTTTTTGTGTGCTACAGTTTGTATGTGTAAAGTTAAAGTTAAGTTAAAGTACCAATGATTGTCACACACACACTAGGTGTAATGAAATTTGTCCTCTGCATTTGACTCATCCCTTGATCACCCCCTGGGATGTGAGGGGAGCAGTGGGCAGCAGCGGCGCCGCGCCTGGGAATAATTTTTGGTGATTTAACCCCCAATTCCAACCCTTGATGCTGAGTGCCAAGCAGGGAAGAATGCTGGTATGAGCTTTTAAACATAACCCGTTAACTGCTGCCAATCAAATGGTGAATAAGATACTCTTTAGGGTTCATATGTTTGTAAATCTGACTGTGATGAAGTCAGTGCCTCACCAGTCATCAACCTCACCGTACGTCACTGATATATAGATATATATATATATATATATATATATATATATATATATATATATATATATATATATATATATATATATATATATATATATATATATATATATATATAAATAAATAATGATAAATGGGTTGTACTTGTATAGCGCTTTTCTACCTTCAAGGTACTCAAAGCGCTTTGACACTACTTCCACATTCACCCATTCACACACACATTCACACACTGATGGAGGGAGCTGCCATGCAAGGCGCTAACCAGCACCCATCAGGAGCAAGGGTGAAGTGTCTTGCTCAGGACACAACGGACATGACGAGGTTGGTACTAGGTGGGGATTGAACCAGGGACCCTCGGGTCGCGCACGGCCATTCTACCACTGCGCCACGCCGTCCCTATAAAATGTATAATAAAAAATAATATATATATATATATGGTCAAATCCAGGTTGTTACCTTGATTTGACCATTTCTACAACACAAATACAATGTTGAAACAACGTGCTTTTTGTCAGCGTTTAATCAATGTTGGGTTCTGATTGAACTATTTTTACAACACAAATACAACGTTGAAACATCATGCTTTTTGTCTACCTTTAATCAATGTTAGGTTATGACCTTGATTTGACTATTTCTACAACACAAATACAACGTTGAAACAAAGTGCCTTTTGACAACGTTTATTAAATGTTGGGTTCTGATGTTGATTTGACCATTGCATTTTGGTCAATTCGCAACCAATATTATACATATACAAATACAAACCCCGTTTCCATATGAGTTGGGAAATTGTGTTAGATGTAAATATAAACGGAATACAATGATTTGCAAATCCTTTTCAACCCATGTTCAGTTGAATGCACCACAAAGACAACATATTTGATGTTCAAACTCATAAACTTTATTCTTTTTTTGTAAATAATAATTAACTTAGAATTTCATGGCTGCAACACGTGCCAAAGTAGTTGGGAAAGGGCATGTTCACCACTGTGTTACATCACCTTTTCTTTTAACAACACTCAATAAACAATTGGGAACTGAGGAAACTAATTGTTGAAGCTTTGAAAGTGGAATTCTTTCCCATTCTTGTTTTATGTAGAGCTTCAGTTGTTCAACAGTCCGGAGTTTTTTTGGGAAGCTGTTCTTGTACCCAATCATGGCACCCACCTGTTCCCAATTAGCCTGTACACCAGTGGGATGTTCCAAATAAGTGTTTGATGAGCATTCCTCAACTTTATCAGTATTTATTGCCACCTTTCCCAACTTCTTTGTCACGTGTTGCTGGCATCAAATTCTAAAGTTAATGATTATTTGCAAAAAAAAAATTGTTTATCAGTTTGAACATCAAATATGTTGTCTTTGTAGCATATTCAACTGAATACGGATTGAAAGTGATTTAAAAATCATTGTGTTCCGTTTATATTTACATCTAACACAATTTCCCAACTCATATGGAAACGGGGTTTGTACAACATTGAAACAACATTATTTTTGTCAACGTTCATTCAATGTTAGGTTGTGACGTTGATTTGACATTGAATTTAGGTCATTTCTCAGCCAACAACGTGAATCTAACGTTAGACATCGACGCTGTATCAATTTACAAATACAACTATTTTGCAATGTTGTTTCAACGTCAGTTTTAAAAGACGTGTACGTATAATCAATGTCTAGTGCCTGCTGGGTTTAACGCCATGTTGTTGAAATGAACCCAAAATAGTAGTTTTGCATACTAATACGACTGATTACAATAACCTTTGTGGAGGGAGATGGGGCCAGCGCTGTCTGCAGGAGCAAAGGTCACCGCCTCTGTCCATGGTGCTGAGGACAGAGCACCATCAGACGGGGGCGTGGCAGTGCTGACGGCGAGACACAGCTGGCAGGTGATTAGATTTCACAGGTGGCACGTGTTAATCTAATCATCTGTTGTCTAACATTAAGCGGCCGGGAGCAGGAAGGGAAAGAGGATACGGACGTGACTGAAAACTTTTGTAAAAACATTATTATTAAAACCTTGTTAAAACCTCCTGCGCCGTGTCTGACAGTGGGCCGGCTAGGAAGCGACTTCCGCAACCTTGTTGTATAATACCAGCGTTGCTAACGCCGTTACTTTTACTGGTGACAAGTAAGACGAACAATTATGTTTATTTACGTCACAACGCCGTTACCGATGTGTTCTAATTTAACGTGGCACGCTACTTTTGATGGGGTTCCATGTCAACATGGCAGAAGCACAATACAGGAAGTAACTTCTTATTAATGAAGGCAACAAGAACCAACACACTAAAATTAATTTCATATCAAATAGAAGAAGGCAACAGCACACAGCAAACCACATGCAACACACACTACTACTCGGAGGGAATAACGAACAACAAATCAATGATTAAGGCGCAATCGCCCTCTGTGGACAAGGAGACTACAGCCATGGAAGCACATTCAATCTATTTAATAACACAATCAGACTCAGATGGCAACAGGCACTGCATTTTAAAGGCACACACACGCTCTGCTCTCATGAAACGTCTCTCAACTGCATATGGCAGATATTTGACATTTTCTGTTTTTGTAAGTTAGACATCCATTTCTTTTTTCTGGTAATTAATAACATGTATTCAAGAGTAAATGTGTTAATATTTAAAGCACTTCTGTGGTGAAGTATAACCACTAACTATCGTTTTTAAAAGTAGTTTTCGGAACAGTGCAGATAAATTTGGATGAAATGCTTGTGGTAAAAGTCTTCTTTGCGCAACATTTCAAGACCTTTGCTCAGTCCTTCTTTACGGGGACGATAAAGCGAGCAGAGTTCAGCCGGCGTGTTTTTCTATGCGCCAGTAAAGGAATTGCATGCTGGGAACTCACAGACTCATTGACACGCTTGCAGAAGATGGCCAGCACGAAGACGGCGGCCACAGGCGGCGTGAGGTAGCTGGTGATGGACTGGATGTAGTCGAAGAGCTGACCGCTCTGAGCCGACTGCACCACGGGGAGCCAGGCCACGCTGACGCCGATCATGGCCAGGATGAAGACTCTGCAGGAAGCAAACACGTCACCAAGTCGCAGCGTGGACGCCAGGAAAGGACGGCGGCGTTTTGCTTCACCTGCCGGCGATCATCAGCTCCTTTTCAGAGGCCGAGTGCCGCATCTTGGCGTAGATGTCCATGGTGAAGAGCGTGCTGGCGCTGTTGAAGATGGACGTCAGCGAGCTCATCAGAGACGCCAGCATGACTGACAACATGAGACCACGTAGACCTAGGCACACAAATACTCTTGTTATATTGAATACATGATGTGTGTATTATTTATATATACATATTATTATAAAGTAGTTTATATTGAATACATGATGAGTGTATTATTTATATATACATATTATTATATGAGTTTATATTGAATACATGATGTGTGTATTATTTATATATACATATTATTATAAAGTAGTTTATATTGAATACATGATGAGTGTATTATTTATATATACATATTATTATATGAGTTTATATTGAATACATGATGTGTGTATTATTTATATAAACATATTATATATTTGTTTGTATTGAATACATGATGTGTGTATTATTTATATATACATATGATTATATATTACTTTATATTGAATGCATGATGTTTGTATTAATTATTTATACATATTATTGTATATTAGTTTATATTAATTAAATGATGTGTGTATTATTTATATATACATATAATCCTATATTATTTTATATTGAATACATAATTTGTGTATTATTTATATATACATATTGTTATATATTAGTTTATATTGAATACATGACGTGTGTATTATTTATATATACATATTATCCTATATTAGTTTATATTGAATACATGATTTGTGTATTATTTATATATACATATGTTTATCTATTAGTTTATATTGAATGCATGATGTGTGTATTAATTATTTATGCATATTATATATTAGTTTATATTGAATACATGATGTATGTATTATTTATATATACATATTTTTGTATATTATTTTATATTGAATACATGATGTGTGTATTATTTATATATACATACTATTATATATTAGTTTATATTGGATGTATGATGTATATAAATGTATATATACATATTATTATATATTAGTTTATATTGAATACATGATGTGTTTATTATTTATATATACATATTATATATTAGTTTATATTGAATACATGATGTGTATATTATTTATATATACAAATTATTATATATGGGTTTATATTAAATACATGATGTGTGTAATATTTATACATACATATTATTATATATTAGTTTTTATTGAATACATGATGTGTGTATTATTTATATATACATATTATTATATATGAGTTTCTATTGAATACATGTGTGTATTATTTATATATACATATTATTATATTTTAGTTTATATTGAATACATGATGTGTGTATTATTAATATATACATTTTAAATATGAGTTTATATTGAATACATGATGTGTGTAATAATTATTTATACATATTATTGTATATTAGTTTATTTTGAATAAATGATGTGTGTATTATTTACATATATACATTATCATATATTAGTTTGTACTGAATACATGATGTATATATAGTTATATATACATATTATTATATTTTAGTTTCTATTGAATACATGATGTGTGTATTTTTTATAAATACCTTTTATTATATGTTAGTATATATTGAATACATGATGTGTGTATTAATTATATATACATATTATTATATATTAGTTTTTGTGTCCACTAGTCAGTCAGTACTTCTTCCAGTCAACTAATCAAACAATATTGCTTTTAGGATAAGATTATGAACGGGGAACCTACGTGGCTAAAATGCAGAACTTTACACAAAGTAACACAAGTGAAATGTAATGGAAAAGTAGAAATTACCAACAAGTACTACGAATCGTGCACTAAAGGATTGCACTATAGTATACATAGAAAAATAATACACAATGTATAGATAAATAATACAACAAGTCACACTAAGTATTGCACACAATGAAAAAAAACAACCAACAGTCATCACATAAGTGTGTTGTAAAGTCTAATGCACTATGAATGTAACAGTTTCATGCACCGTGGATGTAACAGTCTAAAGTAGTGTGAATGTAAGAGTCTAATTCACTGTTTATGTAACAGTCTAATATACTTTGGATGTATCGGTCTAATGCACTGTGGATGTAACAGTCTAATGTACGGTGGATGCAACAGTCTAATGCACTGTGGATGTAACAGTCTAATGTACGGTGGATGCAACAGTCTAATGCACTGTGGATGTAACAGTCGAATGCACTGTGGATGTACCAATCTAATGCACTGTGGATCGAACAGTCTAATGCACTGTGGATGTAACAGTCTAATACACTGTGGATGTAACAATCCAATCCACTGTGTATGCATAAATCTAATGCACTGTTGATGCAACGGTCTAATGTACTGTGGATTTAACAATCTAATGTCCTGTGGATGTAACAGTCTAATTCACTGTGGATGTAACAGTCTAATTCACTGTGGATGTAACAGTTTAATGCACTGTGGATGTAAAAGTCTAATGCACTGTGGATGGAACAGCCTAATGCACTGTAGATGTAACAACCTAATGCACTGTGGATATAACACTCTAATATTAAAGACTTTACTCAGGGTTTCCACAGTGCCGTACATGGGGCGAGAAGAATTGGATGTCATGGATGTCAACTTGGTCAACATCCTTCTGTTCTTGATGCAGCTAGTGGGCAGCCTATGATGTAGTCTTCTAATCTCTTTATTAAGTATTTTCCTGTCTCTGAGCCTGCTGCCCCCACCCCAGCAAACGACGGCATAGAACACCACAGAAGCTACCACAGTGTCATCAAAGTAGTGATACGCACACCCCGAAGGACTTCAGTCTCCTCAGAAGGTAAGGGCCACTAAATGCATCCCTTCTTGTACAGGTGAGTCCAGTGGTGGAGCTCTTTTGTCTTGCTGCTGCTCAAGTGAAGGTGCACACCTGTTTAAGAAGCCTGAGCTGACTTCTGATATTCCTGTTTGCTCCCCTCAGACACACAACCCAGCACTCCGCAGTCACCCGAGAACTTCTGCAGATTCTCAGTTTCAATCCATCTTTAGATGGCAGCGGTTAAAAAGTGAGGTACAGTATCGAGCATTAACAAGGAAGATGAGAGCACCATTCCTTTGGGAGCCCCAGGCTACAAACTACCAAATCTAAAGAACAGTCACACACCCTCACGTTGTGTAGTCTGGCCAAGAGGTAGTTGATGATCCATGGTCCAACCACTGCCTCTTCCAGTTTCAGTTGAATAGTGTTGGAAGAAGAAGTCAAAGAACATGACCTTCACTGTACTTCTAGTGGTCTACAAGTGGTTGAGGTCCCTTGAACACCAGCTGACAACTCACAGTATGGACCAGGAGCAGTGTTGCTACAGCTGCATGACAAAGAATGGAAACATGTTGCCTACGCGTCCAGATAGAGAAGGAGGTTCTAGCCAGTACCTTCGGATGTGAAAGATTCCATCTGAATGTTTATGGCCACACCTTTGAGGTGGAAACAGATCATAAACCCCAGGTGTCGATCATGTCAAAACTACCCACTGACTGTCCGAGGCATGATGATATGACTCTAAATATATGGCGTGGATATGATCCACACACATTTTCTCCTGCAGTAGATACAAATCAAAGAGCAGACAAAAAGGAAGAAGGCTGAAATACAGGCTCTTGTGGACATGATGGTGTCACCCTTGCAGTTTCAGAAGACAGACCAGACAAGATCAGAAAAGAGACTGACGCAGACCAGACCATGAGAACTCCATCCATCCATTTTCTACCGCGTATTCCCTTTGGGGTCGCGGGGGGCGCTGGAGCCTATCTCAGCTACAATCGGGCGGAAGGCGGTGTACACCCTGGACAAGTCGCCACCTCATCGCAGGGCTAACACAGATAGACAGACAACATTCACACTCACATTCCTACACTAGGACCAATTTAGTGTTGCCAATCAACTTATCCCCAGGTGCATGTCTTTGGAGGTGGGAGGAAGCCGGAGTGCCTGAAGGGAACCCATGCAGTCACGGGGAGGACATGCAAACTCCACACAGAAAGATCCCGAGCCCGGAATTGAACCCAAGACTACTCAGGACCTTCGTATTGTGAGGCAGATGCACTAACTCCTCTGCCACCGTGCTGCCCCATGAGAACTCTAAAAGAGCTAATACTGAGAGGATGGCCTGAACCAAGGCAAATATATCCGGCTGAAACACGGGACTACTGGACGTCTAGAACAGAACTTACTGTTGTGGATGGCATCATATTCAAAAGGAACAAGTACGTCGTTCCACTTGTGATGAGAACAGAAATGTTGCACATAAGGATTTTGGGAAAAGAAACATGCAAACGGAGGGCACGCAAAGTGACTTACTGACTACCAAAGATCACCGACTTCGGTCATACCACCCCTGCATGTGAGCTCTGGCTCATATTTAGACCCAAACAGTGGGGCAGGGCCACTGATGCCACTCCCTCTGCCCAAACATTATCACAGAGATTTTGTATTTTGTAGGGATACAGAATTTGTACTCCTGCTGTAGGAGCACATGCATTCAGAAGAGGAGCTACACTAACATGTTTAGATACCGGTTTCGACTTCCTGCCTACAGTCTTTAATTTCTGCTGAGCTTTTGTTCCATCTTAAAGTAACAATCTAAATGTTATGTTATCAATGCACCTTAACCGACACCTAAACACGAGAGTAAAGCTCCACTCATCAGCACGACAGAAGCCGAGCTACGGAAAGGCCTGAGGGTCAAAAGGGAAGCCTGTGCGTAAATGACGTGTCAAAAAAAGTAGTGTCGTTAAAAAAACTTGAAGTTAATGCGTTAGTATTGCGTTATTTTTGACAGCCCTTAAAAAAATCATATTGTGATTAAAGACTACTACTCCAACTATCCAAAAGTGGCAACATTACAATCCACTACAAGCAAAAGCTTTTCTGACAACACTATTTGCAAGACACAAACATGAACAGTCCCAAATCACAAATTAACTGACCACAGTTTTCCAGTTGCCAATTTGGTGAGTTTCATTAAAGAGTGGGTTTTGGCACCAGCATCTCGACTAGATATGACCAATCTAAGTGTAAGACTAGATGTGACCGATCTAAGTCTAAGACTAGATCTGACTAATCTAAGTCTAAGACTAGATCTGACCAATCTAAGTCCAAGACTAGATGTGACTAATCTAAGCCTAAAACTAAATGTGACCAATCTAAGTCTAAGACTAGATGTGACCAATCTAAGTCTAAGACTAGATGTGACCAATCTCAATTTAAGACTAGATTTGACCAATCTAAGTCTAAGACTAGATGTGACCAAACTAGGTGTAAGACTAGATGTGACCAATTTAAGTCTCAGACCAGATGTGCCCAATCTCAGTCTAAGACTAGATGTGACTAATCTAAGTCTAAGACTAGATGTGACCAATCGAAGTCTAAGACTAGGTGTGACCAATTTAAGTCTAAGACTAGATATGACCAATCTAAGTCTATGACTCGCTGTGACCAATCTAAGTGTAAGAGTAGATCTGACCAATCTAAGAGTAAGACTGGATGTGACCAATCTAAGTCTAAGACTAGATGTGACCAATTTAAGTCTAAGACTAGACATGACCAATCTAAGTCAAAGACTAGATGTGACGAAGTCTACTCAGATGAGAGGATAAACGTCTTCTAAGACAAACCAAGCAGTCCAGTTGCGAAAGGTTGAATGTCCTGAGAAGTCAAAGACCTGATAAATTAGAACATCCATAGACACCAAAGAGCGGACTTTTTACGACAACACATGAACGACTCCAGATCCAAGGAACTTGCAGAGTTAGGATCATCAAAGGACTCGAAAATCAGATTTTCAGAAGAGTCTGTTGGTCTACAGGAGTGCTCCACTGCCTGATGTTGGCGGATGTCACATTGGCACTAACCTGCCTGTGGCGATACCCTGCTGAACCCAAAGAGGGCCGTAAAGGTGACACAAGCCAAGGAAAAACCTGCCATACCTGCAACCAGGGGACAGAGTTCGCCTTCTGGACTACACGACCGGGGCGTGGACATATCCAGGGCTGGTACAGGAGCAAGGTGCACACATATTTTACATGGTTATGACGGGTCATCACAAGAAACAAGGAACAAGGACATCCGTCTACAGGCCAACAGCTCAGAGGTCACAAACATTAACGAGGACCATCAATGTCCCCAGGACACTAGTGTTTGGAAATGCAACAGTTTGATACAATAGTTGATCTTTTAAAGGAAGGGAGACGTGTTGGTAAGTCTGGTGTAACTACATTACCCAAAGCCTTAGCGGAATTACATTAAATCGTGTTAGCAAAGTAACGCGCTCGGTGGAGTGTTCTTGTGCTGACTCAGCAACAAACACTTCTTTGAAATAAGAGACAATTAATCTCAAATATAAAAAAATGTTTTTTAACTCAACTTTTCTAAACTTTTTTGGGACCGCCTGCATAAGTTTACACCAAAATCTTCCATTGGGTCTATGGGACAATTCTACTTCCTGGAATTGAATTGAACTAAAATGGAGAATGAGTTGACTTTTGTGAATCCACCAAAGTGAATCCAGGACTGACCGTCGGGCATCAGAACCACCACCATTTTGGGGTAAGCCACGTTGGTGCATCCCACGCTGGCCCCGCAGTGTCTGGTACATTCAGCAGGGTCCACACAAGCCACAACGTCTACAAATCAGAATAACAATGATGATAACAATAATGGTATTTGTTACTCGGTCACATGGCTCATGGACTTGCACTCACCGGGGTAAAGAATCCTGCTGATCATTCCTGGGAACACGATGAGGAACATGGGCAGCAGTTTGAGGTACCCACACAGGATGCAGCCACCTTTCACGTGCGACAAACTCTTGGCCGACAGGCACCGCTGAACAATCACCTGCAACACACAAATCATTCCATGGGGGATTGCAACACGTCATTTCATACACACGTACACTCACATACTGTATGTCTCATACATACCTATACACACATCTGTCTCATACACACGTACACTCACATCTGTCTCGTACACACGTACACTCGCATCTGTCTTGTACACATGTACACATTCATCTGTCTCATACACACGTGGAGCTGTGCTCATGGGGTGGCACAGCTGCGCCCAGCCAGGCAGCAACCTCCTGCCCGACCACCACTACCCGTTTCCTAGCATACCAAGCCGAAACCTCCCGCTAGGCCACCTCCGCCAATGTCACAGCTAACCTCAACCCAGGCGGGCTTGCAGACGCCATCCTCTCCTCCTCCTGCCCCAGCACCACGGCTTCTTCCGGTCCCTGCACCACGGCTGGTCTCTACGCCAGCACCTACACCACGGCTTGTCTCCGCGCCAGCACCTGCTTCAAGGTTGGTCCCCGTGCAACCACGGCCAACTTTTGCTCTTCGCATGACGAGGTCCTCGTCTCTGGCGGGTTTTTCCACGGCAACGCCTCCATCTTCCTCCTCGTCTCTAGTGTGCCTTCCCACGGCGCCCCCATCCTCATCGTCTCCGACGGGCGTTCCCACTGCGTCGCCCTCATCTCCAGCATCGTTGCCTCCGTGACCTCCAGCTGGCCCTGCCGCACAAGCGGCCATCAGGCGCCCGCACCTGGTTCCTTCAAGGGCCAATTAATGGACGCCCGTGGCACAAACAGCAGGAACGCCCAGGACGTAAGCGTAGAACCCTATGGCTGCTGAAGTTCTGGCCCCACTCGCGCCCACCTTCTCGACGGCCACTCATGTGGCCGTTCCGTGGTTGCCCGCATCGCCTGCTACAGCGGCGGTCCACTCGCTGCCACCCCCTGACTCGTACCCGGTGGATTCAGGGACACCTGGCCCGGTGACCCACCACCAAGTCCCTCTTCCGCCCTCCCGTGACCCTTGGACTTCTTCTTAGTTTTTGTTTCTAGGGACATCTGGAATCTGTCCACTCTCCACTCACCCGGGACATCATGCCAAAGTCCTACCATCCACACACTCTCCAGTCACCCGGGACATCACGCCAAAGTTCTACCATTCCACACAGTCCACTCAGCCAGGACATCACGCCAAAGTTTGAATCTGTCCACTCTCCACTCACCCGGGACATCACGCCAAAGTTTTACAATGCACACACTCCACTCACTCAGGACATCACGCTAAAGTTCTACCATCCACACTCTCCACTCACCCGGGACATCACGCCAAAGTTCTATCATTCCACACTCTCCACTCACCCGGGACATCACGCCAAAGTGCTTCAGGGTTCCAACATTTCCCTGATTACCAGGAATTTGGGCTTCACTCTTTTTTCTTTTGACTACTTCTCCCACATTTTTCATCCAATTTTGACCGTTCTACCATCAGAGCGTTCCTCCTTGTCAGGACATTCAAACTGTGTACTTTTTGGAGGGAAAAAAATTCAGATTTTCCATAAAGACCTTCTCCAATAAAAATAGTTACCTTTTCCAAATTTCTCAATCGATTCAAACAATTCCAACACTAATCGACTCATTTCGCCCAGGGCAATTGTGCTGTGTCACATTTGTCAAAAAATTCAAAATTTTCAAGAATTCCCGAAATTACCAGGACATTCCTGTTTAAATGAAATTGGGATTTTCAAAGTTAAAAAACTGCCAGAATTTTCACCCGATTTGAACCCTTCCACCAACCACACACTCCATTCACCCTGGTCATTTGAGCGAGCTTGTTTCGATAATTCCCGCATCACCCGGAATGACCAGGAATTGCCCTCCATTGAAAATGTATACAAACTCTGACGTACACCACATTTTTCAACAGATTTGAATGGTTCCAAAGACAAAATGCTCCTTGCGCTTGTTACTTAACTTGTCATGTCTGTGTGACCATGTTTTGTATTAGTCATGTTTTGTTTAGTTTAGTTATTGAATTCTTTAGTTTCTGGCTTTTCACTCCCTTGTCTTGTTTCCATGGTTACCCATTAGTTTCACCTGTTTCACGTTTGGACTCATTGTGCACTCTTGTTTGTCACCATAGCAACCCATTAGTTTTCACCTGTCACGTCACGCACCTGTTTCACGTTTTGAGTCACGCACCTGTTTTCGTTAATCATGTCTGTAGTATTTAAGTTCATTGCTTTCAGTTTGTCTTTCTGGCGACATCCCACATTTATGCTCATCACATTCCTGACACTTGTTTTCTCATGTCCATCTTTCATGCTGCAACTTTAGTCCAAGCCAAGTAAGTTTTTGTTTATTAATGCTATAGTCTTTTGGTTTCATAGTTTATTCTCCGCCACTGTGCGCGCTTTTCGTTTGTACTTTTTTTTGCTATAGTCTTTTGGTTTCATAGTTTGTTCGCCGCCACTGTGCGCGCTTTTCGTTTGTACTTTTTTTGATAGTAATAAACAATCATGTACTCACATTCCCGTCTCGCCCGAGCCAACTTTCCGTTGCCTTCCGGAAAAGCAAACACCCAGGACCAAGTCAGGACATAACTGCTAAAAGTTAGCATGCTAATGCTGATATTAGCATGCTAACTTTTTCAACTAACTGCCAATTCTGCAGCTTCACACCTTAGTCATATTATATGCTAACGTTAGAATGCTAGCATGCTAGCATTAGCATGCTAACTTTATGAGATAACCTTTGCAACTGTCTACCTGAGTCATACAACTTCCTACTTGACTTATGCTAACCGTTAGCATGCCAACATTTAGCATGTTAGCATTAGCATGCTAATTTTTTTAATCAATTTTTTTGCATAAACTTTTGAGTTATTAAACTTGGTAACTGTTAACATGCTAACGTTGGCATTTCAGTTCGACTCGAGGGTACAGCCGGCTCGTGCGTTTCTGCGGTTGCATTTACGCGCAATTCATACCGGGATTTTGCACAGATTGTAGTTGTAGTTATTGTTTTACTATATGCTTGATGGTTAGCCACCCCTGGGTGTAATTACGTTCAACTATGAGGTTAAGTAGAGGAGTCTGAGGCTAAAGTGAAGAGGAAGATCTTTGCGAGGCTCACTGATGCGTCCTTGATAGTTTTGGTCAACAAGCAAGCATAAGAACAAACATGTTAGCCTTGATGACACAGGAACTAGCAGATAAAGACCTCACTTATGCTTTTTTTTTATTCCCTCTAATCTTATCTGCAAAAGGCTCTGACCTGATCAGTGCACCAGTACCACAGAGCTTGGATTGTCAGCCCAAAGACCAAACCGGGCCACGGTATATCCCCTGTGATGGCGTCCCTGAAGAGGTGGAAGGAGTCCTGACGAGGTGTGTAGCAGCTCTCGCTGAAGTTGCCCGTGACGGAAGGAACGGCCGTCATGTAGCGCTCCTGGAACTGCTCGTAGCCGCCCACCTCGCTGAACGCTGAAGGGTTCCTATTTCACTGACTGTGTGGGATGGTGACAAATACTGCGTGCTGATAACGAGGACGTTACCAAAGCCCATGAGAACGAAGGACCCCACGATCATGATGACGGTCTGTAAGGTGTCCGTGTAAATGACCGCGGCCAGTCCGCCTGGAAAACAACACAACCTTCCATGAGGAGGCAAAATAATGATTTTCCAAGGCAACAAAGCAGGTATACTTGATAAAAAAGTGCTCAAAAGTGAGGCTCCACTTCAGCTGGTTGCTAATTTATATTGGATATGCCATATACATACTATATACATGATTAGCATTAGCGATTCTACATGGCGATTTCAAGACCTCCAAATGAGTGCAATACTTGCAGTATTAACACTTAGTAGGACTCAACACAAGACAAGACTGGCACATTAAATGTAATGGCACAGACTACTTCCTGAGTACGGCAACACACCCCGGACAAACTGATTGGCGCCCTTGAGTACTCACATACTTGCCAACCTTGAGATCTCCGATTTCGGGAGGTGGGGGGTGGGGGGCGTGGTCGGGGGTGGGGCGAGGTTTGGTTGGGGGCGTGGTTAAAAGGGTAGGAGTATATTGACAGCTAGAATTCACCAAGTCAAGTATTTGATACATATATATATATATATATATATATTATCTACATCCTGAAAATATGCAAACAAAACTGTGTTTAGATAATTGATACTTCAAACTTGCATAAATAAATCTTAAGGAATATAACATAACTTGGCTTCTGAGAGCTTCAAAATGTAATGAATAAAATGCTAAAGTTGTTGATAAACAAGCAATTATTTTAATAATTAAATATGGTCATTTTAAATGAATTATTATGATCATTTAAAATTAATTATTTCAAATATGTTTATTTTAATGTATAATTCTATGGCTGGATGTAATAAGGAGTCAGAAAAAATACAAATAAAAATACAATTAATGTTGATGTTTTTAGCAAAATACAGTAAACATTTTTTTTTTTTTTTTTTTTTAAATTAATAAATATATTTATTTTTAGGTAAGATAAACATAATAATACAATTTATCTCTAGTCTGGATGATTTAGTTCTTGTCACCCTTTGTCCTCCCGTTGTGAAAAAAGGCTGTCCTCACTCAGGTCCGCATGGAGCTGGAGGGGGCGTGGCCTCCAGCTCCGGCTGAAAATCGGGAGATTTTCGGGAGAATATTTGTCCCGGGAGGTTTTCGGGTGATGCGCTGAATTTCGGTAGTCTCCCGGAAAATTCGGGAGGGTTGGCAAGTATGAGTACTCAGGTACCCATAATTGGTACCGTATCGGTCTGAATGTGAAAAGTAGCATCCCAAGTTGTAATACTTTCGGAGTTTTAATATTGCAAGAATAAAGTTGCATTGTTTTGAGAAAAAAAAAAGTTCAAATTTTACAAAATAAAGTCATTTTTGTAGACAAAAATGTGTACTATGATAAGAATACAGGACAATTGTCATGATTTTTATGTTTTGATTTTGATATTTTTCTACCAAAGTGAATTAAATAAAGATAGATGAATGTTGCAGGAAAACAGTAAAAAAAAAAAAAAGAATGACATTCATAAAATGATCAGTAGGTTAATATACTCGTTAATAATCAACAACTTCATGAGGTCAATGATAAGCAACAACAACACACTTTGACCTTTCACTTGCCTG
>NC_084558.2:46673327-46698327 GCF_033978685.3 Nerophis lumbriciformis | reverse complement strand
AGGAAACTCAATTTCGGCCGCTTGTATCCGCGATCTTATTCTTTTGGTCATGACCCACACTTCATGACCATAGGTGAGAGTAGGAATGTAGAAACATGTAAAACCATAACAAAATGTCTGACATCATTTTATCACTCACATTCCATTCAAATCCACCGATGGCAATCCCAGAAGCGGCAGCAGTCCCAGCGATTCCCACAAAATGCCCACTTCCGATGTTGCTGGCAAAAAGTGACGCTCCGATCTGTGGAAAGGAGAATTTGATTTGTTATTGTCCATTTTTAATAAGGCTTAATTCTGCCATGTTCAGAATGAACTGCACTTAATTGGTCAGCAGCTAACAAGCTAGCAGTTGAAGTCATTGAGGTTTCTCACCGGCCACCAGACCATACTTCTGCCCGCCAGGAAGAAGCCCCCCACGGTGGAACGATTGGTGCGAACCATCGCCTGCAAATAAATGCATCAAAATAATGACAGTAACCCTTAAACGCCACAGGATGGCACTATCGCTCTGCTCCGTCTCGTCTTCATGTCTGACATCAAAGTAAAACTACTCTACTCCCGTAAAGTAGTTTTACTTTATTTGACTTTTTCATCATACAGTAGTTTTTGTTGTAGTACAGGTAAGTATATATTTAAAGTTGCCCAAAAAACGAATAGTGCAGCAGGGAAGTGCACAAGCAAGATAAACACAAGTCATGAGGCTGGCACATAAATCCCTCTGATTAGTGATCAGCGGGAGAAACAGCGTTCCAACCGACAGAGTGGTGGCAGAAAACAGGAAGTGGAACATAAATAAGAGCGCTGGACAGGAAATAAATACAGAAATGTGGAAATATACAAAATAAAGTCAGACAGGTCGTGACGGTATGATAGCTAAGAGTATTTACCTTTTTTGTGTACAATTAACTTTGGTTTTTCAAGACGTATACATTATTTATTTGATTTAGTTTTGTTTTTGTTTACTTTTATGATATAGAAATGAACTTCACTTAACAATATACAACAATTTGACGCAAAACATCACCTGGTTCATGAAGATTTAATAATAGAGAAAAAATTGTGTTGTTTATAATTGTTAGTTGTTAGTAACTATTTTCACTCAAAGGCCACATAGTTGGGCAATAAAGTATGTCGTGAATACAGCAATACCCATAAAACGCCACTAGATGCCAGTATTGCTCATGTCTGCGGGTCTGCGGTCGAAGAGAGAGTCCTTTTGGGGCGGTATAGCTCGGTTGGTGGAGCAGCCGTGCCAGCAACTTTAGGGTTGCAGGTTCGATCCCCACTTCCGCCATCCTAGTCACTTCCGTTGTGTCCTTGGGCAAGACACTTTACCCACCTGCTCCCAGTGCCACCCACACTGGTTTAAATGTAACTTAGATGTAAAGCGCTTTGAGTCACTTGAGAAAAAGCGCTATATAAATATAATTCACTTCACTTCACTTTTCTTTCTGTGTTGGTACGATATTAAGACATATCAAAATGTCACCTGTTGAGTGAATACACCTGTATTCATTTTACAGGTGTGTTTGTAATAGTCGCAAATATAACGCTTTGATGAAGGAAGCAATTGTTCACTTTTTTGAAGTTTTATTTTATCGTACAGATCGGAACTTACTTTCATACTTGCAAGTGAATAATCAAACATATTACCAATAATAATAATAATAACAATAATAATAATACTAACAATAAAAATAATAATAACAATAATAATAATACTAACAATAATAACAATAACAATAATAACAATAATAATGACAATAACATAATAATGATGATAACAATAATAATGATAATAATAATAACAATAACAATAATAACAATAGTAATAACAATAATAACAATGACATAACAACAATAATGATTATACAATAAACATGTTCAAAAATAATAAAGGGTTTTATAATGGAACACATGATTTAACTGTATAATATATATATATATATATATATATATATATATATATATATATATATATATATATATATATATATCCATCCCATCCATCCATTTTCTACCGCTTATTCCCTTTGGGGTCGCGGGGGGTGCTGGAGCCTATCTCAGCTACAATCGGGCGGAAGGCGGGGTACACCCTGGACAAGTCGCCACCTCATCGCAGGGCCAACACAGATAGACAGACAACATTCACACTCACATTCACACACTAGGGCCAATTTAGTGTTGCCAATCAACTTATCCCCAGGTGCATGTCTTTGGAGGTGGGAGGAAGCCGGAGTACCCGGAGGGAACCCACGCAGTCACGGGGAGGACATGCAAACTCCACACAGAAAGATCCCGAGCCCGGGATTGAACCCAAGACTACTCAGGACCTTCGTATTGTGAGGCAGATGCACTAACCCCTCTTCCACCGTGAAGCCCATATATATATATATATATATATATACATATATATATATGTATATTAGAGATGCGCGGATAGGCAATTATTTAATCCGCAACCGCATCACAAAAGTCGTCACCCATCCGCCATCCACCCGAACCAACATTTTATCAAAACCGCACCCACCCGCACCCACCCGTTGTTATATATCTAATATAGACGATGCAAGGCATTAGTGAGGTTATAAAGCTTTTGCCTGTTAAAGAAAGGAGACTGATCCAATGCAGCAGAGACATTCAATGCGTGCCACGCTGTCACGGCCCAGACGCACACCAGTGCGCAATCATCTGGGAGCCGCGCTGAGCGCACCTCCAAGCGCGCCCGCGCCACTCAAACTGCTGCAGGCAGCTGTGTTCCATCTTCAATCAACACACCCGGCACTGATGAGAGGGACGACTACTTAAACAACCGCCACCAGAGATCCTCCTCCTGCCTCCCGACCACGCTTCCGCCCCTGGACAAACCCTGCCTGCCTCGCCCTTGTCTTGACAGCACCGCTCCTCTCAACACGCACCTCCAACACTTACGGTAAAACCCTCCAGTTAAATTCCACACATAGTCTGACACCCAATTCCTGTTTGGTTACATACATCTAATATATATATATATATATATATAAATATATATATATATATATATATATATATATATTGATATATATATTGATTAATATAATATAATATAATATATAGTATAATATCATGTAATATATTGGATAATATATTGTATGAATTATACATATATAAATATATATATATATATATTATTATTATTATTATTATTATTATTATACATATATTTATATAGAGATATATATAATTCCCTTTTGAATAAATACGCCCCAGGCTAAACGCTCTCCCTGTCTCAGTGCCGTCTCCTTCTACCCGGTATCATCACACACAAATTAATATCTCTTGGCCACGCATTAGTGGCTAAGAGATATTAATGCGTGATAATATTATTTATCATTATTATAATATTATTGTCATTTCCATTAAGAAAGTGTTGACTATTGTTGCCAATGCCCTCAGATCAGGAGTGCGTTCCTCACACTTTGTGTGCGCAGTTGCAGCAAGCAGAACGAGGCTTTTAAGAAGTTGAAAAAATGTTTTAGAAAGACTAGGCCTATATTTTCGTTAGGTAAAAAAATGTTTCTGAATTTATTTCAATGAATATTAACTTGTTAACGTTATAATGCTCAAATAGGGACGAGGGCGGGGTGCACAGTGAAACAGTGAACAATTTCGCGACAAAGATGAACCTTTATTGATTGATCTGCAGCCATGACAAAATATCAGACAATCTCCATTGTCAACGACAGGCAGGAAAATAAAGATAAGCACATAGCCTATGTTGTAGGCATAGGCATATAGGCTCATACATTTTTAAGTTGAAATAAAAAAATTAAAAAAAAATGTGCCTCATAAGCCTTAGACTGTCAATCACGCGCACAAACTTAAATTATACAATAACATATGTATGTCATCTCTATTTAAACAAAAATAAATTAAATAAATAATAATAATACATTACCTGCAACTTATTGGCCAAGGCAAATAGCTGAAGGGGAGAAATCAAACCCATCAGACTGCACTTTCTCATCAAACTTGAATTATAATGAAAATAGACGGTTGCGACAAACAAAGCAGGCTAAATAGCCTTACATTGTCGCCAATCGGAGATGCGCTTCACTTGAAAGCGAGGCCAAATAATTATTCACACATAGTAGTATATCATAAACAGCGTCGCAGCTCTTGCAAATCACGTAGCCAGCATTACTATCATCCTGATTTACAACCTCATAAAAACGAGTCCACGCTGATACATATATAATAGATACATATATAATAAATACATATATATATATATATATATATATATATATATATATATATATATATATATATATATATATATATATATATATATAGGGCTTCACGGTGGCAGAGGGGTTAGTGCATCTGCCTCACAATACGAAGGTCCTGAGTAGTCTTGGGTTCAATCCCGGGCTCGGGATCTTTCTGTGTGGAGTTTGCATGTCCTCCCCGTGACTGCGTGGGTTCCCTCCGGGTACTCCGGCTTCCTCCCACTTCCAAAGACATGCACCTGGGGATAAGTTGATTGGCAACACTAAATTGGCCCTAGTGTGTGAATGTGAGTGTGAATGTTGTCTGTCTATCTGTGTTGGCCCTGCGATGAGGTGGCGACTTGTCCAGGGTGTACCCCGCCTTCCGCCCGATTGTAGCTGAGATAGGCTCCAGCGCCCCCCGCGACCCCAAAGGGAATAAGCGGTAGAAAATGGATGGATGGATATATATATATACACATATATATATATATATATATATATATATATATATATATATATATATATATATATATATATATATATATATATATATATGTTGTCCCAATACACACTATTTTGGTACCGGTACCAAAATGTATTACGATACATTTCGGTACTTTTCTAGATTAAGGGGACCACAAAAAATGACATTATTGGCATTACTTTAACAAAAAAATCTTAAGGTACATTAAACATATGTTTCTTATTGCAAGTTTGTCCTTAAATAAAATAGTGAACATACAAGACAACTTGTCTTTTGTTAGTAAGTAAGCAAACAAAGACTCACTCAGTCCATTCCCACTCAGGATTGAATACAAAGTCTCCCTGCTAACCCACCAGTGCCTCCATAGAAATGCCCCTCTACCTCAAAGAACTACTCACCCCCAAATCCTCCACACGACACCTTTTCTAACCTCCTCCAACCTCCGAGGACAAAGCTACGAACAATGGGAGACCTGGCTTTCTGCTCCGTTGCTCCCAGTCTGTGGAACGCTCTCCCTGACCACCTGAGGGCACCACAGACTGTGGATGCTTTTAAAAAAAGGCTTAAAAGCCCTTCTTTTTAAAAAAGCCTTTTCTTAGATATGTGCATACTAGCTATAGCTATTTGGCTGTTCTAGTTATTTCTTTATTATCTTTTTTATTTTATTTTTTTTAATACACTGTAGCACTTTGAGATTGTTTACTCAATGTAAAGTGCTTTTTACAAATAAAATCTATTATTATTATTAAAATCCTAATTTAGTTGCTGCCGTATGCAGTAACATATTGTGTCATTTATCATTATATTATTTTATCAAAATGATTAAGGACAAGTGGTTCATTTACTGTTAATATCTGCTTACTTTCTCTTTCAACATGTTCTATCTATACTTCTGTTAAAATGTAATAATCACTTATTCTTCTGTCGTTTGGACACTTTACATTAGTTTTGGATGATACCACACATTTGGGTATCAATCCGATACCAAGTAGTTACAGGATCATACATTGGTCATATTCAAAGTCCTCATGTGTCCAGGGACGTATTTCCTGAGTTTATAAACATAATATACGTTTTTTTTTGTTTTTTTTGATTGTTAGAATAATTGTTTCTAAGTTATCACAAAAACTTTGTGTTACATTGAGTGCCTGGTGAGAAGCAAAAGCTGTCTTTGAAACCTACCAAGAGTAAGGCTCGTAAAACTCCACTGTGTAGGGGGGGAAGCAGCATGAAGGTGTTCCTGTTTCTTTTAAGTATTGTAATCAAACAGAAAGATATTGTCTGACCCAAGAACGACAAAAGCGAAGAGGAAGCAGGACCAGACTACCTCTTTTTGAACCTCCTTTTTCAACTGTTTTACGAACCTCTCTTTGAACTGTTTTACGACCTTTTCTGTGAAGTGTTTACGACCTTTTCTTTTGAACTGTTCTGTAACCAAAGGCAATGCTGTTTACGACCCACTTCCCTTTGGAAGCAGCTGTGGTCATGTGGTCAGGGAAATTTAAATAAATGAGGAGTTGTACAATACTTCGCCAGAGCGTGCTGAAACCAGGCATCTCTCCTCAATTGAGTCCAAATTTAATTCTGTCTCTGTTTAATTCTTTGCTTCTTGTCTTGTTTAATAGATGTGACAGTGATGCTAAAAAAAAATAGCGATGTAATTATAGTAGTATCGACTAGATACGCTCCTGTACTTGGTATCATTACAGTGGATGTCAGGAGTAGATCCACCAATGGCGTTTGTTTACATGGTGTGTAGTGAAGCATGTTTAGCTATTCCTCGTCCTGCAGGGATGATACTTGTAAGAAACGTACTTTATTCGTCGCCATGGAGGCGAGGATTAGTGATTTAGAAGTAGCTAAAACACTGCCGACGGCAGATGGACTTTAGCCGCTAGCTAGCTAGCCATGTCTTAAAGCACCTCTTCCTGAGGGCGTTTCAGTGTTATAACTTCACCTTTATTGTCAGTTTTTAAGCCAAAATGCGTCCGTTCTCCCTTTTCTGTCTACACACTGTGTCTGCTTGTAAGTACTCAGTGTGTGTGCGCTGCCGTACATGCTAGTCTGCTCGTAAACCAGCAATGACACGACGTGACGACGACGGGGGACCGGTACTTTTTAGGGGTGGTATAGTACTGAATATGATTCATTAGTATCGCGGTACTATACTAATACCGGTATACCATACAACCCTAATATACACACATATATATATATGAAGGTGTTCCTGTTTCTTTTAAGTATTGTAATCAAACCGAAAGATATTGTCTGACCCAAGAACGACAAAAGCGAAGAGGAAGCAGGACCAGACTCCCCACCAGGCTACCTCTTTTTGAACCTCCTTTTTCAACTGTTTTACGAACCTCTCTTTGAACTGTTTTACGACCTTTTCTGTGAAGTGTTTACGACCTTTTCTTTTGAACTGTTCTGTAACCAAAGGCAATGCTGTTTACGACCCACTTCCCTTTGGAAGCAGCTGTGGTCATGTGGTCAGGGAAATTTAAATAAATGAGGAGTTGTACAATACTTTGCCAGAGCGTGCTGAAACCAGGCATCTCTCCTCAATTGAGTCCAAATGTAATTCTGTCTCTGTTTAATTCTTTGCTTCTTGTCTTGTTTAATAGATGTGACAGTGATGCTAAAAAAAATAGCGATGTAATTATAGTAGTATCGACTAGATACGCTCCTGTACTTGGTATCATTACAGTGGATGTCAGGAGTAGATCCACCAATGGCGTTTGTTTACATGGTGTGTAGTGAAGCATGTTTAGCTATTCCTCGTCCTGCAGGGATGATACTTGTAAGAAACGTACTTTATTCGTCGCCATGGAGGCGAGGATTAGTGATTTAGAAGTAGATAAAACACTGCCGGCGGCAGATGGACTTTAGCCGCTAGCTAGCTAGCCATGTCTTCCTGAGGGCGTTTTAGTGTTATAACTTCACCTTTATTGTCAGTTTTTAAGCCAAAATGCGTCCATTCTCCCTTTTCTGTCTACACACTGTGTTTGCTTGTAAGTACTCAGTGTGTGTGCGCTGCCGTACATGCTCGTAAACCAGCAATGACATGACGTGACGACGACGGGGGACCGGTACTTTTTAGGGGTGGTATAGTACTGAATATGATTCATTAGTATCGCGGTACTATACTAATACCGGTATACCGTACAACCCTAATATACACATATAAATATATATATATAAATATGAAGTAAATATTGCTAACACACGACTAATAACTCACCCATATTCCAACAGCCAAGACGAGCAAAAAGTAAAGGACGATGACGGAAATGTCGGCCGGGTTGTTGAGGGCGACGGTGGAGTTGTTACTTCCTGCGTACGAGTCTACAAAGTTGCCAGACATGACGGCGGGCGACCTCCTCCACCTGCACCTCCAAAGTGAATGAAACACCTGCAAGAAGGCAACCTGTGCGCACCTCCAGAGGAGGAGGCGGAGTCAGGCGTGAGAATCCCTTTAAGGTTGCAGGTTGGAAAAAAAGTAAAAAAAGAAAAAAAAGAAAAAGGTTTTTGTTTGCTTTTTTTGCTGCCTGGTGGCAGTTGTGTTGTTAATCATCAACTCTCGAGGAAGTCACTCCCTGTGAAACAAAAGAGCTTCTGGTAAATTCCATAGAGTGACGCTTGTCACCTTGACACTAATCACTGAATAAGAATCACTATTCACTAATCGCTGATCACTAATCTATGATCACTAATCACTGATCAATGATCACTAATCACTGATCCATCTCCACGTGCACGCCAACCCACAACAACTGTCAATCAGTACAACAAATACTACCTCAAGTATGCTAAACTAGTTAAAATAGTGTGTACTATTAACGCGTACTAAGTATAAAAGTGTGTGTACAAAGTATAAAATAGTGTGTACTGCTAGTGTCTACAAAAGTATAGAATAATGTGTACTATTAGTGTGTACAAAGTATAAAATAGTGTGTACTGTTAGTGTCTACAAAAGTATAGAATAGTGTGTACTATTCGTGTGTACAAAGTATGAAATAGTGTTTACTATTAGTGTGTACAAAGTATAAAATAGTGTGTACTGTTATTGTCTACAAAAGTATAGAATAGTGTGTACTATTCGTGTGTACAAAGTATGAAAAAGTGTGTACTATTAGTGTGTACAAAGTATAAAATAGTGTGTACTATTAGTGTATACAAAGTATGAAAAAGTGTGTACTATTAGTGTGTACAAAGTATGAAATAGTGTGTACTATTAGTGTGTACAAAGTATAAAATAGTGTGTAATGTTAGTGTGTGCAAAATATGAAATAGTGTGTACTATTAGTGTGTACAAAGTATGATATAGTGTGTACTATTAGTGTGTACAAAGTATAAAATAGTGCGTCATGTTAGTGTGTACAAAGTATGAAATAGTGTGTACTATCAGTGTGTACAAAGTATAAAATAGTGTGTAATGTTAGTGTGTGCAAAATATGAAATAGTGTGTACTATTAGTGTGTACAAAGTATAAATTAGTGTGTACTGTTAGTGTGTACAAAGTATAAAACAATACTGTGTACTATTTGTGTGTACAAAGTATAAAATAGTGTGTATTATTAGTGTGTGCAAAGTATGAAATAGTGTGTACTATTAGTGTGTACAAAGTATGAAATAGTGTGTACTATTAGTGTGTACAAAGTATAAAATAGTGTGTAATGTTAGTGTGTGCAAAATATGAAATAGTGCGTCATGTTAGTGTGTACAAAGTATGAAATAGTGTGTACTATCAGTGTGTACAAAGTATAAAATAGTGTGTAATGTTAGTGTGTGCAAAATATGAAATAGTGTGTACTATTAGTGTGTACAAAGTATAAATTAGTGTGTACTGTTAGTGTGTACAAAGTATTAAACAGTACTGTGTACTATTTGTGTGTACAAAGTATAAAATAGTGTGTATTATTAGTGTGTGCAAAGTATGAAATAGTGTGTACTATTAGTGTGTACAAAGTATGAAATAGTGTGTACTATTAGTGTGTACAAAGTATAAAATAGTGTGTAATGTTAGTGTGTGCAAAATATGAAATAGTGTGTACTATTAGTGTGTACAAAGTATGAAATAGTGTGTACTATTAGTGTGTACAAAGTATAAAATAGTGTGTAATGTTAGTGTGTGCAAAATATGAAATAGTGTGTACTATTAGTGTGTACAAAGTATGAAATAGTGTGTACTATTAGTGTGTACAAAGTATAAAATAGTGTGTAATGTTAGTGTGTACAAAGTATGAAATAGTGTGTACTATCAGTGTGTACAAAGTATAAAATAGTTTGTAATGTTAGTGTGTGCAAAATATGAAATAGTGTGTACTATTAGTGTGTACAAAATATAAATTAGTGTGTACTGTTAGTGTGTACAAAGTATAAAACAGTACTGTGTCCTATTTGTGTGTACAAAGTATAAAATAGTGTGTATTATTAGTGTGTGCAAAGTATGAAATAGTGTGTACTATTTGTGTGTACAAAGTATGAAATAGTGTGTACTATTAGTGTGTACAAAGTATAAAATAGTGTGTCTGTTAGTGTGTGCAAAATATGAAATAGTGTGTACTATTAGTCTGTACAAAGTGTAAAATAGTGTGTACTATTAGTGTGTACAAAGTATAAAATAGTGTGTACTGTTAGTGTGTGCAAAATATGAAATAGTGTGTATTATTAGTGTGTACAAAGTATAAATTAGTGTGTACTGTTAGTGTGTACAAAGTATAAAACAGTACTGTGTACTATTTGTGTGTACAAAGTATAAAATAGTGTGTATTATTAGTGTGCGCAAAGTATGAAATAGTGTGTACTATTTGTGTGTACAAAGTATGAAATAGTGTGTACAAGGTATAAAATAGTGTGTACTGTTAGTGTGTGCAAAATATGAAATAGTGTGTACTATTAGTGTGTACAAAGTATGAAATATTCTGTACTATTAGTGTTTACAAAGTATAAAATAGTGTGTACTGTTAGTGCGTACAAAGTATAAAATAGTACTATGTACTATTTGTGTGTACAAAGTATAAAATAGTGTGTTTTATTAGTGTGTGCAACGTATGAAATAGTGTGTACTATTAGTGTGTACCAAGTATTAAAGTGTGTGTACTATTAGTGTGTACAAAGTATAGAATAGTGTGTACTGTTAGTGTTTACAAAGTATAGAATAGTGTGTAATATTAGTGTGTACAAAGTATGAAATAGTGTGTATTATTAGTGTGTACAAAGTATGAAATAGTGTGTATTATTAGTGTGTGCAAAGTATAAAAGTGTGTGTACTATTAGTGTGTACAAAGTATAAATACTGTGTAATATTAGTGTTTACAAAGTATGAAATAGTGTGTACTATTAGTGTGTACAAAATATAATAAAGTGTGTACTATAAGTGTGTACAAAGTATAAAATAGTGTGTACAAAGTATAAAATAGTACTGTGTACTATTTGTGTGTACAAAGTATAAAATAGTGTGTATTATTAGTGTGTACAAAGTACGAAATAGTGTCTACTATTAGTGTGTACTAAGTATAAAAGTGTGTGTACTATTAGTGTGTACAAAGTATAAAATAGTGTGTACTGTTAGTGTTTACAAAAGTATAGAATAGTGTGTAATATTAGTGTGTACAAAGTATGAAATAGCGTGTACTATTAGTGTGTACAATGTATAAAAAAGTGTGAACTGTTAGTGTGTACAAAGTATAAAATAGTGTGTACTGTTAGAGTGTACAATGTATGTAATAGTGTGTACTATTAGTGTGTGCAAAGTATAAAACAGTGTTTAGTAATAGTGTGTACAGTGTAAAGTGTGTGAGTGTATGTATATATATATATATATATATATATATATATATATATATATATATATATATATATATATATATATATACATATATATATACAGTATATATATATATATATATATATATATATATATATATATATATATATATATATATATATTATTTTGATCAATGACATATTATTGATCATATTTTAATGATGTATAATTGAGTTGATCAATTACATATTATTGATCTGATCAATGACGCCTAACAACACACCTGTCAGGTAAACATCCACAGTTCTGATAAAAGAACCAATAAAATAATAAATTGCGTGATTCATCTGCAATTTTACGGGATTCATGTGATATCTTGGATATATTTGATTGATCGCATGAGATGAGGAGTTCACTTTGACAGCCACTTATTACACACACACACACACACACACACACACACACACACACACACACACACACTCACACACACACACACACACACACACACACACTGCTGTGGGACGACTTCCCGCTCCTCCACCAGAAAGTGAGCAACAAAGTTGTTTACGTCATTCTTGCACGTAGCGCACGTGCGAGCTAATAAATGTTTAACTTTGCTTCGATGAAGTCTTTTAGACACAACACAACGCTGTGGGGCGTATTATTTATTTTTTTCCAACCCCCATTATGTTGTTCTTGTCCTGCCCTCCCCCTTTGTTTACCGTTTTGAATCCACCGTTGTCTCTTGGACAGCACACATTTCCTTGTGCTTTTGAATAAAAAGTTCCATTTTTTTATTCTAACACCGGTGAGTTCTACACAAGTCGGACGTATTCAAGACTCTAGTTTGAGAACTTTAGGACGATCTAATCTCTGCGAAACATGTGACCATGACACCGTATTAGTGTGATGTGTATTTGTTGATAAATGGCACCACCTGGTGGACCAAATGTAATTATGCATCATCTTTAAAAACGTTGAAATGAAGACAGGGATGTTTGAATAGTTTACACAGATATGGTCAAATTCACTATTTGATCTAATGCGGTGTTTTTCAACTACTAGTGTGCCGTGAGATAAACCGTATTTTCCGCACTATAAGGCGCACCGGATTGTAAGGCGCACCTTCAACGAATGGCCTATTTTAAAACTGTGTTCATATATAAGGCGCACCGCATTATAAGGCGCATAGAATAGACGCTACAGTAGAGGCTGGGGTCACGTTATGCATCCATGCAAGGCATACTTGGTCAACAGACACACAGGTCACACTGAGGGTGGCCGTATAAACAACTTTAACACTGTTACAAATATGCGCCACGCCAAACAGGAATGACAAACACATTTCGGGAGAACATCCGCACTGTAACACAGCATAAACACAACAGAACAAATACCCAGAATCCCATACAGCCTTAACTCTACAATATACACCCCCCAGGTAAATTGAGTTTGAGACCCCTGCATTAGATGGAGCTGCGCTAAAGGGAATGTCAACAAAACAGTCAGATAGGTCAGTCAAACTTTATTAATGGATTGCAAACCAGCGTTCTGACAACTCTGTTCACTCTCAAAATGAATAAACAGCTGTTTTATTATTTTCCGCGAGGTAAAGTCAGTGACGTGGTGTTTCGTTTATCTTTTAACAACAGCAAGGTATAACATGTAGTGCAACATTTATATCACATACACTGCAAAAACTCAAATCTAAATAAAATTAAATATCTCAAATAAGGGTGATATTTTCTTATTTTGTGTCTGATAAGATAATGCCAGCCCAGTCACATGTTGTATTTGGCTTCCGTAGACACATGTAAGCGACTGCAAGGCATACTTGGTCAGCAGACACACAGGTCACACTGAGGGTGGCCGTATAAACAACTTTAACACTGTTACAAATATGCGCCACACCAAACAAGAATGACAAACACATTTCGGGAGAACATCCGCACTGTAACACAGCATAAACACAACAGGACAAATACCCAGAATCCCATGCAGCCTTAACTCTACAATATACACCCCCAGGTAAATTGAGTTTGAGACCCCTGCATTAGATGGAGCTGCGCTAAAGGGAATGTCAACAAAACAGTCAGATAGGTCAGTCAAACTTTATTAATGGATTACAAACCAGTGCTCTCTGTTCACTCCCAAAATGAATAAACAGCTGTTTTATTATTTTCCGCGAGGTAAAGTCAGTGACGTGGTGTTTCGTTTATCTTTTAACAACAGCAAGGTATAACATGTAGTGCAACATTTATATCACATACACTGCAAAAACTCAAATCTAAGTAAAATTAAATATCTCAAATAAGGGTGATATTTGCTTATTTTGTGTCTGATAAGATAACTCTTCTCACTAAGCAGATTTTATGTTAGAGTGTTTTACTTGTTTTAAGGGTTTTGGTCCTAAATGATCTCAGTAAGATATTACAGCTTGTTGCTGAGATTTGATGACCTATATTGAGTAAAACATGCTTGAAACTAGAATATCAACTGTTGCAAAGCTGTGTCATCAACACTCACAAGTATAAAACTACTTTTTTAAAGTAATAATTTCTTATTTCAAGCATGAAAAAAAAAATCATGATGCCGAGCGCACATCATTATGTCAAGATAATGGCACTGGCATTTACTTAATTTAAGAATATTTTTCAACATATTGAGCAAAAAGGTGTCTTTTTTTTTCTACATAGAAAAGTGCACTTGTCATTAGTGAGAATATACTTATTTTAAGGTATTTTTGGGTTCATTGAGGTTAGCTAATTTTACTTGTTTTGGAAAGTCTTGACAAGCCGAATTTTCTTGTTCTATTGGCAGATAATTTTGCTTAGTTCAAATAAAATACCCCTCATTTTTTTATTTTTTTTATTGTTTTTGAACACTGACTTTTTGCAGTGTATAAGGCGCACCTGATTATAAGGCGCACTGTCAGCTTTTGAGAAAATTGGAGGTTTTTAGGTGCGCCTTATAGTGCGGAAAATACGGTAGTCTGGTGTGCCCTGGGAGATTATCTAATTTCACATATTTGGGTTAAAATTTTTTTTTGCAAACCAGTAATTATAGTCTACAAATGATGTGTTGTTGTTGAGAGTCTGTACTGTCTGGAGCTCGGCAGAGTAACCCTGTAATACTCTTCCCTATCAGTAGGTGGCAGCCGGTAGCTAATTGCTTTGTAGATGCAGGTAAAAAGGTATCTAATGCTTAAACCAAAAATAAACAAAAGGTGAGTGCCCATAAGAAAAGGCATTGAAGCTTAGGGAAGGCTATGCAGAACAAAACTAAAACTGAACTGGCTACAAAGTAAACAAAAACAGAATGCTGGACGACAGCAAAGACTTACTGTGGAGCAAAGGCGGCGTCCACCATGTACATCCGAACATGACATGACAATCAACAATGTCCCCACGAAGAAGGATAAAAACAACTGAAATATTCTTGATTGCTAAAACGAAGTAGATGCGGAAAATATCGCTCAAAGAAAGACACGAAGCTGCTACAGGAAAATACCAAAACAAAGAGAAAAAGCCACCAAAATAGGAGCAGGCATTGAAGCTTAGGTAAGGCTATGCAGAACGAAAATAAAACTGAACTGGCTACAAAGTAAACAAAAACAGAATGCTGGACGACAGCAAAGACTTACAGTGGAGCAAAGGCGGCGTCCACCATGTACATCTGAACATGACATGACAATCAACAATGTCCCCACGAAGAAGGATAAAAACAACTGAAATATTCTTGATTGCTAAAACGAAGTAGATGCGGGAAATATCGCTCAAAGGAAGACATGAAACTACTACAGGAAAATACCAAAAAAAAGAGAAAAAGCCACCAAAATAGGAGCAGGCATTGAAGCTTAGGTAAGGCTATGCAGAACGAAAATAAAACTGAACTGGCTACAAAGTAAACAAAAACAGAATGCTGGACGACAGCAAAGACTTACAGTGGAGCAAAGGCGGCGTCCACCATGTACATCTGAACATGACATGACAATCAACAATGTCCCCACGAAGAAGGATAAAAACAACTGAAATATTCTTGATTGCTAAAACGAAGTAGATGCGGGAAATATCGCTCAAAGAAAGACACGAAGCTGCTACAGGAAAATACCAAAAAAAAGAGAAAAAGCCACCAAAATAGGAGCAGGCATTGAAGCTTAGGTAAGGCTATGCAGAACGAAAATAAAACTGAACTGGCTACAAAGTAAACAAAAACAGAATGCTGGACGACAGCAAAGACTTACTGTGGAGCAAAGGCGGCGTCCACCATGTACATCCGAACATGACATGACAATCAACAATGTCCCCACGAAGAAGGATAAAAACAACTGAAATATTCTTGATTGCTAAAACGAAGTAGATGCGGAAAATATCGCTCAAAGAAAGACATGAAGTTGCTACAGGAAAATACCAAAAAAGGAGAAAAAGTCACCAAAATAGGAGCACGAGACAAGAACTAAAACACTACACACAGGAAAACAGCAAACAAACTCCAAATAAGTCATGGCATGATGTGACAAGTCGTGACAGTACACCTACTTTGAGACAAGAGCTATAGTGATGCATGGTTGGTAATGGTTTAAAGTCATATCCAACAATTGCGACAACGACTTTTTACTGTCAACTGAGTTTATGATTTCTGCTGGTGGTGTGCCTCCGGATTTTTTGAACACAAAAAATGTGCTTTGGCTCAAAAAAAGTTGAAAAACACTGCTCTAATGCATGCATTCACAGCCACTGTAGGAACAGTGCGGAACTTCGTAGTATTTGCACCTGGCTCGCTGACAACAAGCTATCCATACACTTGGGTAAAACGGAATCCATCCTGTTTGGGTCTCACATCAACCTTAAGAAAGTCACTATAAAACTGGGTGACATTGTTATCACCAGGAAAGGTGAGGTCACCTACCTCGGTTCCATTCTAGAGGCTAATCTTTCCTCTGATAAAATGGCAACCAAGGTAATCAAAAAGGTCAACTAACGAATGAGATTTCTCTACAGAATCTCCTCTCTGGTCAACAAAAGCACCAAGAAGATTCTAGCGGGAACTCTCGTTCAACCATTTTTCGATTCAATTGCACCTCCTGGTACCCTAGCACGTCCAAATCCCTCAAATCTAGACTCCAAACATCCCAGAACAAGCTAGTCAGATTACTTCTAGACCTCCACCCCAGATCACACCTCACTCCTACCCACTTCTCCAAAGTGGACTGGCTCAGGGTGGAGGACAGAGTAAAACAACTTGCACTGAGCCTGGTCTATAAAATCCGCTACACTTCCCTGATACCGAAGTACAAGTCAAACTACTTCCTTATGACCGCCATAACCACAACACCAGGGGGAGCTCCACAAACCACGTCAAACCCAGATTCCGATCTAACAAAGGTCTTAACTCATTCTCCTTCTACGCCACATCAATGTGGAATGCGCTCCCAACAGGTGTAAAAGAAAAGGCATCTCTATCCTCCTTCAAAACCGCTCTAAAAGAACACCTCCAGACCACTTCAACCCTTGACTAACACCCTCCCCCCTCCACATCCCACCTCCCCGGATTGTAAATAATCAATGTAAATAATCAAATGTATATACTTGTTCTTATGCTTTCTGAACTCACTATGTTCTCTGCTCGCTGTACATATCCTACCAAGTCAGACCTACACGGTTTCAATGCCCATTTCTCTGATGATGCAATTGTTGATGACTGAAGTGCTGATATCAACCAATCCTAACACCCCCCCACCCCCCTGCCTCATATAACGTACACTTATTCAGCCTGTTGTTCACTATTCTTTATTTATTTTAAATTGCCTTTCAAATGTCTATTCTTGGTGTTGGGTTTTATCAAATAAATTTCCCCAAAAATGCGACTTATATATGTGTTTTCCCTTCTTTATTATGCATTTTCGGCCGGTGCGACTTATACTCCGAAAAATAGGGTACTCTGATGATTAACTTGTGTGATGACTGTATTATGCTGAAAGTATATATTTGTACCATGAACTGATTAACGTGAGCAAATTGAAAAACTTATTCGGGTGTTTCCATTTAGTGGTCAATTGTACGGAATATGTACTGTACTGTGCAATCTACTAATACAAGTTTCAATCAATCAATCAATATTGTCACGTGTTCTTTATTTCGTCATTGACACAAAGTGACCGCTAGATGGCGGCAAAGACAATCTTATCAAATATGGTGGTGATGGTCAATATATATTTTGCAATGAAGGCATGTACTATATGAATGATTGGAATCAACCTTACTTGGAACATTGTTTGTGTGTCTGCACCTTTAAGAAGGAATGATGCCTGTTCACGTAAGTAATTGTCTTCAGGTTGTGACGACATCATTAAGTGCCAGTTGCAGTTAAAGATGACAAGATGGAATATTTGATGACTTTAGGAGGCGACAAGGAGGACGCAAGTTCCTCTTTTCAATGACGCCGTTTGTGATGACGGACGTCAGCGTCGTGGCAGACGGGTCAGAGGTCGCCGTGGGAACATCTGGAGGCGCTCTTTTTTTGATTGGTATTCATCCTTGCGGCTTCTTTCTTCTCAGTCGTCGAGTGTGAGGAGGACTCGCAGAACACCAAATGCATTCTTGAATAATAATAAACACAATAATCCTCGCAATATTGATAATATTGATTAAAAAAAATAAGACGAGGAATAAACACATTCATCATCTTCTGCCAAAACAAGCCCGAGTATGACATTTACCATGTATCTACAGTGTGATATATGACGTCTATTACATTGTTGTATGCGATATATGACATCTATTATATTGTTGTATGTGATATATGACGTCTGTTACATTGTTGTATGTGATATATGACATCTATTACATTGTTGTTTGTGATATATGACATCTATTACATTGTTGTATGTGATATATTACATCTATTACATTGTTGTATGTGATATATAACATCTATTACATTGTTGTATGTGATATATGACGTCCATTACATTGTTGTATGTGATATATGACATCTATTACATTGTTGTATGTGATATATGACATCTATTACATTGTTGTATGTGATATATGACATCTATTACATTGTTGTATGTGATATATGACATCTATTACATTGTTGTATGCGATATATGACATCTATTATATTGTTGTATGTGATATATGACGTCTGTTACATTGTTGTATGTGATATATGACATCTATTACATTGTTGTTTGTGATATATGACATCTATTACATTGTTGTATGTGATATATTACATCTATTACATTGTTGTATGTGATATATAACATCTATTACATTGTTGTATGTGATATATGACGTCCATTACATTGTTGTATGTGATATATGACATCTATTACATTGTTGTATGTGATATATGACATCTATTACATTGTTGTATGTGATATATGACATCTATTACATTGTTGTATGTGATATATGACATATATTGCATTGTTGTATGTGATATATGACATCTATTGAATTGTTGTATGTGATATATGACGTCTGTTACATTGTTGTATGTGATATATGACATCTATTACATTGTTGTATGTGATATATGACATCTATTACATTGTTGTATGTGATATATGACATATATTACATTGTTGTATGTGATATATGACATCTATTACATTGTTGTATGTGATATATGACATCGATTACATTGTTGCATGTGATATATGACGTCTATTACATTGTTGTATGTGATATATGACATCTATTACATTGTTGTATGTGATATATGACGTCCATTACATTGTTGTATGTGATATATGACATATATTAAATTGTTGTATGTGATATATGACGTCTATTACATTGTTGTATGTGATATATGACATGTATTACATTGTTGTATGCGATATATGACATCTATTGAATTGTTGTATGTGATATATGACATCTATCACATTGTTGTATGTGATATATGACATCTATTACATTGTTGTATGTGATATATGACATCTATTACATTGTTGTATGTGATATATGACATCTATTACATTGTTGTATGTGATATATGACATCCATTACATTGTTGTATGTGATATATGACATATATTGCATTGTTGTATGTGATATATGACATCTATTGAATTGTTGTATGTGATATATGACGTCTATTACATTGTTGTATGTGATATATGACATCTATTACATTGTTGTATGTGATATATGACATCTATTACATTGTTGTATGTGATATATGACATCTATTAAATTGTTGTATGTGATGAATGACATCTATTACATTTTTGTATGTGATATATGACTTATATTACATTGTTTTATGTAATATATGACATATATTACATTGTTGTATGTGATATATGACATCTATTACATTGTTGTATGTGATATATGACATCTATTACATTGTTGTATGTGATATATGACATATATTGCATTGTTGTATGTGATATATGACATCTATTGAATTGTTGTATGTGATATATGACGTCTGTTACATTGTTGTATGTGATATATGACATATATTACATTGTTGTATGTGATATATGACATCTATTACATTGTTGTATGTGATATATGACATATATTACATTGTTGTATGTGATATATGACATCTATTACATTGTTGTATGTGATATATGACATCGATTACATTGTTGCATGTGATATATGACGTCTATTACATTGTTGTATGTGATATATGACATCTATTACATTGTTGTATGTGATATATGACGTCCATTACATTGTTGTATGTGATATATGACATATATTAAATTGTTGTATGTGATATATGACGTCTATTACATTGTTGTATGTGATATATGACATGTATTACATTGTTGTATGCGATATATGACATCTATTGAATTGTTGTATGTGATATATGACATCTATCACATTGTTGTATGTGATATATGACATCTATTACATTGTTGTATGTGATATATGACATCTATTACATTGTTGTATGTGATATATGACATCTATTACATTGTTGTATGTGATATATGACATCTATTACATTGTTGTATGTGATATATGACATCTATTGCATTGTTGTATGTGATATATGACATCTATTGAATTGTCGTATGTGATATATGACGTCTATTACATTGTTGTATGTGATATATGACATCTATTACATTGTTGTATGTGATATATGACATCTATTACATTGTTGTATGTGATATATGACATCTATTAAATTGTTGTATGTGATGAATGACATCTATTACATTTTTGTATGTGATATATGACTTATATTACATTGTTTTATGTAATATATGACATATATTACATTGTTGTATGTGATATATGACATATATTACATTGTTGTATGTGATATATGACATCTATTACATTGTTGTATGTGATATATGACATCTATAACATTGTTGTATGTGATATATGACATCTATTACATTGTTGTATGTGATAAATGGCATCTATTACATTGTTGTATGGGATAAATGCCAAGTGTTACATTGTTGTATGTGATATATGACATCTATTGAATTGTTGTATGTGATATATGACGTCTATTACATTGTTGTATGTGATATATGACATCTATTACATTGTTGTATGTGATATATGACATCTATTACATTGTTGTATGTGATATATGACATCTATTACATTGTTGTATGTGATATATGACATCTATTAAATTGTTGTATGTGATGAATGACATCTATTACATTTTTGTATGTGATATGTGACATCTATTACATTGTTGTATGTGATATATGACTTATATTACATTGTTTTATGTAATATATGACATATATTACATTGTTGTATGTGATATATGACATATATTACATTGTTGTATGTGATATATGGCATCTATTACATTGTTGTATGTGATATATGACATCTATAACATTGTTGTATGTGATATATGACATCTATTACATTGTTGTATGTGATATATGACATCTATTACATTGTTGTATGTGATAAATGACATCTATTACATTGTTGTATGTGATATATGACATCTATAACATTGTTGTATGTGATATATGACATCTATTAAATTGTTGTATGTGATGAATGACATCTATTACATTTTTGTATGTGATATGTGACATCTATTACATTGTTGTATGTGATATATGACATATATTACATTGTTGTATGTGATATATGACATATATTACATTGTTGTATGTGATATATGACATATATGACATTGTTGTATGTGATATATGGCATCTATTACATTGTTGTATGTGATATATGACATCTATTACATTGTTGTATGTGATAAATGACATCTATTACATTGTTGTATGTGATAAATGACATCTATTACATTGTTGTATGTGATATATGACATCTATTACATTGTTGTATGTGATAAATGACATCTATTTCATTGTTGTATGTGATAAATGCCAAGTATTACATTGTTGTATGTCCATCCATCCATTTTCTACCGCTTGTCCCTTACGAGGTCGCGGGGGGTGCTGGAGTCTATCTCAACTGCAGTCGGGCGGAAGGCAGGGTACACCCTGGACAAGTCGCCACCCCATTAGAGGGCCAACACAGATAGACAACATTCACTATGTGATATTTGAAATCAATTACATTGTTGTATGTGATATAGATCTACATGATGATCTACATCATGATCCACATGATGATCTACATTATGATCTACATGATGATCTACATCATGATCCACATGATGATCTACATTATGATCCACATGATGATCTACATTATGATCCACATGAGGATTTACATCATGATCCACGTGATGATCCATATGATGATCCACATGATGATCTACGTTATGATCCATATCATTGTCTACATTAGGATATACATCATGGTCTACATTAAGAGCCACATGATGATCCACATGATGATCTACGTGATTATCTACATTATGATCTACATGATGATCCACCTGATGAGCCACATGATGATCTACATCATAGTCTACATTATCATGTACATTTTGATCCACATGATGATTTACATCAAGATCCACATGATGATCTACATTATGATCTACATTATGATCTACATGATGATCCACCTGATGATCCACATGATGATCCACATGATGATCTACATTATGATCTACATTATGATCTACATGATGATCCACCTGATGATCCACATGATGATCTACATCATAGTCTACATTATGATCCACATCATAATGAGCCACATTATGATCTACATCATGATCCACGTTCTGATCCACATGATGATCTACATTATGATCCACGTGAGAATCTACATGATAATCTACATTATGGTCCACGTGATAATTTACATCATGATCCACGTGATGATCTACATTTTGATCTATATTATGATCCACATGATGTTATACATGAGGATTTACATCATGATCCACGTGATGATCCATATGATGATCCACATGATGATCTACGTTATGATCCATATCATTGTCTACATTAGGATATACATCATGGTCTACATTAAGAGCCACATGATGATCCACATGATGATCTACGTGATTATCTACATTATGATCTACATTATGATCTACATGATGATCCACCTGATGAGCCACATGATGATCTACATCATAGTCTACATTATCATGTACATTTTGATCCACATGATGATTTACATCAAGATCCACATGATGATCTACATTATGATCTACATTATGATCTACATGATGATCCACCTGATGATCCACATGATGATCCACATGATGATCTACATTATGATCTACATTATGATCTACATGATGATCCACCTGATGATCCACATGATGATCTACATCATAGTCTACATTATGATCCACATCATAATGAGCCACATTATGATCTACATCATGATCCACGTTCTGATCCACATGATGATCTACATTATGATCCACGTGAGAATCTACATGATAATCTACATTATGGTCCACGTGATAATTTACATCATGATCCACGTGATGATCTACATTTTGATCTATATTATGATCCACATGATGTTATACATGATGATCCACAATATGATCTACATTATGTTCCACATGAGGATCTACATTATGATCCACATGAGGATCTACATGATAATCTACAATATGGTCCACATGATGATTTACATCATGATCCACATGATGATCTACATTTTGATCTACATTATGATCCACATGATGATCCATATGATGATCTACATTATGATCTACATTGTGATCCACATCATGGTATACATGATGATCCACAGAATGATCTACATTATGTTCCACATGATGATCCACATCATGGTATACATGATGATCCACAGAATGATCTACATTATGTTCCAAATGATGATCTACATGATGATCTACATGGTGATCTACATGATTATCTACATGATGATCTACATGATTATCTACATGATGATCTACATGATGATTTACACTATAATCCACATGATGATCAACACGATGATCTACATTATGATCCACATAATGGTCTACATGATGATTCCCATTATGATCTACATTATGATCCACATGAGGATCTACATTATGATCTACATAATGATCCACATGATGATCTACATTATGATCTACATTATGATTCACATGATGATGTACATCATGATCTACATTATGATCTACATTATGATCCACAATGTGATCCACATCATGGTCTACATTATGATCTACATTATGATCCACATGATGATCTACATCATGATCTACATTATGATCTACATTATGATCCTCAATGTGATCCACATCATGGTCTACATTATGATCTACATTATGATCTACAATTATGACCCACATGATGATCTACATTATGATCCACATTATGATCCACATGAGGATCTACATTATGATCTACATTATGATCCACATGATGATCTACATTATAATCTACATTATGATTCACATGATGATGTACATCATGATCTACATTATGATCTACATTATGATCCACATGATGATCTACATCATGATCTACATTATGATCTACATTATGATCCACAATGTGATCCACATCGTGGTCTACATTATGATCTACATTATGATCCACAATGTGATCCACATCATGGTCTACATTATGATCTACATTATGATCCACATGATGATCTACATCATGATCTACATTATGATCTACATTATGATCCTCAATGTGATCCACATCATGGTCTACATTATGATCTACATTATGATCTACAATTATGACCCACATGATGATCTACATTATGATCCACATTATGATCCACATGAGGATCTACATTATGATCTACATTATGATCCACATGATGATCTACATTTTGATCTACATTATGATCCACATGATGATCCATATGATGATCTACATTATGATCTACATTGTGATCCACATCATGGTATACATGATGATCCACAGAATGATCTACATTATGTTCCACATGATGATCCACATCATGGTATACATGATGATCCACAGAATGATCTACATTATGTTCCAAATGATGATCTACATGATGATCTACATGATGATCTACATGGTGATCTACATGATTATCTACATGATGATCTACATGATTATCTACA